>NW_027397064.1:59173319-59258950 GCF_003265705.2 Callorhinus ursinus | reverse complement strand
CCCCCCACCACTCCAGCAACCCTCAGTTTGTTTCCTGAGATTAAGAATTCCTCATATTGTTAATTGCTGCTCTCACTATATACAATGACAGAGTTAAGTAATTGCCATGGATCTCCATGGCAATTTAGGCTGCAAAGCCTAAAGTATTTGCTATCTGGTCTTTTACAGAAAAGTTTGCTGATCCTTGATTATATTTTGGAAACATATGACAGTTTGATTTCACAGGTCCACAGCTAGAATGTAATTTGACTAAGGATGACTATCTCACCTACATGTTATTTAAGTGTCATGGGGGGGAAAGAATTTGTCTTCACATGAAACAGCTATCCCCTTGGGGTAATTTCCAGGGGGAATGAGGAATAATGTGTTCTCAAGCCCTTTGTTAAGTCCCGAAAGCACACTGTGATCTTTGCACAGAGACTGTCAACAATCACCCCTAACATCTGTACACATTTTGCTGGCACATTGTGATCTTTACAGAGAGACTGTCAACAATCGCCCCTAACATCACTGTACACATTTTGCTTTAATGACATGATTTACATTGTTCCATGATCCAGAGCAGGGGCAAGAAGAAATAAATTACCTGGAATGACAAGACTGGTTTCCCTCTAACACTTAGGACCAGGCAGAACTCCACCAACCTCTTCCACATTCTGAGGGAATAATTTGGAGCAACTCATGAATTTCCATCTCTCCATAATATCAAGGGGGAAAAAAACCCAACAGGCAAGGGAAACAGGTATCAGGAAGTCAATATTGTTCTAATTGCGCTGCTAACTGGTCCTACCAGCACCTTTTATTTTCAGAGGGTCAACAGGTAATAATTAACCTAAGCATTCATTCCCTAAAGAGACTCACAAAGTTGCAGGAAAGACTCAGCTGCTAGGAGACAGTTGAAAGAAGTAAACTTGGGAATGCTATTTAAGCAGATTCTTTTGTCTGAACAAACAAATCAACCCCACCAAAAAACAGGCTACCTTGAAAACTATAGGTTTTAGTTAAAAATACATGTGGTAATACAGGTATGGAAATCTCAAAGAAACGTAAGAGCGTTAGTACATTTTGGGCCTTATTACTGAGTTTGTTTGCTGGGAAGATCATACCCAGCTCTAGAGATTCTCTTTGACAAAGATGCAGAGACAACTCAGTGGAGAAAGGGTAGTCATTTCAACATAAGGTGCTGGGACATTTGGATGTGCATACACCCACAAAAAGCCTCCACACACACTTCATGTGACTCAAACTGGATCATAGACCTAGATGTAAAGTGTAAAACTATAACACTTCTAGAAGAAAACACAGCAGAAAATCTGTGTGACCTTGGGTTTGGTGATAAGTTTTTAGATATAATACCAAAAGTGCAATACATTAAAAAACTGACAAATTGGACTACATAAAAATTATAGATGTTTGTGATTGATAGTGTTAAGAGAATGAAAAGACAAGTCAAAACGTAAGTGTAAGTCACATATTTGACAAGGATTCATATCCGAACATATAAAGAACGCTTAAAACTCAACAGTATGAAAATAAATAATCCAGTTTTAAAATGGGCAAAATATATGAACAGACACTTTGCCAAGGAAGATATATGGATGGTATATAAGTATATGAACAGATATTCAAAAGCATTTGTCATTAGGGAAATGCAAATTAAATACTACTACATAACTAATAGAATGTTTAAAACCCCAAAACTGACAATACCAGATGCTGATGAGAATGCAGAGCAATAGGAATGCATGTTCATTGCTGGTGGGAATTCAAAATAGTGCAGACACTTCGGAAGACAGTTTAGCAGATTCTTATAAAGTTAAACATAAACCTACCATGCAACCCAAAATCCACTCCTAGGTATTTACCCAAGTGAATTAAAAATTTATGTTCACACAAAATCTGTATGTGAATGTTTATAGCACCTTTACTGATACTTGTCAAAAACTGGAAGCAACCAAGATGTCCTTTAACAAATAACTGGAAAACAAATCATGGTACATCTATACAATGGAATACTATTCAGTAATAAAAAGGAATGAGTTACAGACACACACACAGTATAAATGAATCTTAAAGGCATTTTGCTAAGTGAAAAAAGCCAGACAAAAAGATCTACATATTATGTAATTCTGTTCATATGACATTCTGGGAAAGGCAAAACTATAAGGTTGGAAAACACATTAGTGGTTGCCAGGGATTAAAAGAAGGGGAAGTGGTTCATCACAAAGGGGACACACAAGGAAATTTTTAGGGTGATGGAAATGTTCTGTATGGTAGTAGGGTGGTAGATGGGTGCATTTGTAAAAACCCATGGAACTGTACATCACAAAGAGTGAATTATAATGTGTGCAAATTAAAGGAAAATCAACCAGGGGCTCCTGGGTGGCTCAGTCAGCTACGTGTCCGCCTTCGGCTCAGGTCATGATCTCAGGGTCCTGGGGTCAAGTCCCACATCGGGCTCCCTGCTCAGTGGGGAGATTGTTTCTTCCTCCCTTCCCCACTCACGCTCTCTCTCGCTATCTCTGTCTCTCTCTCTCTCAAATAAATAAATAAAATCTTAAAAAAAAAAGAAAGAGAAAGGAAAAAGAAAGAGAGAAAGAAAGAAAGAAAGAAAGAAAGAAAGAAAGAAAGAAATTAAGAAAGAAAGAAAGAAAGAAAGAAAGAAAGAAAGAAAGAAAGAAGGAAAAAGAAAAAGAAAGAAAGGAAATCAACCAGAAATGTCAGGGATTCCGGGGATGGAATACGGACTGGAACTAGTGAATCCAACTGTATTGCACCAGTGAAGATTGTATATATCTGACATATATATGTATATCTTCATATATCACACTGAAGAGGGTAGGGGGAAAAATGGAGTTGACCTAAGTGACTTTGGAAAATGGTGTTTTGACTGGAAACCATAAAGCTAAAGATAGAGGGGTGCCTGGGTGGCTCAGCTGGGTAAGTGTCTGACTCTTGGTTTCGGCTCAGGTCATGATCTCATGGGTCACGGGCTCTAGCCCCCTGTAGGGCTCCATGCGTGCAGAGTCAGCTTGAAGATTCTCTCCTTCTGCCCCTCCCTCCACTTGCATGCACTCATACACTCTCTCTCAAAAAAAATAAAGCTAAAGACAGAAAACTATACAAATATGGTACTCTAGTTGATAAATTTCCTTCTTACTGGAATACATATTAACAATTTTGAAAGTATTTTATGTATATACTATACTTATTTGAAAAAATAAGTATGTAATAGTAGATAAAGAGAGCTAAGTTTCTCACTGTCAGGAAGAAGTCACAAATAAGCAAAAGGAAAGTGCTTAAATGAATCCCATGGGGCTCAATTAGAATCAAGGTGGTATGAACTATTTAGTTTAATATCTACACAGATAGATATAGAAATAATTATAGATATGTATATATACATAGATCAATTTATATTAATGTTTCCTAGCTTTGTCTGCTGAGAATGTCTAAAAGCAGTAACATTTCATTAGCAATGAGCACACCCAGAGCCCAGATCTTGGTTTCTGAATGTCATTCTCCACTTAAAGGAAACTGGGCTTCTTGGAGGAATGCCTGATTCTAAGGCTGGAACAGAAAAAATGTAAGATGAGCCTGGAGCATTTTGTAGTGCCAGAAAGTACAGAAATAACAAAAGAATGGTTGCACAACAGTGTGAATATACTTAGTATCACTGAGCAGTACACTTAGAAATGGTTAAGATAGTAGGCTTTATGTTTTATGTATTTTACCACATACAAAAAAGGTCAGAGCCTGCCAAAAGGACACACAGAAGCTAAACTGAGAGTGGTCTCAATGGAACAATTTGAACAACAAAATATATCATTTTGCATTCCTATCAGTATTGAATAATGTGGTATTGGATTATAACCAAAGTACAAAATAAGTACATATGAGTCCATACTAATATAAATATAATGATTAAATAAATAAATAAATAGAGAAGAGGCAAAATTTCTTATGGAAGAATTCCAAATTATATCTTTGGATACTCTCCTCCAGGAGATGGAACTTGAGGGTGAGCTAGACTTAGTGACTTGCTCCCAGGGGAAGGGGACAAACAGTAATTTTACTATTAAGACAGACAGTACCTTAACAAAGTGATCAAGGTTAACATCACCAGTAATGAGTCATGTTACTGGCATGCACTCCTGATATAATGTAATGAAAAGAGCACTTCACCTCTATGGTCTTCCTCCCCAAACCTATAAGCCCAGTCTAATCAAGAGAAAAACATGAGACACACCCAAATGCAGGTATATTCTGCAAAATACCTGACCAAGTGCTCTTTGAAACTGTCAAGGTCCTGAAAATCAGGAAAGTCGGAGACACTGCACAAACCAAAGAAGACTAAGGAGATTAAGGAGATAGGACAATTTACTGCGATATAGGATCCTGAATTGCATCCTGGAACAGAAAAAATATTAGTAGAAAAACCTGAGAAGTTTAAATAAAGTTTAGAGTTTAGTTAACGCTAAGGTTCAAATGTTGGTTTCTTGGTTTTGACAAATGTACCATGGTTATGTGAGATGCTAACAGTAGGAGAAACTGGGTAGAGGCATATGGGAACTCTGCACTATCTGCAACTTTTCTGTAAATCTAAAATTATTCCAAAAATTCCAAAACAAAATTTTGTTTAAAAATAAAGTAGAAGTTTGGCAATAAAGGTGATGGGAATGTCAAAGAAACACAGGTACATCAGTATAAATTGGGCCTTGGGGCTGTGATTGATTGCTGGAAGGATCCCTCTCAGCTCTAGAGATTCTCATTGATTATATGCCCATAAAACAACATGCATTGAGCATTATTCTAGCGTGGTAGTTCTCAGATTTTGTGTGTACCAGAATCCTGGAAATTAATAAAGACTACTGGGACCCAGGTTCATTGAAATAAACTAGCACTGGGCCACTGTATCTTCACGGAGTTCCCTGATTCTGATACATATCCAAGCCTGAGAACCACTCCTCTAGCACTTTTCTACTAACAGGACCATTCATTCATTCAATAACTATCTATTGAGCAACTATTCTATGCCAGCCCATTCTTAGTATTAAGTATACAGTGGTAGACACACAGGCAAAGACCTCATGGAGTTTACATTCTAATACACAGATAAACCTACACTGAGTCTCTTGTATTTCCCCGTTCCAAGTCCCCACAGAGAAAATCTGATTGACCAAGCTAATCATTACCATCTGTTTTTTGATTTTTTTGCGGGGAGGGGCCACAGAGCTTTTCTTAACAGGCTACTTTATAGGTTTTTAGTTAGTGTAGGTGCTGGTTTCCAGTAAGTCGGGGGTTCCCCTCTACTCCAGTCAGCTATGGCTGGGGTTCCATGGCCCAAAACATGACCCCTCCTGAGGTTACTCCTTCAGCAAAACTAACTAGGTCAGGAAGGGGCCACGGGTTAGGGAGGCCCTGGTGTCTGACTATGAAGCGTGGTTGTTACCCAAATGCAGCAGGAGCCAAACTTTCCCAGGGTAGTCTGGAGGCAAAAATATTAGGCTGCACTAGTCAATATGACACAGCAATCCTTCCATCATGAACTGTTTCTTTATGGGCTTTCACTTTTCTGCTGCTTGTGATGTTTCAAAATACCAACTTGCCTGCCGCAGATTCCTTCTTCAGTTGAGACTGTCTTGGACAATAATCTCCCATGTATTCTCCTCCATCACGTTATATTTATTTATTTATATTAGCTTTGCCCACATCCTTAGGATTTTATTCGTCACCTTCTGAGCATATTCCCTAACTACAAGAGGGAAAGAACTGGCACTGGGAAAACTGTAGCAATGCTTAGCACGTATTTTTGGTCCCAAATTAGGTGAGACTTGCACCTCACCCACTACCAATTGCCACTAAAAAATAACACAGATTTTGGGGCATCTGGGTGGCTCAATCGGTTAAGCATCTGCCTTCGGCTCAGGTCATGATCCCAGAGTCCTGGAATCGAGCCCTGCATCGCGCTCCCTGCTCAGCAGGGAGTCTGCTTCTCTCTCTCCCTCTGCCTGCATCTCTCTCTCTCTCTGTCAAATAAATAAACAGAATCTTTTAAAAAAAATAACAGATTTTGATGAGGCACAAATAGGAGCAGCAGGGGTAACTTATTAACTGATCCTGAAAAAGAAAAGGCTTTGAGGCTATTTCACACATTGAGTTCAAATTAACAAACTTTACTACCGTGTTCCCAAGACTCAACCAGGAACTGGGGATCTGAAAATGAAAAAACCTGACTGTCACCCTGAATGAATGGACCATAAATAGTGGAAGACAAGCCTATGACAAAGATGATGTTTCCAGAAATGAAGGAACTAACTATTCTAGGAACTAAGAGTGAGGAGAGGCATTCCTCCGAATTTAGGGATCTATAAGTAAAATTTGAGATGGACCTAACAGGATAGTTAGAATTTTTCTACGTATAAAGGTAAAAAGAAGCACTCCAGATGTATGGATCAGCATGAATAAAGTAAAGAAGGGAAGAAAATAAATGGCCTGTATGGGAAATAACAGATAGTCACTCATATGACTGAAATAAAATACAGCTCTAAGGAAGGGCCAGAGTTGCTGATGGACTACCAAAGGTCCACATCCTGGGTTCTGCAAACCATGGCTAGTGCCAAACGTCTGGGAAACAAAAATCTGACAATTTCAACAAAAATTGAACATAGCAACAGCTTATGACACCACCATGAAGATTATAATTGTCAAGCAGAACAAGAACATCATCAAATCTAGTTCTTATATGTATTCCTTTACATTAAATTCATTAATGACTTAGCTGCCAGGCACTCTGCTAAGTATTAGGAACATAGAGCTGACTCCACTGCAGTCCCTGCCCTTGAGGAACCTAATAACTGGAGATTTCATTTGTGTATTCATGTGTTGATTAGGCCTCCTAAAAACCTGGTATTGGTTTATTGACAGCAAAGAAAGATAAATGACTTTTTATTTTAAATACTTTTATTGTTACAGAAGCAGTCCATGAGCATTAGAAGATATAGAACCAGCAAAATCAAAAAGTAAAACATTTCTGGCACACCCAGAAATCATCACTGTAACCCTTGGTTCATATCTTCTCACGTCTTCTTATACATATGTATTTTGCTCACAAAAATGTTTTCATATTGTTTACAGACATACTGTGTCTTGTAACCTGCTTTTTTTTCAGTCAATAATTTCCACTTTTCCATGTCAGTAAATGCTTTGAATACTCAGTACATATTCAAATTTTCCCATTTCAACCAAAAATGTCCTTTACAGCTAATTTCTCCAAATCAGCCTTCCTCTCAAGACCTTACATCGCATCTCCTGATTACATCCTTCCTGTCTCTTTTAATCCAGTATAGTCCCTTTCTTATAATTCTGATTTGATGAAAAGAACTGGTCAGCTGTTCTGAAGGACAGTCCACCTCTTTTATTTGCCTGGTTGTTTCCTGGTGATGTCATTTTACTGACATTTTCCTCTATCCTCTGTATACAACTGGAAGATCTAACTATGGTAGAAGCAAGTTAAACATTTTGGGCTAGAATACTTCACGGGTGGTAATACATACTTTACGTTCCTTCACATCAGAATATGCATTGTCTGAAAACCTGGTTGACCCACCATTAGTGATGATCAAATTGATCCTTGGGTAATGGCCATAACTGGAGATTTTAAAGGGAAAGGGCAAAAGGAGAAACGGAATAGGAAAAGTGTGACTACAACTTGGCTACCTAAAGGAAGTAGGAAACCCAGCAGCAGGAAATAGGACACCGAGGACATCCACCTGTGCTTCCCACTCTGACATCGCTCAAATTGTGACCAATCCTCTGATCTTGTTCTCATAATTAGGAAGGCAAAAACAGAAACAGAACGTTTTCCTTTATAAAACTGAGATGAGCTGAGCGGATGCGGGATTCAGCCCACAGAGAGGCACCATCAACCTCTCTACAATCTGGGACAACACCTATAAACGTGGAGAACAGAGAGCTCGCTGTTTGCACCCACCCTGTTTTCAGTAGCAGCCCTTTACCTGACTCTGGCCACCAGGGGGAGCTACGACAAAGCAATCGTTCCTTCGGGCGAGTGGGAACGCGTCTGGATAAAGCTTGTCCAACCTAAGGATCCGTAGCAAGATGCCGCGACTGGAAAAACTATATTTCTGTTGTCTCGCGAGCACCAGTAAGCCCCTCCCCGCCCGCGCGTGTTCAGGCCCCTTCCGGTGGTTTGCGGCAGGTGGCGCTGTCTGCGGCGTCACAGCGGCCGTGGGTGCTGCGGCGACGCTCTCCCGGCGGGCAGTGCGGCCCGGCTCTCCGGCGGCAGCGAGTGCCACGTCCCAAGTGCTACGCGGAGGAGCGGAGCGGGCGGTGCGCGGGGGGCGGGGAGCAGCGCGGATCCACACTAATCGCCCGCCGTCATGGGGTCCTCGCAGAGCGTTGAGATCCCTGGCGGGGGCACGGAAGGCTACCACGTCCTTCGGGTAAGGGTTCCGACGACGGCTCGGGAAAGGCGGGCTGGAGGCGGGGCCTGGCCGCGGGGAGGCAGAGGCCCCGACGGGCCCCTTCCCGGGACAGCCAGGCCCGACCCCGAAGAAGAGCGGCGACCGCGGGTGCTGCTTTAGCCGAGGCCGGTTCAGGAGGCCGCTCGCATCCCGCCTCCCCAGAGCGCTCCGGGCCCGGGGTCCGCCGCACTGGGAGGACGGGGTGGAGCATGGGCGGCAGCCGGCCACTTAATCGGGAGGCGGCCCAGCCGGGGGGTGGGGGGCAGAGGGACAATTTTTTTCTCCTTACGACCTTCTCTGTCCCTTCTCTCTTAATTCTTAGCTTACAAAGTTAGGAAAGGTTTGGGGGCAAAGTATGCAGAAAAGGTGATGGTGAAGGTAGCATTTGAGTTTTCTGAGAAAATGAAGCCTGGAGCTCGTAAGCTAGAGGCGGGGGATACGACGGCAGGTGTTAATTCACCTCGGCGCTTTCTGGATGTCGGGAAAAGCCAATTAGGCAAACAGAAAATGAAATGGCCCAGAAGTAGGTTTGACGGACTTAAATTTACTTGATTTTGCAGGAGTTTTTCCTCTCCCGGGTCGCTCCTGACCTTTCCAACCCTCCTTTCCCACATTTCCTGGTGGGGGGTATCTTCCGTTCTGTTCTAAGGGTGTGGTGGAGATTAAGGTTTAAGGTGAAAGGTAATGGGAGAGGAACGTTAAAAACAAAACAAAACAAAACAAAAAAACCCTAGGTAAACAGAGGAAAGCAGTCTCAGTCACCAGGATGGAGAAGCATAGTATCTCAAAAAACATTAGGTAAGCCCTTGCTTATGAGCAACCTAAGTTATTGCAAAGCATGTGGTTCTTATAGAACTGGAAGTCTTTAAAAGTAGCGTTGACGGTTATGTGCTGTGACACCTGCGTGAGTAGTTAACATGATGGATTGTCAGCAAAGTGGCCCCAATCTGTAGCACCATTTCAGGACTTAATAGAGTGTCACTAAATGTTAGCTGCTCACAGGCAAGAACATTTTCATTGAAAGTGAGAAACTGTACTTTCTGGTGTTTACAGCCATTTTCTGCCTTAGATCCCATGTTTTAGGTAAGACAACATTCTTTTTTTTTTTTTTTAAGATTTTATTTGACAGAGACACAGCGAGAGAGGGAATACAAGCAGGGGGAGTGGGAGAGGGAGAAGCAGGCTTCCTGCCGAGCAGGGAGCCCAACGCGGGGCTTGATCCCAGGACCCCGGGATCATGACCTGAGCCAAAAGCAGACGCTTAACAACTGAGCCACCCAGGTGCCCCGTGAGACAACATTCTTAAAGTGAATTACCCAAATATGGGTGTGATAGCACTGTGATTGATGACCTTTCTGATCTTCAGGATTATCATGTCTTGTTGCCTCTCCACTCTACTAAAAATCTCTCTTGAAGCCACACCGTTCGTGGAAAGGAAGGTTTTCCTAGAAAATAAGCAAAGCATATTTCCTTCAGCTAAGCCAACCCCAAGAGCCACACCGATGGGAGAAATTTGAAGGAGAAATGTCAGATCCAAACGTAAAGTGAAAGTTTAGTGGCAGTACTTTTCTATTACCTGCTTTGATTTTGAGTATTCTACCCTGGGGCGTGTTATCTGGTTTTACCAGCTGATTCTCACAGTGGCTGATTGTGGCCATGAATCTTTGGGGATTCACAATATTTTAATGATACATGCACTCAGTAAAACAGCATACTTAAGTTTTTAAAAGTCTGTTAGATGTACACATCAAAAGGATTGCAATTGAATGACTTCTATTAATGACTATGTTCCATGTAAAATAAGTTGAAGTATGTTTTCTTTACATAGGTGCGCCTTAGTAAATCAGCACTCCTATATATTCAGTAGTGCAGATGTGTTATTAATCTATAAATCTGATTTTCAGAAGCACTAGGGACAACCTTAGTTTCCAGTCTGCATCTTGAGCATAAATGTTGCAAAAGATGAAATCTTACTCAGGTTTTATTAGAGGGCGCTTTAAAATAGCAATGACCATCTGACTTAGAATTTTTTAAATGTTTTTGAGTTCCTAACCCACACTGTCCGTGATTCTGTTTCCAGAATCAGGATTGGTTTGGTTTCCAGCTATCTTTGTTTTTAGAGGGGAAAGTACTATGTTAAATCTGAACATAATGGAAAAATCTTACTTTCATTTATTGTGGCCTAAATATATAGTGATATATTCCACCACTGGATTACTGAGCTTGTAAACTAGAATAAATATGGTAAGATAACCTTGGAATAAAATCACTAATGTTAACAAGTTCTAGAATGATTTTATTAGAAGTTTGTTTTCTTTAATAATCGATTCCGGGGTAATAAAAATTTGTTGGGGTTTTGAAATAATTATAGTGACACCCATAGTCACTGCTGTTTGTTTGGTTTTTTTTTAATGATTTTATTTATTTATTTATTTGACAGAGAGAGATACAGCAAGAGGGAACACAAGCAGGGAGCGTGAGAGAGGGAGAAGCAGGCTTCCCACGGAGCAGGGAGCCCAATGTGGGGCTTGATCCCAGGACCCTGGGGGCATGACCTGAGCTGAAGGCAGATGCTTAACGACTGAGCCACTGAGGCACCCCTGTTTTATTATTGTTATTTCCAAGTCCTTACAATTCACATAGATTGAAATTTACATTTTTTCTGTTTTCCATATCCATTGGTAGATTCTGCTTTTACAGTTTTTTAGGGGACAACCTTGAAATAGTTTCAGATTCTCTGCTGTGAGCGATGTACTTTCCTTATGTATTATGCATTTATGTATTAATGAACATTTTCAGGTTGTGATCATACTGTATATCCAATTCCCCATTCCTACCCTAGTAGTAACTACTGTAGTTTTAAGTATCTTTTCAAAAATGTTTTATGCCTGTAAAAGGCATAACTTATGCCTCTCTGCCCCCTTCACTCTTTCTGTTTCCTTTTGGAATCATAAGATACATACTGTCGCTCCCCTTGGGTCTTACTTGATAATCATCTTGGCGGTCTTTCCATAGCAGCACATAGAGATGTGCCTTTTGGTTTCCCTTAGCTCGGCAGTAGTTTGTTGTACCACAGTTTAAACTGCACCTCCTGGTGATGGACATTTAGTTTTTCTAGTCTTTGCTGTCTCCAGTACATGTTATGTTCACCTTAAATCCTACCTTCGTTTTCACTTAAAATGTACATTTTCCCAAATTATTGAATCTTAATGTTTGTTTATACAAACGTTGATCTTCATTTTAGTAGATTACTACATTGTTTTCTGATAACACTGTTCATTACAGATCTTTTAGACAAGTTAAAGTAGAACAAAGAATCTAAATTATCTGTAATTCTGTCATCTAAAGGTAAATACTGCTGAAGTATTTTCCTGTGCTTAACCGTGCCGCTTAGCCATCTTTCACAAAGATTTTGAATGATAGGACACATTCGAGTACAGTGTGGTCTGAAATTATCGTAAGATGTTGGTTACTACCTAATTATCCAATAGCTGAGGAACTGGTAAATAAATCAGGCCCTAACCGCAGATTGAAATGCCATACATTCATGAAAATGGTATTTCACAACACTCTGTGGCTGTAGGTGTGCCTCTCTGTGTAGGTGCGTGTACAGTCGAGTGCCCCGGAAAATAAAGGGGAAAGGTAATAAGCCAGAATATTAAAAAGGATTATTGGTGAATGGTGACATTTTTATATTCCTTCTAAACTTCAGTATATTTTCTAAAATTTCCACAGTGGTCATGAAATATTTGTATATTCACAAAAAATAATTAGATATTTATAAAAGGTGGACTCCTATTGGAAATTTTTAAATTTGTTCAGAAGCCTTCTTTTATTTGTTTTAATTTATGTGTTTATTTGAGAGAGAAAGAGCATGAGCAGGGGGATCAGCAGAGGGAGAGGGAAAAGCCGACTCCGCACTGAGCAGGGAATCCTGTGCGGGGCTCCATCCCAGGACCCTGAGATCATGACCTGAGCCAAAGGCAGACGCTTAACGACTGAGCCACCCAGGTGCCCTCAGAAGCCTTATTTTATTTATTTTTTCTTTTTTTTTCAAAGATTTTATTTATTTATTAGAGAATGAGAGATAGTACTAGAGGGGAGAGGGGGAGGGGGGGAAACGGACCCCCCCCCCCCCCCCGAGCAGGGAGCCTGATGTGGGACTCGATCCGGGGACTCCAGGATCATGACCTGAGCCGAAGGCAGTTGCTTAACCAACTGACCCACCCAGGCGCCCAGAAGCCTTCTTTTAAAAATAGCATTGTAGTTCAGATTCCCTTATGCAATAAGTCCAATTCCGTGTTCATCATGAGTACTGCTTTTATTCCCACTCTTCAATCTTAACATCAGGCAGGAAAAATGTTAGCCAGGACTTCTTAGTTTTGTTAGAAGTTACTAAAGTTGAAGTATGTTGAATACAGAATTCTTGCCTAGATTCTCTTTTTAATGACCAGTAAACCATATAAGGCCATTTTCAAAATTATATTTTTGGAGTTGCCTCTTTGATGCCCATTATAAGATTTGTTTCTAAATTTGAATATTGAGATTGCATTCTACACTTAATATTCTTTGAGATGTGGGTTATCTGAGGACATTCTCGAACCAGTGTTGACACCACTTTGGGGACATGGAAAATGTGATGTTCACTATTCCTTGTCATTTCCTTCAAGAGAGATTCTGAGATGATGGATGTTTTGAAGGAAAGGCCATTGAGATGAAGTGTGTCTCCAGTATAATAATAGGCCTTTATCTACAGAGCTGTTTGCTACAGACTGGGCAGCATTAAATACTCTTCTTAGAGAAGAGAAAGTGACAATTATTTCCATAGAAAATGGAGGGTGCCTGGGTAGCTCAGTTGGTTGGGCGTTTGCCTTGGGCTCAGGTCATGATTCCAGCGTCCTGGGGTGACTCCCATGTTGGGATCCCTGCTCAGCAGGGATTTTGCTTCCCTCTCTCCGTCTGCCCCTCCCCCCGTTCATGCTCTCGCTCTCAAATAAATAAAATCTTAAAAAAAAAATGGAATACCTAGACATAGCTACTATTACATGGATCTGTCCTTTTTTTAATGGTGCCTCATTAACCTACATGAAATCCTGCAGGATTTCAACTTGGTACTTATTTTGAGAAGGGGAATTCCTAATATTTGATAGTCATAATTTTTTTCACTAACACAGTGTTTCTTGAACTTTTTAAATTCAAGCCCCCATTTGAAAAACAAAAATCTCACTACTACTGTCTTCTCTCCTCACTCTGAAAACAGTGGGTATAAAAGGAAAACATTTGGGTTATTTGATGTTTTTCAAATATAAAGTTATAATTGAAAAGCTTTATAAACACACACCTAAAGATTATAATCTCCCAAAATTGATCTCTCCTACTAAAAGACTATGAATACGGGTGCTTGGCTGGCTCAGTCTACAGCATGTGACTCTCGATGTCAGGGTTGTGAGTTCGAGCCCCATGTTGGGCATTTGGGGCACCTGGCTGGCTCAGTTGGTAGAGCATGTAACTCTTGATTCTGGGTTGTGGGTTTGAGCTTCACATTGGGTGTAGAGATTAAAGATAAAGTCTTAAAGACTATTAAGTTGTTTAATAAACATTGTTTGAAATTCCTTTCAAGTGTAGGAATCAGATTATTTCAGTTCATAAATGCCATAGAATAGTGAATATGTGAACCTTACACACTTTCAGGAATTGTAATTATCATTGAACATAAACTTTTCCTGATATTAATAAACCTTGAACAAATCAGTGTTACACTGTTTATGTACACTTTCATATTTTGTGATGAAGAGTGTTTCGGTGTATGGACTGTCATCCTCAGGATCCTTATTTGGGGAAACCTGTTGGTTTATAATTACAGTTTCTGTTCTGGTCAGTAAGTAGTAGAGTGCACAGTACTGGCTGTAGTGTTTTCTGGGTCAGATACTGACAGGGCTTTTTTAAATAATACCGCTGAAATTTTCATAAGAATAGAACTTAGGGAAAAAAAAAGAATTGGCCTTAGAATAACCATTAATTTCAGTACATTTATTTTGCTGGCTTTAATACTTTGCTAAAAGGATTAAGTTATTTTGATTGATTCATTAATACTAATCTGAACTAGAAAATATTTATCTGTAAAGGTTTGATACATACTTCAGTATATAACTGTAGATTGCCTTCAGAGGTGTGATTAAGTAAGATGGCTTTTTTTTTTTCCTCCAAATAGCATGCAGAACCAAAATAGTTACTCTGAGAGACTGTACATTGTCCCTCTTGGCATTGCAAATAAATTTACTGCAGCATGAAGAGAATGATGCTAAGGATTGTTTTTGTTTTAAGCACCGATGAGAGAACATTCCAGCACATAATCAGCAATAAGGAACTTTGTCATCTGGTAGATGGGAATATACTGAGAGACTTCAGAGTAGACCACCAGAGACCACTCTCGGGAATCACTGGATCCTAGTGTCAGCTCCATCGTTGTGTTTTCTTGGGCAAACCTTTGAACTTCTTTGAGCTCTTTTATTTTTATCTGAAAAGTGAGGATAATAGTAGTGTCTCCTCCACCTTTTGTACTAAAAACCATATTAAATATTGTATATGAAATATTTTGTAAAGAATTGAGCACATTAATTTTTTTTTCTGGCCTGCTGCCACCTTACAGAAGGCCTTGCCCTTAAACTTTATTAAAACAGTGTTGTCACTGGGTATTTTATAAGACTGATGAATCACAGACCTGTACCTCTGAAACCAATGATACATTATATGTTAATTAAAAAAATAAAGTAAAAAAATAAAAATAATTTAAAAGTTAAAATAAAATTGGGAAATATGAAAAAAATAAAACAGTGCTGTCTACCTCATTGGTTATCCCAAGGATTAAATGAGATATTCCATAATAAAGCATTTAGCTTAGCATAGGGTCTGGAATATGATAAAGACTCAATAAATGGTAGCAGATGCTTTTATTATTAGCATCTGCATTATTGTATCACCCATTGAGAACCACTATTGTAGTGGCAATACTAGTTAAAATAGACCTCTAAGCATATTAAGTAGCATTTACATTTACTTGATAATTCAGTAGCTACTTTTTGTCTATGTACTTAATCCTATACTTTACTGCTTAAGTTTTGGGGCACCTGCCTGGCTCAGTTGGAAGAGCATGTGACTCTTGATCTTGGGGTCGTGAATTCAAGCCCCACATGGGGTGTAGGGATTACTTAAATTAAAAAAAAAACCTAAAGCATAAGTTTGGGATCAGATCTGACCCATTAATTTTATTTATGTGCCTGCTAATTTTTAAGGATCCTCATTTTTAAGGAAATTTTGTCTTTTTAAAAAATGAGGTGGGTACCAGTGTCCTTTTCATTGCTTAGCATCACAGTGATACTAAACACATTAATTAAAAATTCTAAAAGAGTCTATGTAATTTAAATACTGTTGTTGGGTTTGATCTACACTGTAGAAGCTATAGATAGCTTAGCGGCAGTTAGACTTATTTCATGGTGAGTCATTCAGTTTTAGAAACTGTCTTGTCAACCTCCTCACTTTACAGTTAAAGAAAAGGAGCACAGAAGGATTATTGCCTAAGGTCACGCAGCAAGTTTTCTTTCCCTAAGAAACAAATACGTAAGTTGGTATTTGAAGATTATAAAATTTGGTGACAGGTTGTCAGAATTTTTGCTTCTTTTGGAGTAGACTTCAGTTTCTTTCAACATCATTTTCCTGATAGACCTTTTCTAAGAAGGTACTGTATGCTGATAGGTTTTAATTTCCTTTTAGTTACCATTAGAATTTTATTTCAAATTGCTTCATATGTTATAAATTACATCATAGGGTCAGTCAGAAAAACATGCTCTTTGAGTTATTTTGGTAGAACATGTGAGAATGTTTTAGCAAGTAAAGCTTTGAACTCTTCTAGTCAAAATAATTTCCACATATTTATGTCAAGTCCCAAATAGGAAAACTGGCCCTTTTCAGACATAGAAGAGCTCCCCTGCCCCACTCCAAAAGTACCTTTTTTATAACTGAAGGATTTAGGGTTTATTTTTATCATATCACATTTCCAAGTCTTTTTCCCATCATTTTGATGACCCAGGCATGTACGTATAACATGAGGCTTCGTGTGTATAGTTGGAATGAGTCATCATTGATACTTGGATTGAACTTAATTTTTAGCCTTAACATCCCTGCTGTTTTTAAAAATAGTACAAAAGTGAGAGTGTTAACATTAAATTGAGAGTTAGAGGAGATGATGGTGTAGACAAAAAATCATTCAGAGGAACTTAACTACCTTTTTTTTTTTAAAGATTTTATTTATTTATTTATTTGAGAGAGAGAGAATGAGAGAGAGCACGAGAGGGAAGAGGGTCACAGGGAGAAGCAGGGCTCCTGCTGAGCAGGGAGCCCGATGTGGGACTCGATCCTGGGACTCCAGGATCATGACCTGAGCCGAAGGCAGTCGCTTAACCAACTGAGCCACCCAGGCGCCCGGAACTTAACTACCTTTTGTGTGTGAAGGAATTGGTGGTGCAGTAATGAGACAGTTAGATATTCCACTGAGCCCATTTTATGGAAACATCTCCATGGTTAGAAAACTTAAGAGAAATAATTCACATACTAGCCAGAAATGTAAGTGTATTTTTGTATATCACCTTATAAAATGCCTACTTTGATGGTATCCTGTGTTCTGAAAGTAGCTTCGCAGTTTCTTTTCTGTGTTACATTAAGGTGGCAGTTCTGTACTCAGTTGGAAGTATATAAATGACCGATGGAGTTGAGAGAACGTCTTCCCCTGACTCCCCCCACACGCTTCTTCCCTTCCACTGTGCTGTCCCTCTGCCCCCAAGCTAAGATTTAAAAGAGAGCGGTTCATATGAAATGACCCAAACCTAGTATAAAGTACTGTTGCGCTTTTAATCCCAGAAGAAGAGATGGATGCTTCATTGGAAAGCAACCAGTATAGAACAATTAGGTCTGTACACAAAGAAAAATCCATGCTAAATCTGGCAAAACTTCCTAATGATCCAGGATCAGGTGAGAGAAAAGCCAAAAGTTTAATTGCATATATTACCTGGAGGTTGTTTGGACAAAACATTTAATGGTATCTCTTAGGGCTGTTTTTCAAACTTTATTACAGATCAAAGTAAGAAACTTATTTTCATTGCAGCTGGTGTGTCCTACTACATTTCATGAAAAATAATGACTTAAGTCATGAGTTTTTTATATTTTATCTATTCTGATGTTTTCTTATTTTGATGTTTCTCCTATAATGACCCACTAAATTAATTTCATAGCCTACTGAAACTCCCTGTAGTAGTTGAATGACACCACTTTAAGAAGAATTTGTATATAGTTGGTGATTCTAAGTCCAGCATCTAATCATGGATGCTAATTTCTTTTTATGTAATGGGGATGGATACCCCTTCACTGCAGTTTCTGTCATAGGTTCTCATTTTTTTGCTCCTTGAGTAAAAGGTTTTGTCTTGCTTATTGTACCTGTTTTTTCTAGAGTGTTTATGAAGGAAGTATTTCTTTCATGTTGTGATTTTTATTTTGGTAAGATAACCTCCAAATTTAAAGTTCAACTCCTGTAAGTGCCAGTAATTGTGTTCATAATTTATTCTACCTGTCCATGTTTTGGTAACATTTATTTTTGTTATTCATTTGTAAGCATAACTACTCTTTAGTATTTTTACCTGCTGCATTATATTTCTTTAATTGTTCAAAGTAAACCCTGAGGCCTGAGAAGAATTGGAAAAAGTAGAACTTCAGCATGCTTGTTAGAACTCTCAGGGAATGGATTTATGTAGAGTCAATTTCTTACTTAAAATGGATTATTTACTGCGTTTAGTATCAAGAATGTTATATGCGAGTCTACTTTTAAAATGTATTTCATGCTTCCCATCATCATTGACAGATGCTAAATATATTTTAGCCTTTTCATATCTTAATTGTTGTGATGACATCCATATGCTGTTTTATATTTGTATTGGAATACAAATCATGTCCTTAGCACCTAGACTTTTGGTGTCCAGTACGGTAGCCTCTAGCCACATATGGCTGTTTAAACTTAGATGTAAATTATTTAAGTTAAATGAAGTTAAAAATTCAGTTCCACAGTCACAAAGCCACATTTCATGTGTGGCTAGTGGCTACTGTATTTGGACAGCACACATACAGATTTCTGTAATTGCAAAAACTTCTAAAAACGGCTTAAAGGCAGAGAACTTTTTTTTAATCTGCATTCCCTACAACAAGACACAGTCACAACTTTTTTTTTTTAAGATTTATTTATGAGAAAGAGAGTGTGCCCATGGGATGGGATGGGGAGAGAAAGAGAGAGAATCTCAAGCAGATTCCACACAGGGCATGGAGCCCGACACAGGGCTCGATTCACAACCCTGAGATTATGAACTGAGCTGAAATCAAGAGCCAAGCCTTAACCGATTGAGCCACCCAGGCACCGCACAATTAAACCTTTTTCATAAGTGCATAGTACATGCTCACTATGTAGAATTTGGTAAGTGGCTTAACACTGGTGCTTTTTCTTCCTTTTGGTTTTTGATTTTTGAAATTTTCTCATTTTCTGCCAGCTGTCATTTTTTGCTAAAATCAAGTGGCAGTAGCGTCTCTTTCACTTCTTTTGGCTATTCTCAGTCTGTTGGTGGCTTGGAAATCAAGTAGCCAAACCATGTAAATGTAAATAGATTATAAGAGTGGTCCTGAAACTAAGAGCATCCTACTAAAGAATGAATGGATCACCCAGGAAATTAAAGAATTTTAAAAATTCATGGAAACAAATGAAAATGAAAACATAACTGTTCAAAACCTTTGGGATGCAGCAAAGACAGTCCTAAGAGGGAAGTATAGAGCAATACAAGCTGTTCTCAAGAAACAAGAAAGGTCTCAAATACACAACCTAACCTTCTACCTAAAGGAGCTGGAGAAAGAACAACAAATAAAGCCTAAACCCAACAGGAGAAGATATTGATAAAAGAGCAGAAATCAAGGAAATAAAAACCAAAAGAACAGTAGAACAGATCAGTGAAACTAGGAGCTGGTTCTTTGAAAGAGTAAGATTGATAAACCCCTGGCCAGACTTAGCAAAAAGAAAAGAGAAAGGACCCAAATAAATAAAAATCGTGAATGAAAGAGGAGAGATCACAACCAACACCAAAGAAATACAATTATAAGAGCATATTATGAGAAACTATATGCCAACAAATTAGGCAACCTGGAAGAAATGGATGCATTCCTAGAGACGTATCAACTACCAAAACTGAACCAGGAAGAAATAGAAAACCTGAACAGACCCATAACCAGCAAGGAAGTTAAAGCAGTAATCAAAAATCTCACAACAAACAAGAGCACAGGACCAGATGGCTTCCCAGGGGAGTTCTACCAAACATTTAAAGCAGAACTAATACCTATTCTTCTGAAGCTGTTTAAAAAAACAGAAAGGGAAGGAAAACTTCCAAACTCTTCCTATGAGGCCAGCATTACCTTGATCCCAAAACCAGACAAAGACCCCCCCAAAAAGGAGAATTACAGACCAATATCCCTGATGAACATGGATGCAAAAATTCTCATCAAGATACTAGCCAATAGGGGCACCTGGGTGGCTCAGTCGTTAAGCGTTTGCCTTCGGCTCAGGTCATGATCCCAGGGTCCTGGGATTGAGCCCCGCATTGGGCTCCTGCTCTGCGGGAAGCCTGCTTCTCTCTCTCCCACTCTCCCTGCTTGTGTTCCCTCTCTCGCTGTGTCTCTCTCTGCCAAATAAATAAATAAAATCTTTAAAAAAAAAAAAGATACTAGCCAATAGGATCCAACAGTACATTAAAATGATTATTCACCACAACCAAGTGGGATTTATTCCTGGGTTGCAAGGGTGGTTCAACATCTGCAAATCAGTGTGATACACTACATAAATAAAAGTGATGCAAAAAAAGCATTTGACAAAGGACAGCATCCTTTTTTGACTAAAACTCTTCACAGTGTAGGGATAGAGAGAACATACCTAAATATCATAAAAGCCATATATGAAAAGGCCACATGAATATCATTTTCAGTGGGGAAAAACAGAACTTTTCCCCTAAGGTCAGGAACAAGGCAGGGATGTCCACTCTCAGCACTGCTGTTCAACATAGTACTAGAAGTCCTAGCCTCAGCAATCAGACAACAAAAAGAAATAAAAGGCTTCCAAATCAGCAAAGAAGTCAAACTCTCTTTGCAGATGACGTGATACTCTGTGGAAAACCCAAAGACTCCACCCCAAAATTGCTAGAACTCATACACGAATTCAGCAAGTGGAGGACATAAAAATCAATGCACAGAAATCAGTTGCATTTCTATACAGTAACAATGAGACAGAAGAAAGATAAATTAAGGAGTCGATCCCATTTACAATTGCACCCGAAACCATGCGATACCTAGGAATAAACCTAACCCAAGAGGCAGAGGATCTGTACTTAGAAAACTATAGAACACTCATGAAAGAAATTGAGGAAGACACAAAGAAATGGAAAAGTGTTCCATGCTCATGGATTGGAAGAACAAATATTGTTAAAATGTCTGTGTTACCTAGAGCAATCCACACATTCAGTGCAATCCCTATCAAAATACCATCAGCTTTTTTCAGCTGGAAAAAATAATCCTAAAATTTGTATGGAACCAGAAAAGACCCAAATAGCCAAAGGAATGTTGAAAAAGAAAACCAAAACTGGTGGCATCACAATTCAGGACTTCAAGCTCTATTACAAAGCTGTGATCATCAAGACAGTATGGTACTGGCACAAAAACAGACACATAGATCAGTGGAACAGAGTAGACAGCCCAGAAATGGACCCTCAACTCTATGGTCAACTGATCTTTGACAAAGCAGGAAAGAATATCCAATGGAAAAAAGACAGCCTCTTCAACAAATGGTGTTGGGAAAATTGGACAGACACATGCAGAAGAATGAAACGACCATTTTCTTAAACCATACACAAAAATAGACTTAAAATGTGAGACAGGAATCCATCAAAATCCTAGAGGATAACAGAGGCAGCAACCTCTTCGACCTTGGCTGCAACAACATATTGCTAGACAGGTCTTCAAAAGGCAAGGGTAGCAAAGACAAAAATGAACTATTGGGACTTCATCAAGATTTTGCACAGCATAGAAACAGTCAACAAACCAAAAGACAACCGACAGAATGGAAGAAGATATTTGCAAATGTCTTTGCAGATAAAGGGCTAGTATCCAGTATCTATAAAGAGCTTATCAAACTCAACACCCAGAGAACAAATAATCCAGTCAGGAAATGGGCAGAAGCCATGAAGAGACATTTCTCCAAAGAAGACATCCAAATGGCTGACAGACACATGAAAAAGTGCTCAACATCACTCATCAGGGAAATGCAAATCAAAACCACAATGAGAGGGGCGCCTGGGTGGCTCAGTGGTTAAGCATCTGCCTTCGGCTCAGTCATGATCCCAGGGTCCTGGGATCGAGCCCCGCATCGGGCTCCCCCCACTCCATGGGAAGCCTGTTCTCCCTCTCCCACTCCCCCAGCCTGTGTTCCCTCTTGCTGTGTCTCTCTCTCTGGAAAAAAAAAAACAATGAGATACCACCTCATACCATCAGAATGACTAAAATTAACAAGTCAGGAAATTTCAAGGGAACACTGTTGGTAGGAATGCAAGCTGGTGCAGCCACTCTGGAAAACAGTATGGAGGTGCCTCCAAAAGTTGAAAATAGAGCTACCCTACGACCCAGCAATTACACTACTGGGTATCTGCCCCAGAGAAAGAAATGTAGTGATCTGAGGGGGAACCTGCACCCCAGTGTTTATGGTAGCAATGTCCATAGACAGATGAATGGATAAAGAAGATGGAATATTACTCAGCCATCAAGAAAAAAAATGAAATCTTGCCATTCAGCACTGTGGATGGAACTAGAGGGTATGATGCTAAGCAAAATAAGTCAATCAGAGAAAGAATTATCGTATGATCTCACTGATATATGGAGTCTAAGAAACAAAACAGGATCATAGGGGAAGAGAGGAAAAAATAAAACAAGACAAAACCAGAGAGGGAGACAAATCATTAAGAGACATTGGGGAGGGTATGTGCTATGGTGAGCACTGTGAAGCGTGCAAGACTGTTGAATCACAGATCTGTACCTCTGAAGCAAATAATACATTATATGTTTAAAAAAAAAAAAAGATAGCAGGAGGGGAAGAATGAAGGGGGGGGAATCGGAGGGGGAGGTGAACCATGAGAGACTATGGACTGAAAAACAAACTGAGGGTTCTAGAGGGGAGGGGGGTGGGAAGAGGGGTTAGCCTGGTGATGGGTATCACGTTCTGCATGGAGCACTGGGTGTTATATGCAAACAATGAATCATGGAACACTACATCAAAAACGAATTTGATGGGGCGCCTGGGTGGCTCATTCGTTAAGCTTCTGCCTTTGGCTCAGATCATGATCCCAGTGTCCTGGTATTGAGCCCCACATCAGGCTCCCTGCTCCGCGGGAAGCCTGCTTCTCCCTCTCCCACTCCCCCTGCTTGTGTTCCCTCTCTGGCTGTCTTTCTCTCTGTCAAAT
Source organism: Callorhinus ursinus (assembly GCF_003265705.2). Classification (NCBI taxonomy): domain Eukaryota; kingdom Metazoa; phylum Chordata; class Mammalia; order Carnivora; family Otariidae; genus Callorhinus; species Callorhinus ursinus. The sequence continues at coordinate 59,235,885 of NW_027397064.1, read as the reverse complement.
AAATAAAAAAAAACTAATGATGTAATGTATGGTGATTAACATAATAAAATATATATATAAAAAAAGACTTAAGCATAGGAAACAAACAGGGCTGCTGGAGGGGAAGGGGGGATGGGGTAACGGTGATGGACTGTAAGGAGGGCATGTGATGTAATGAGCATTGGATATTCTATAAGACTGATGAATCACTGGACTTTATATGTGAAACTAATAATACATTATATGTTAATTGAGTTTAAAAAAAAAAAGAGTGATCCTGAAATACTCTGAAGAAGAATGGGCATTAGAGTAAGTTACTTTGTGGCCTTTGCACTAACTACTCAGAGTTCTTTTAGATTCAGTTGCTGGCTTTCAAACTCTGTTCTTTGTAAGGTGAAATACTGGGTATGTTCTTAGTTGTAATAATTTCATTTCTGCTTTTTGGATAGAGGGAATATATGTTAAAGCTTTTTAAGTGCATGTAAGTGTACAGCCTGATGAATTTTCACAAACAACATTCTCTTGTAACCAACATCCATCCCTTTCCAGGCACACAGACTACCCACCAACCCTCCAGAGTGTATACTGTCCTGATTTCTAACAGCATAGATTAATTTGACCTGTTCTTAGCTTTATATAAATGGAATCATATGTACTCATATGTGTCTGGCCTCTTTTGCTCAAATACTGCTTATGAAATGTTGTGTATTGTAGGTCTCTCATTTTATTAATATATTTTATGCCATTGAGAGAATATACCAGGATTTATTTATGTATTCTGCTGTTTGTGGGCATTGTGTAGTTTTTAGTTCAGGGCTAGTACAGGTAGTGCTGCTGTGAACATTAACTGTGTTGGAGGACATATATGTACCCATGTATTTTTCTTGGGTATACTGAAGAGTGCAATATTCGGTCAGATATTTCAATATTAACAGATACTGCCAAATAGTTTGCTCATTATATTCTCACCAGCAGTAATTGAGGTTTCTGATTGTTCTTTATTGTCACTAACACTTAGTATTTTCCATCTTTTTCATTTTGGCCATTTTGGTAGGTGTGTAGTGGTATCACATTGTAGTTTTAATTTGCATTTTTTTGATGACTATTGAAGTTGAGCATGTTTTCATATTTATTGGCCACATCAGTATCCTTTTTTCTTAGGATCAACTAAAATCTTTCCCCATTTCCCCATTAGGTTATGTGTTGGTTTTTTTTTTTTTTTTTAGTAGCTTCATTGAGATAAAATTTACCTATCATTAAATTCAACCTTTTAAATATAGTTCACTGTTTTTTTAGTATATTCACAATTATGCAATCATCATCAGTAGCTAATTCCAGAAGCTTTTTATTACCCCCAGAAAGAAACACTGTACCCATCAGCAGCTATTTCCCATTCCTCCTACCCCTAGCCCCTGACAACCACTGATCTACTTTCTGTTTCTGTGGATTTGCCTTTTCTGGACGTTTCATATAAATGGAATCATACAATCTGTGGTCTTCATGATTTAGCATAATGTTTTCAGGGTTCATTCATGTTGTAACATGAATACTTCATTCCTTTTTATTGCCAAATAATATTTCATTTTATGAGTGTACCACATTTTGTTCATTCATCAGTTAAGGGACATTTGGGTCGTTTCTACTTTCTGGCTCCTATGAATCACGCAACTATGAAATTTGTGTACAGGTTTTTATATGGACATGCTTTCATTTCTCTTGTTTATATATCTAGGAATAGAATTGCTGGGTCATACGATAACTTGTTAACATTTGAGGATCTGCCAAACTGTTTCCACAGTGACTGCACCATTTTACATTCCCACCATTAATATATGAGGGTTTGTTTCCAACCCTTGTTGTTGTCTTTATTTTAGCCAACCTTGTGGATGTGAAGTCCTATCTCATTGTGGTTTTACTGTCTCTTTCTTAATGATTTGCAGTAGTTCTAAATCTGTTCTGAATACAGTTCCTTTGTTGGATGTGTATTATATCTTTTCAGTGTCTTAATTGTGTCTTTTGATGAGAAGTTTGTAATTTTAGTATTTAGTTTATAAATTTTTTTAGCTTATGGTTAGTGCTTTTTGTATCCAGTTTAAGAAGTCTTTTCATATTTGAAAATCTCAAAGATATTCTCTTATGTATTTCTCTAAAGGCTCTGTCATTTTACCTTTATGGTTGTATTTTTTGTTTTATTGTTTGATCTTCAAATCTCTTCATCTGGAATTGATTTTTAAGAGACACATTTTAAAAGATGGTTTCTCTCTTGCTAGTTAATATTTTATGTCTTTTTCTTTCCTTTTTGTTGGTTATAAAGATTTGCCCTCGGGTGGTGATGATGGAGTTAGGAAGAGGAGTTTAAGATTTGTAGGACTCCTGGGGCGCCTGGCTGGTTCGGTCAAAAGAGCAGGCGACTCTTGATCTTGGGATCCTGAGTTCCAGCCCCATGTTGGTGTAGAGATTACTTAAATAAATAAACTTAAAAAAAAAAGATTTCTTCCAAGCATCAAACATGCCAGGTACACCATAAAAAAAAAAAAAAAAAAAGATTTGTAACACTCCTATCATATGTCAGAGTCTTATAGCTCGGCGTTTTATAATGTCAGCTCAGCGTTTCATGATCTCATTCAATCTCTGTGGTATTCTTGTAAAGTAGATGACATTACCTTTTACTTGAAAATGAAAAATCTGAGGCCCAGAAAGATAAATACACTTTCCCACGCTCACACAGGTAATAAGTAGGTAAAATCATGCCTCAAAACCAAATCAGTCTGGCTCTAGAATTCTATTATCTTTTCATTGTGCATTTTTTCAAAATCTTGTAAAATCTTAACTATTAAACTTTCCAATTTAACCTGTTCATCTTAAATTGCTGTAATATTTGGCCCAGTAATAAATGCTGGATGACCAGGTAGGTAGGTAGGTAGATACATGAGTTTGTTTTGTTTTGTTTTTAATTTAAGGTGGTTTGAAGGAAGCTGGCAGTGAATCAACAATTGAAAGATACTAGATATTAGAGTGGACAGAAAGAATTGAAGTAATAATATGCTTGAAAGATTGGATGCCTAAGAGATTCTTGTCAGTGGATAATATTGCCAGAGAAACTTACCTGTGTGGATGTTTAATTTGCTGTGTTGTAGATACTATTTTCCATGCTGTGAAATGTAGGAAGTTTCCTTTAAGTATATTAGAGTCAAAGAGAACGTTTTCTAGGGCTCCCTCTGCTGGCTTTCTATTGGTAATTAAGATACATAGTTGCCAGAATAATGCTGGTACAAATGATGTAAATAATTTAGGAAGGAAATTAATTTCAAGGTCCATTAGAGGAGATCCATGTTTGTAGCAAATGCAAATAGAAAAATAAAGTTAGAGAAAGGATTATTTAAGCTTATTATTTTTAGAATTCATATTTGGCTGTTGAATCTCTTTTGAGTTATGGGGAAGAATACTTCTAATGGTATTGGAAACTTTCCATTTTAAACAAATAGTGGTAAAACTTTATACTCGGAGGGTGGCTATCATGATAAGCATCAGTATGTGGGATCAACTTTCTCAGTTGGTGGTAACATTACAAAAGTACTGTCTTTGGCCCTTTTTAACTAAAAGATAAACTTTTGGCAGCCTCACTGGAAAATTCTGAAACTGATCAAATGGACTGGTTGGTTTCTAGAAAAAATGGTCACTTGGAAATATTCAGAGTTAGATGATTAGATAAGGACCTTACTAAATGAGAAACTCCATGGTGGGGGCCTCCATGGATCTCTGGTAATTATCCTCTTTTCATACCCAAGGCATTTCACACCTAATTGCTAGGCACCTAATAGGCATTTCACACCCCAGCTAGCAGTGACTTGACCTCACTTTTCTTCTCATAATAGCTCCAGCCAGCCACCTTTTCCCTTTCAGAGTTGCCTTTTGAGGAGAAATCTGCCTGCCACTTTGCGTTCTAGACGTTTTGCTTGGTAATACATGGAATATAAAATATCCCCCATTTAAGAAAACGGTATAAAGAAACTAAACAAGCATGTGCTGATTATTTTCATTAGAGCTAAATAATAAATCCCTTTGATATTTAACTTGTTTAATTTACAAAATTTAATTTAATTTACAAAAGTGATGTAGTCCCAAATTTGCAGGAGAATTTATGTAAAGCAAGATTAAACAGTTTTAGTAAGTTAAGCATTGAACCATCTTTATGATGGACAGCTCTTTCTTACTGTAACAAATGAAGATCTAGTTTTGCTTCTTCAGAAGTAATGATAGTGTAATTTGGTTTTAAATAAATAAAAGGTAGCCTTAGTCCAAGAAATAATGTATTATTAATCCAAGCTTAAGTATCATTAGTCCAAGAAGTTTGGTATTAGAAGGACAGATTCTGGAAACAATATGGGTTTCATTTTGAAAGCATTAAAATGATTTGTTACTGTGTAGATAGCTACAGATTTATGTATGGATGAATGTGTGTATCATTTACGTAACTTCAGAACTATTAGAACTATTAGGACTGTTATAGATCATCAGCCTGAAAATAAATATCAAGGCAAACCTGGTTTTCATAGGATAGTTTTGACAGTATAAAATAATGTGAGAACAAAAAGTCCTTAAAACATGAAAATATTTTAGAGAAAATGCAAAGTGTATTGTATAAACTTTTTGCTGTTCTGTCATATTACTATTAATAGGTCCTAATATTTTTATTACTGTAAATTTAGAAAATTTAATAGTTAATTTTAGTCCATTTCAAATTTGGGATGCTAAACATTTGAGTTGTTGAGAATCTAAGTAATCTTAGTCTTCCATTTAAAGTCCCCTCTAAGTCTGGCTCCATGCTTTCTTTCCAGCAGATGTAAGATACACTTCTTTTTTTTTTTTTTTTAAGATTTTATTTATTTATTTGAGAGAGAGAGAATGAGAGACAGAGAGCATGAGAGGGAAGAGGGTCAGAGGGAGAAGCAGACTCCCCGCTGAGCGGGGAGCCCGATGTGGGACTCGATCCCGGGACTCCAGGATCATGACCTGAGCCGAAGGCAGTCGCCCAACCAACTGAGCCACCCAGGCGCCCCTGTAAGATACACTTCTGAGTTTAACCTCTTATCATGAGCCAGCAGGACCACAGGCAAGTCATGGGATGGTTTCTTCACCCGTAAATAAAAGAACTGCACAAAATCTGTGGTTTTAGCACTTTATTTGGAGAAACCCTTTGAGAATCTAATGAAAGCTGTCAATATTTAAACCCAGAAAACTGCTGATTCATGCAAAATGTTGCATATAATTTCAGGAGCTGCAGTGTTCCCCTGAAGCCATCCACACAGACTTCAGTTTAAAGATCCCCTGGATTGTAGGTTTTCTGATTTTCAAAATCTGTAATTCAGTATTTCTATCTCACACCATCCTCTTGTCTAGCTATACTGTGTTAACCTCATGTTTTCAGACTCTTGGATTTTTACTCATTATTTCAGTTTTCAGATGTCCTTTCTTATCCCCTTATCCATCCTCACCTTTAAAACCCTCGACTTAAAACACAGTTCAGATGTCTTTTTTTTTTTCTGTGAAGCTGCTTCAATCAGAATTAATTTTCTCCTTAGAACTCTGTACCTCCATTATAGCCCTTAAACTCGTTGGTCTTGTATTACAGTTTATTAGAGGGCTGTGTGTCTTCCCTTCCTCTTCTTATCTTTTCCTTAATAGCTTATGAATATCTTGACGTCAGCAGCTATGTTCCTATTAGTTTTGTAATTGAATGGTGCCTTACTAGTAGTAGTAGTGGAATAAATGCTTGCTAAATTAATTTGAATTTTTCACTCATTTGTGATGATTGTCTGTTATGTCATGTGCTATATCCTGGGAAGGTTGCCCCTGCCCCCCAAAAGTAGGTGGTGTGAGATAGAACCGTAGAGGACCTCCTATATGGGATGAATTTAAAGAATGGGTAGAATTTAGGGAGGTGGAGGGCATTATCTGGGAGAGATGAAGAGAAATGTTTTACCTATATTTCCTTATCAGTGAAATTAGTCTGTTTTTGCTGAAAACAGGTATTAAAATTTAGCTTACAATTTTTAATTAAGCTTTGTATTTTACATTCTTGGCATTTTTGTTTTTACAGGTACAGGAAAATTCCCCAGGACATAGAGCTGGACTGGAGCCATTCTTTGATTTTATTGTTTCTATTAATGGTTCGAGATTAGTAAGTTAAGCTTTTTGTAGTTTCGACTATAATACTTTGTAATCTTTTAAAAATGGAATTTTTCAGATTATCTGGGGTGGGTATTTATTAGTTATAAACATTATATGGAATATGATACCAGTTTATAAAAATTATGTAAGGAAACATGAAAATGTCAAATATAGAATCCTATACCTCATCCTTCAGTGATTATTTTAGAATAAAATAGCTCCTAATATTTTTATTAGGAGACTTTTATATGTTGAATATTTAATTATTTTTAGTAGAAATAAGATGAAAAAGTTTGCCTTTTCAATGATTTCAGACCTTTGTATGCTTGGATTAGTAAAGACTCCTCAAATAACATATCAGTTTGCTTGGAGCTTAATTTCATGATATATAAATAATGTTTTTAGAACCAAATAGAGAGGTATGTTCCAAAAGTACAGACTTAAAACCACCTTTTATAAGTTGCTTCAGTTTACTTGTAGTAAAGTCTTGAAGGAAAAGAATTATAATTTCAGCAAAGGAAATTCTTATGACAGTGGCTACTTGGTTTTTGTTTTGTTTTTTTACAGCAGTTTTAAGTCTTCGTTATTTATCAGCATCTCCTGCATAATGGCCTTTACTCATTTATGTAATGAAATATTTAACGTGCTGCTTCCATTTTTCTTTCCTGCCAGTTCCTAATAAATAAACAAGGTGTATATTTAGGAGTGCTGTCCAAAATTAAACTACAACCTCAGCAGATGTTTTAGATTTTAAAATCAAAGTCATACCAGCTCTCTTAGTAATACGACTTCTTGTGGAGTGTTTTGGTTTTTTAGCACTAAAGCCCTAGATCACTTCAAATAATGTTGGGTTGCAAAATCCATAATCCATAGTCAGCTATTAGAAAAAGTCTGAAGTTGGTAACATAGGAGTTGTTCCTAGTTTTTGACATTCTTCAAGGAACATTTGAATGTTAATGGCAGCTTTACCTGTTGGATGTTTTATTTATGTTGATTATTAGTATTACTCCCATAGGGCCATAGGATGCTTAAGCTAATTAACATTATTTTTTTTTATTTATTAAGAAAAATTATTTCTATGTGTTCACAGAACAAAGACAATGACACTCTTAAGGATCTACTGAAAGCAAATGTTGAAAAGCCTGTAAAAATGCTGATCTACAGTAGTAAAACACTGGAGCTGCGAGAGACGTCTGTCACACCGAGCAACATGTGGGGTGGCCAGGGCTTGCTGGGAGTGAGCATTCGTTTCTGCAGCTTTGATGGGGCAAATGAAAATGTTTGGCATGTATTGGTAGGTATTAACTGTGAGCTGTTACTTATAGTTTACGAAACGATGTAGAAGGGTGCTTGTCTTCATCTAAGTTGGATTGTAGAGGTATTATTATTATTAGGCTGTTTTTGGTTTCTGAAAATTAGAATTCATTGCTGTGGGTTAACAGATTTTAAAAATTTAGGAAAAGAAGCAAATATAGATGCCTAAACTATTTTTCTAGTGATTCGTCCATTAGAAGGAGAAATGTCAAGGCAGATAGCTACAGATAGCTAAAATAATATTTTAAATTTTTATCAAGTATGTGATTTTTATGCTTGTGATTTAGATATATATTTTCCATAGTTTTTGATATCTGACATGTCTAACAAGATAGAAATACAAGGGTTTTATGGGGTGCCTGGGTGGCTCAGTCAGTTAAGCGTCTGCCTTCGGCTCAGGTCATGATCCTGGAGTCCTGGGATCGAGCCCTGCGTCGGGCTCCCTGCTCAGCGGAGAGTCTGCTTTTCCCTCTGCCACTGCTCAAGTCTGCTGCTCCCTTTCCTCCTTACCCTGCTTGTGCTCTCTCAAATGAACAAAAGAAAATCTTTTAAAAAGAAAAATACAAGGGTTTTTTTAAATCACTAAAATTAAGGACTATGAACTGTAAGTTTGGAAGATTATTTTATATACATTAATTTTGGGGTGTGTTTTTGTGTTATTCTAGGAAGTAGAATCAAATTCTCCTGCGGCACTGGCAGGTCTTAGACCTCACAGTGATTATATCATTGGAGCAGATACAGTCATGAATGAGGTAATTGGTGTGTTTGTAAATAATGAAAGTTCTATAACATTTTCTCATTAATGTATAGGTTCAGAAGTATATTTACATTTCACATTTAGAGTTGAAATTTAGGTCTTTGCTAATCAAGATAACTTACACATCAGGGTGTAAACAGAACATATGGGAGGAGGTGTCTTATAAGGTATAGCTGTAAGGAAAAATACGTACCGTGTGGCACTTGCGCAGATTTTGTGTATGATATACAGAAATCTCTTAACAGAAGCACCTGGGTGGCCCAGTTAGTCCAGCATCCAGCTCTTGATTTTGGATTTTGGCTCAGATCGTGATCTTGGAATCATGGGATGGAGCCCCGAGTGGGGCTCTGTGCTCAGTGGGGAGTCTGCTTGAAGATTCTCTCCCTCTCCTGGCTCCTCCCACTCTTGTGTATACACTCTCTCAAATAAATAAATCTTTAAAAATAAACCAGTCTCTTAACATACCTCAAGACTAAAGCAGATGCTCATTTTGGTTATTGATTTCATTTTCTCTACCCCTTTTTAAGGGAACAAAATTGGCTTAGTTATATTAGATCCTTTTCCTTGTCTGTTAGCTAGTGGAAGTATACATTGCTAAATCGAAAATGAGAGAAAAATAAGAGGCCCAGATAACCAGGTCTTAATAATGAAGAGTAGGGGCACCTGGGTGGCTCAGTCAGTTGAAGATCCAAGTCTTGATTTTGGTTCAGGTCATGAACTCAAGGTCATGAGATCGAGCCCTGTATCAGTCTCCATGGGGAGTCTGCTTGAGATTCTCTCCCTCTCCCTCCCTCTGCCCCTCCCACCCCATGTGCACGCTGGCTCGTGCTCTTTCTCAACTGAAGAAATAAATGTTTAAAAGAAGATGATAAAGAGTAAAAGCAGAATATATAGAATTCGGGTGTAGAAGAGTTTTATTAAAATTGCTGACTAGGTCTTAGGGAACTGGAGATAAGGCATTGCACATAGGAGCTAGGTAAAATATTTGAAATCTTGTTTGGAGTATTGGTTTTAAGGAATGAATTTTATGTCTAGCAGCAGGGCCTACAATCTGTACTTTTTATAAAAAGTTTTCCAGGTGATTCTGATAATAGCCAGATTTGAGACCCACTGTTCTAAAGTTCAGTAACATAAAAATGTTTTTCTCCTGTGATGTTTTTGCAGTCTGAAGATCTGTTCAGCCTTATTGAAACACATGAAGCAAAACCACTGAAACTTTATGTGTACAATACAGACACTGATAACTGTCGAGAAGTGATTATTACACCAAATTCTGCGTGGGGTGGAGAAGGCAGGTAAGGTCATTTTTCAGACTAAGTTATGATTGCTTAAGCTTACCAGTAAATAGTGTAAACATCATTGCTTTTATTTTGAAACAAGTTATTAGTTTATTATAAGACTTCTGTTGAGAAAAGGAAAGAGCTAGCCTAGAATACTGAAACCAGTAATCCATTTTTTTTAAAGCACATATTTAGGTAGTGTGGTATGTATATATACTACGGTCCTTTTCTTTACTGATCTAAGAGTGAACAGCCTTGTTTTATTTTGTTATTTTAATAAAATAGTTTGTTTTATTTTCCCAGTTCCCTTCCGCAACAGTGGGACAATACAAGTGTAACTTTCTCTAGCTGTTGGGGAAATTTCTTAGCATTTTGTGAAAACTGTTGGCTTTCAAAAATGGACAGATTGATTTCAACCAAAAATTAGACAAATTGCAACAACAATAAAAAGCAACTTAGAGGGATGCCTAGGTGGATCAGTCGGTTAAGCGTTTGCTTTCGGCTCAGGTCATGGTCCTGGGGTCCTGGGATCTAGTCCCGCATCAGGCTCCTTGCTCAGTGGGGAGCCTGCTTCTCCCCCTGCCTGCCACTCCCCCGGCTTGTGCTCTCTCTCTCTCTCTCTCTCTCTCTGACAAATAAGTAAAATCTAAAAAAAAAAAAAAAAAAAACTTAGAAGGATTATCAAGCCAAGCAGAGAAGCAAACTGTAGAAAATCAGTTTTCCAGGACCGTTCATCAAGTCAGTTCCCTAATTTCAAAAAGCCAAAGCAAAGCATGCAGACTTAACATTGCTTCTTTAAAAGGTCTTTCAGCTTTTGGTTAAATTGTACAAGTTTTTCATTATTTTGAAAGCCTTATTTAATTGAGGAATTCTTGAGCATAAGCCATAATTATAGGAAAGCCTAGGGTTTGGACACTTTTCTAAATATTCTGTAAAAGTTCCAGCATTTGTTGGGAAGAGGATGACTTAGTTGAGGCAGGCCGGGAAGGACCCTGTTTGTTCCTAATACCTTTCCCCACACTACCTGAGAGTCTGCAGCTGACTATATGTTGCAACCAGAATGCTAGCTTGTTGCAATTTGAGAAAACAGATAGAGGTATCATCTTAAGAATCTGGACTGTCTAGAGGGGAGGGGGGTGGGGGGAGGGGTTGGCCTGGTGATGGGTATTAAGGAGGGCACGTACTGCATGGAGCACTGGGTGTTACACGAAGACAATGGATCGTGGATCACCACATCAAAAACTAATGATGTTATGTATGGTGATTAACATAAAATAATTAAAAAAACAAGAATCTGGACTGTCTGGGGCAATTCTTGATCAAGTTATTGTCCATTGTCCAGGTTTGTAAACACACAGAAATATGATCTTCTCAAGGCATTCAGAATTGACTCACTTCCGAGGGACTGCCTCATATAAACTTAATTTGTAGAGAAACTACTGTATTTATTAGAATGGCAGATTTTTAGTTTATAATAGAAACATTTCCCCTCTCCAGTTAGAAAATACTCAGGTCAGATTAGTATCACAAGAGTACTTGGTAAACACAGAATCAAAGTGCAAGGAAGAGATTCTGCTGATGGTGAAGTCCAACTGCAAAGAACATCACTAATTCTAATAAAAACATTATTTTAAAATGCCTCCTTCTGAAAGGCTGTCATTGATCAATTTAAATTATTTAATCTTTCTTCCTCTCCACCTGAGATCTAGTTCAGTGAGGATTGCAGATTTGATGGTAGAAAGGACGAAAAGTGAGCCAAGGAATAAGTAATTTTGTAATATGAAGCATCAGTGTAAAATCAGATTTGGATTAGGAAGAGCTGGAGTTGGCCACTGCTTGCTCTCCCAGCTTTTGGTGGTGGTAGTAGCCACAGAAATAACAGATACCTTGGCAGGAGAGAGGCATAGAGATAACTGTGTGTGGTCTTCTCAGAAAGTATCAGATAGTTCGGGAGATAAAAGCAATCATGATGTAAATCTAAAGTGGAATCTGATTGTGAAGGGCCTTACCATGGTCGGAAATTTGGAAACACCTTGGGCAGTGAGACTGTGAAACACTGTACCCGTGGTGGTGGTTGGGGGGGGTCGTTGGTTCCAAACAGTAGAAACCAACTGTTGCTGTCATAAGCAAACATGAATTTATCGCTGTGGAGTTGCTCCTATAATCAGAGGAACAGCTAAAGAATCAGACATGGGAAGGGACAGGACTCAACACTGCTAGGGAGTTAGGAAGGAAATTAGCAGTTTTCATTAGGAATCTACTGAAGGGATCAAGCCATTTCTGTTTTTTCTGTCACTCCCAAGATTTGCAGCCGTGGGCAAGAGAGGTGGATTGGCCTCTATGGGTTATGAACCGTTCATTTCTTGGTTTGCACAAGGCCTCCCCAGTGGACAGTCCCACCAGCACTGCACACAACACAGAGAAGTAATTTTCCAGAGGGAAGAAGGGAAAAGGAATATTGGGAGGCCAGCAGACTTCTATGAAAAGAAGCAGTGTGATTATGTCTTATTAAAAACATGCCTCTGGTGGCAGTGGGAGGATGAAGTAGAAGGAATCTGGATTAATTTGGATTGATTTGTGTCAGGTTCTGAAATAGAATTAGGGGCTGTGTAAATGACATCATCGTACAGAAGTACTTAGAGCTCTTCAGTGAAAAGGCTGTATGTCATTCGTTCAGCAAATAATTATTAAGTGTCTGCCATGTGCAAGGAACTGTTATGGCAGTAAACAAAATGAGGTCTCTGCCCTCAAGGACCTTAACATTTTATTGGGGGAGACAGAAAATAATGTGCAGTGTGTTAGATGATGATAAATGCTTGAAGAAAAATAAAGGAGGGTAAGGGTAGTGTCTGTGGTGGAGAGACGGACACTTTTTTTAAAGGGTGGTCAGAAGAGACCTCTGATAGGATGACATTATTTAAAAGAATGGAAATTGGTTTTGTATTTCAAAACCTCAGAGAAATGCAAGCTGTGATTGATAACTAACTTTAAGAAAAAAAATATTTTCATAGCCTAGGATGTGGCATTGGATACGGTTATTTGCATCGAATACCAACACGCCCGTTTGAAGAAGGGAAGAAAATTTCTCTTCCAGGACAGATGACTGGTACACCTATTACTCCTCTTAAAGATGGGTTTACAGAGGTAAGATAACTACTACCAATGACATCACACAGTTTCCAGTAAAACAAATCACGTGTCCGTGTGTGTGGTGGTAGCACTCATGGGCATGGGGCAGGTGAGGAGTTAAGTGCTCACCATGTTGAATTTGAAGTTCCTCTAGAATATCCAGATGGGTAGCCTATGGGTCTGGATTTCAGGAACAAGGACAAGGCTAGAGACACAGATTTGGGAATCATCAGCAAAGGGAGGGTAATTCAACCCAATGAATGGTGATAAAAATTGTCAAGGGATTGGGCCTGGGTGGGTCAGAGGAATGAGGCTGGAATCTTGAACATTCCTAATATTTAAATGGATGGGCAGAAAGGGGATCCAGCAAAGGGAGCTTGGAAGAAGTCCTAAGGGAGGACAGAGTTTCAAGAAAAAAAAGGCATGTCAACTCTGTGAGGTATTGAGAGAAGTCAGGTGAGCGGAGTGAAAAACACATGTCCTGGACAAGAGCCTTTCAGAGACTGGCGGGGTGCACATATCAGATCACCGGGGACAGAGGGCAAACAGTTGGTGATTAAGGTGATAATGAGAGCTGGTGCTTAACTATTTCAAGAAACTTAGACTGGGAAAGCAGAGCAAGATGCTGTGTGGGACTCTTATAGGATCACAATGAGGCTTTTTAAAGAATAAGATATTTGCACAGGCTTATAGAGTTTTAAAATGTTTTCTCTGCAAGGCTCACAGGACAGTTAACTCTTGTCTGCATGAATAAGTAAAAACCAAACATCCAGAAGAAAAATGCTACCATTGTAAAGAAAGATCTGCCACCACTATCATTTTATGGTACACAGTTTGGCCATCCCCAATTCTAGAGAAAGTGAAGAGGAGCTAGAGAAGTGGAGCCTTTCCTCACTGCCCACCGCTGCCATTGGCCGATGGCCAGAGCCCATATCGTTCCATGTTTAGAGTCCTTCCGCCGTGTCTGCTGCTCCTCATCAGTGGTGTCTGCTCCAGTTAAGCCTCTGTGGGCCGTCTGAGAAGACCAGGGGGTGGAATGGCAGCTAAGGAAAAGGGCCAGAATGCAAGTTGTGTTGGAATGTGCCAGAGGGCACTGGAGCTGGCAGAAGTTGTGGAGTATCCAGAGGTGAAACCACCCATAGGATCCATGTTGACTTACTTATCCCTCTCCTACCCCGGAAGGTAGAGGTCTGGCTGCTACGTTCAGTCATTGATGAGAAAAGATAAGATGGACTCACGAGGTTAGACATCTTGAGAAGCTTCCAAGACTCCATCATGGTATTAAGACTTCGAGCTGATTTCTTCCATGAACAATGAAAGTTAGAAACTGGCTGAGAACTCAGAGAAGAGGAAAGGTGGAGGGTGGAGTAAAATGATTTGGGGACAGCTACGAAGGAGGAAAGAGTAGAATCTCCTCCTAGAACAGTGTGTGTAATGGGGAAGATGCCACGTGTCAAGAGTCTGGAAGTGATGGGATGGGGGGATGTTTAGTGTTTGGTCCTTGACATATAACAAAAGTAGGAAGGAGTGTCTGAAGGCAGGAGTGCCGGGTGAAAACTTCCAACAGCTAGTATAATCAAAAAAGGTATCTGTTAAGAAAACAAATGAGCAAACCAAAAAAAAAAGGGAAAGAGGCAATCCAAGAAACAGACTTTTAACTATAGAGAACGAACAGATGGTCACCAGAGGGGAGGTGAGTGGGGGGATGGGTGAAATAGGTGATGGGGATTAAGGAGGGCACTTGTGATGAGCACCAGGTGTCGTATGGAGGTGTTGAATTACTACACTGTAAACCTAAAACTTTTATCACACTGTATGTTAACTAACTAGAATTTAAATAAAAACATTTTTTAAAAAGTATCTGTAGGACCAGTGAGAGACAATATCTGTATGTTCTTTCAAGTAAACTTGAGTAATTTTTTCTTTCCTTCTTTTTTTGGCAGGTCCAGCTCTCCTCAGTTAATCCCCCATCTTTGTCACCACCAGGAACTACAGAAATTGAACAGGGTCTGTCTGGACTTTCTATCAGCTCAACTCCACCAGCTGTCAGTAATGTTCTCAGTACAGGTGTGCAGAAAAATCTATTCTCTTTTCAACCTACTTTGTTTTACATGATACTCTTTTCTGTTTCAAGCTATAGAATTTTAAAAAGTAATGCCAGTGTACTTTGAAAACTATAAATATGCTCTGCATTTAAACCTCTTCTCGGTGTATTTTAGAGTCTGGGCTTCTCTTAGCGTGGACAAGTTGTAGAGTCAGGACTGTACCTTTAAATTCTGCTCAATTGCTCTATTTACTCAACAAATGTTTGCAGTATCCCGTAGGTAGTAAACACTGGAGATACAAAAGTGAGCAAGACACCGTTCTCTTTCTGGGGGTTCAGTCTTGCTCAGGGGACATGTGCATGTCTTCCTTTTATTTCTTGTTCTACCCAGTACAGTCCTTTTTTGTTTGTTTTTTTCCAACAGCTTTATTGATATATAATTCACATACCATGCGAGTCACCCATTTAAAATAGATAATTCAGTGGGATTTTTTTCCGTGTATTTGCAGAGTTGTGCAACCATCACATCAGTCAATTTCAGAACATTTCATTACCCCAAAAGAAACCCTATGCCCTATCAGTCACTCACTGTTTTTTCCCCAACCCCTCAGGCGTAGATCATTCCTAATCTTCTTTCTCTTTCTGTGGATTTGCCTAATCTAGACATTTCATGCAATATGCATGGTTTCTGTGACTGACTTCTTTCACTTAGAATAATGTTGTCAAGGTTTCATTCATGTGGTAGCATATAGTAATACTTCCTTTCTATGGCTAAGTAATGTTCCATCATATGGACATGCCACATTTTATTTATCCATTTATCAGTGGGACATTTAGGTTGTGTCTACTTTTTAGCTGTTAGGAATAATGCTGCTATGAATGTTTGTGTACAAGTTTTTGCATGAACCTGTGTCTTCATTTTTTTGGTTATATTCCTAGGCCTGGGATTGCTTGGTCACATGATATAGATCTTGGTATGTTGGTAGAGTTTATTTTTCCATTGCCTTTTTAAAAACCACCTTTTCTCTGATTTTGTTTCTTCATAATACCAAGAGTATATTATTACTCAGTAAATGTTGAGTAAGTGAAAGAAATACTCACATAGTTTAATTTCATTAAAACCTTTTATTCTTGAGCTCCTTTTAATATTTGTGTTCACAATTTGTTCACATTTCACTTTGTCCTGGAATGGACTTAAAATAGATGGATTCACCAAGATGCAGTTAAGGTCAACAGTATGATTTTTGCACTTGGTCTCCTCAGTTCAAATCCCAGCCCTCTTCAGAGTCTTCATTTTCATTCCCAAAGATGTGGTTTTCTAGATAAAATTTAAAACTTCAATTTTTTAGAATTAAAAATTTCAAACATAGCCTAAAGTAGACAGCATGGTATTATGAACCCCTGCCCACACACACCCAGCCCCACCAGTTTGCACTATGGTGACCTGCTTCTCTACCCTCTACTCTTTGCTGGGTTTTTTTTCCAGGCTTTTTTAAAATACAGTTTGCGTACCATAAAATTTAGTCACTGTGTATATAACTCCGTGATTTCTAGTGAATTTATGGAGTTTTACGGTCATTGCCACAATCCAGGTTTTTCCTAGATGAAATGAAATACTTAATATCAGCAGTATTAAGTCATAGATACAGTTGGGAGGGCATTTAAAGTTTATTTCATTTGAGCAGTGTTGGAATCCTTTTTTATATTGTGATTTTTTTTTTGTTAGATTCCATCAGATGGTCTTCTAGTTTATTCCTGACTAGACTTAGTATAGGTGGGCTGGTGTAACACCCGTGGCAGCAAACCGCTCAGTGTCTGAGTAACTCTCATCTTTTAGAGTAAGTGTTCCAGTGCCGTGTCAGAGCTCTTCTGACCGCTCTCTTCAAATCTCAGTTTCTTTTTGACATTTTAAATCTTCCCTCATTACATTATAGTTACACTTGCCTTAGAAGCACATGAAGTGAGATCGCTGGCCTTGTTATACAGTAGAGAAATGGCTTCTTGAATATTAAAAGACAGAAATGCTCAGAAGAGAGTGAAATCAACATTTTCACTTTTAGAAAATCAGTTTAAAAATTGAATATTCTAGCAACATGACATGTGAGAACCCACTTTTTTTTTGTTATTTACCTATCTTTTATTTTTAATTAAGTTGCTGCAAAGTAGCCCAATTGGTAACTGTAGAAACGTTAAAAGTGTCTTAAAAATGTAGATATGTTATGGATTTGAAAATTTGGGGATTATAAAATTGTAGAAAATGAATATATCCTTTGGAAATGACATTAATCAGTATGACCTTTTCAATACACTCCCTTATGTTTCCTGTCCTCGTCACTGCTTGATTTTTCTGCAGAGAATTGATGCCATTTTACAGGCTGTGTATTTTACTTGTTCAGTATCAGTCTCCCTTTTGCTGCCCCTCATTAGAGGATAGGGAGTGACAGGGAGTGACTTGTCATTTCTTTATGCTGTAGAGTGCATCAGTGCCTAGAATAGTGTCCAGCATATAGTAGGTACCCCCCGAAAACCTTGAGTGAATGAACATATCAGTTACCCAACTTTTTTGAGAATCTGATGAAAGCGATGGCCCCTCTTCTACTTTTACATGCCTCTAATTTCTGCAGAAAAGTAAATACATGAAAAAAATAAGTATCTGAAAAGCGTTGTTTCATGCTTTTTAGGCACAATTCATTCCTGCTACCATATTTAAGCAGATTTCTGTAAGACAATCTGGAATTCATGTACATTGTTACTCCTGTTTGGACAGCAAAACCTCTCGCATGAGTAGATGGTAAACATTAAGAGATAACCTTTATTATGGAGTATCCTAAGAGTTACTTATATTTGAAGTACATAACCTCCTCAAGCTAGCATCAGTAAAAACACTTCAGAGGAGAGTCACAGAACCTATCCATTTCCTATCAAAAGGAAATGGAAATTCAGGAAGCCAGGTCATTCTCTCCATCTCTGGAGGCCCACATACTCTTGTCTCTTTCAGGCCCTCTCCCCTCTCGCAGACCCCAGCATTCATGGACTCACAGGGCATCTGCCCCCACTGCCCCCAGCAGTTCTAGGTTTATGTGGCGTCTAGTTCAGGAGCCCAGTAGAGATTGACTGGAATCCTTAAGTCCCATTTCTGAATTTCTAAAACAGTTTTCTAATCTAGCCCCGCTTACGTCAGATGTAAAACTCCTGTCCAGAGAACTTAGCTGGGATGGGTTTACAGAGCCTCCTACCCTGTTAGGCCAGACTCTGCTAACAGTCTTCATTAAAAGCCACAGGCAGAGTATGTAGATCAGCTAAGGCGGTGAGGCAGCCAGAAACCAGGACTGAATGAAGTCCCACGGAATGAAGGCCTTACCATGGTGGGGGGGGGAAGGGGGCTAAAGACTGTCCTAATAAAGTCTGTCCATTCTTTGTCAAGAATTTGGTAGAAGTTTTTTTAAAGATCGTGTTTTGGGGCGCCTGGGTGGCTCAGATGGTTAAGCATCTGCCTTCGGCTCAGGTCATGATCCCAGGGTCCTGGGATCGAGTCCCACATCGGGCTCCCTGCTCCTTGGGAGCCTGCTTCTCCCTCTGCTTCTCTGTCTCTCTCTCCCTCTCTCTCTCCATCTCTCATGAATAAATAAATAAAATCTTAAAAAAAAAAAAAATAAAGATCGTGTTTTGTTTCAGGTGTCCCAACAGTACCATTACTGCCACCACAAGTAAACCAGTCCCTCACTTCTGTGCCACCAATGAACCCAGCTACTACATTACCAGGTAAGCAGCAGGGGACGAGAGATGTGTGGAGTTAGTAATAATAGCATGACCAATGTTGTGCATCTTAAAAAAAAGAAAAAGAAATCTTACACCTTTGTGGTGACTTTTTATGTCTTTTAATCTCCTTTTATCTTTGCTATAACTTTGTGATAAATGAGAGCAAATGTCAACGAGCTGTCAGTTACCAGCTGTTAGCTGCTGAGCCTCAGGCTCCTTATCCTCAGCCAGCCACCCCTGCAATGCAGCGTGAGGTAGGAAGAAGCAGTGTGTAAAAGTTCTGTCCTTCGGGGCTTCCTTAGGGCTTTCTAGTAGTGGTTTCTGTGAACAGACATTGTGTCCTGAAAGAGAGCATTCCATATCAGGTTCTGCAGAAGCTCTAACATTAAGTTAGATGTTTGTTTATTTCTCTTAGTGTTCCTAGTGAAGACCAAATGTCTTTATCCATCAGATAACAATCAAATATTATTTCAGGGATCAAATGTACTTGCATTGTGAGAACCTTTAATTGTATGACTAAAGAGGTCATACGCAGAAATATTAAGCCTTTAACCAAATTTGTATGTACACACACACACACAATGGTGAAGAAGTGTGGTAAAATGTTGACATGTGGGGAATTTGAGTGAAAGGGATATATGGGGTTTCTTTATATAAACTACTTTTGCAACTGTAAGTCTGAAGTTATTTCAGGAAAAAAAAATTCAAAAGCGGGAGGGACTATAAACCTCCGCCATCAAAGAGAAGTTGAGTTTCATTTACTCCTGCACTTGCTGAGCCACATTAGCCCTTTCTCCACAGCACTCAGGCCGTTGTCATTCTGGCTCTCAGGTCTGGAAGTACTCGGATGGGTTTTAACCCTTACCTACTCAGCCACCTAATCGCGTAGGTACAGAAAGACGGTTCGCTGAAGTAAGCTGTTTCACTCTTGTTGTTAATGTTAGGACACAAAGCTGCCGCCCAGTACATGGACTTCTGGTGTTCTCGCTTTGAAGCTGGTAGTAGTTGTTTCAGAACACAAAGATGGAATGTTTTCCCCAGAGCAAGTGGTTTACCTTTTGTTCTCTGCCTTCTCTCTAGGTCTGATGCCTTTACCAGCGGGACTACCTAACCTGCCTGCCCTCCCCAACCTCAACCTCCCCACACCGCACGTCATGCCAGGCGTCAGCTTACCAGAACTCGTGAACCCGGGTATGTTGCCCATCCTGCCTTCCTAGGACTCTGGCTAATAAAAAGCTTTTATCCAGGAAAGCAGATCCTCTGTTGCAGTTTTTTCCAGAAAGGGCAGATCAGTTTAATAGATTCCAGCTGCTTCTAATAAATATTAATCTTTTTTACTTAAAAAGTTTAAAAAAGAAGAGGAAGAAGAAGATTTTTGTGATTCTCCTCTGCTTGGCTGCCTCTCCTCCATTTTCCTCTCCTTGCACACTGACAGCCCGAGTACCATAAGGGCCAGTTGCAGAAATAGAGAACAGTGTCGCGGCGCTGCCATAACTGACTTGGATGGAGTTCACCTCCCCAGTGGAGGTGAATGAACTCCCCGCCATTCTTCTGGTGCGGGCGACTGCCACCAGTGGTGCTTGTTTTGAGTAGCCAGGCCCAGGACCTTGGGCTGTGAAACCCTCATCCTTGCTCAGCCGGCTGCGTTTGTTATTTGATAAATATTCTCTGTTACTAACAAGATGTTTTTATAATAAGAACTGTTGGGATTTTAGCTACAAATAGTTAAGCTAGCCGATATTCAAAGCACTTCCGCTCCAATTTTATGCGCTGATGGGAATGAAGCAGCAGAGTGTCCCACAAACCTGGTCTTCTAGTTAATGATTACCCACATCGCCTTTAACTCTGAGACAGCCACAGGTCAGGGCTATTAATTTCTGATTTCCGTACTGAGGCTTATGAGTGTGCGCTGCCATGTTTCTGTCTAGGTCATAATGGCCGGCTGTACCCCCTCTGGGTGTATTCATCACCTGTCTGCATTAACCCATTCGCTTTCCAGCGCAGCGGTTTGAAAACAAAGGAAGACTGTAAACTCTAACGCTTTACCTATCTTAGCACTTCCGTTGTTTTTTCTTTTAGGCCCTGTATTCTTGGCTTCTTCCGCCCTTTTCCCAAATTAACAGACTCTAAGAGCACTGAAGGTTTCACCAGCCCAGTGGTTGCTCTGAACGTGTTGTACATTCTCCCTTCCCTTGTTTCTTAAAGAAGTAATACTCTCTTCATTCTGCATTTTGAAATCATCACAGTAAACACACCAAGTGTAATGGTTACCAGTCGCAGGGCTTGAACAGAGGCTAGGGACTTACGGTGAGGCTAATGCGGGGCAGGGGCTCTACAACAAGCCCCTCCCTTCCTCGGCCTTCACCAGAGGGCTGACCCCCTCTTCTCTCCTTGTTGTCTGTCCGGAGGGCGGCTCTGACTCGGGCTTGCAGCTTGCTGGGGGAATGGGAGCCCCCCACTTCCCCCTCCAACGCTAGTGTAGCTGCGTGTCCTGAGCGGGAGAAGCCTTTCTTCTCTGAACTGGCTGAGTCACACGGAGGTTTTGGAGTCTAGAAGCCCGGAACCTTTCCTCCTGGCCAGCTGGTCTGGCCGTGGGTACTTACCTCCATCCTGCTTCCACCTGACCATCAGTGGGGCTTGTGCTGTGTGTTGCCCTTCCTCAGCTTCACTGTCCTAGTGAAATGCAAATACGTCCATGTGAGGATGACTGCTGCATTTTTAGTGCTGGGAGGATGTGTGACCTCTGCCATTTTTGTCCTAGGTTTGCCACCTCTTCCTTCTTTGCCTCCCCGAAATGTACCTGGCCTTGCATCTCTCCCCATGCCATCCGAGTTCCTCCCGTCATTCCCTTTGGTTCCCGAGGTGTCTTCTGCAGCAAGCCCGGGGGAGCTGCTCTCCTCTCTCCCACCCGCCGGCAGCCCACCCTCCGACCCTGTCACGACCACTGCAAGGGCAGACGCTGCCTCCGCACCGGCTGTGGATGTGACGCCCCCCACTCCCAAGGCCCCCACCACTGTTGAGGACAGAGCCTGCGAACCCACCCCGGCCAACGAGAAGCCTGTCTCTGCGGTTACGGATGCGAGTGCCTCCGAGTCACCCTAGCTTTGAACCTGTCTTCGGAGTCGGCGTGGTGGGCTTATTTACCCACGGAAGCGTGTCTGGAAATGCAAACTATCATTAATTTCATACTAGTTTGTACTGTATCTGTAGGCATCCTGTAAATAATTCTAAGGGGAAAACTAAGGAAGAGGGCGTGGGCTTGTATCCTGCCAAGTCGGGGTGGGGCTCACAGGCTGGGGAGGGAAATGTCGGAGAGTGCTTGTATTTTAAAGCAACCAAAAAGAATTCTAAGAGGGGCTTGCTGCCAGGTTTCCACTGCCATTCTTGGGGGGTATACATCTTCGGGAAAGGTGGTGACGGGGCATCCACTAGGCTCCCTGTCCCCCTGCTGCTCCTTCTGTAAGTAAATGAAATATTTTATGCCTGGTACTCACACGCAACATTTCTTGTATTTTGTAAATCGTTTTTGAGAATGCAGACCACCTCACTAAATCGTGAAAGGAAAAGCTGTTTTAGTTTTGGCTTCTGTGAGTCACAGCTCTCTAAAGGTTTACACGAAAATTCCAACTAAAGATGTTTGGTAGAGTTACACAGTGTGTGCTACTAATTGAACATCTTTTTACTCAGCCTGTACCCAGATCTTTGTTCAGAGCGCTCAGCATTAATGAGACAGCGTTTTGTGGCTGCTGCCGTTGCTTTATACACCCACCACGAAGTGGCATTTAGAAAGAGGGGAAGGAGGTGTTGCACAGTGTTAAGCCGGAAGGTGGCACTTTGTGGCTACTTACTATAGCCCCGCCGGGAAGCACAGACTCAGCAATAAACCACGGTAATTTTACTGCTCTTCTTGTGGCGCGTTTAATGCGAGTAACCACCACGTGTGCCCTCGTTCCTCCCCGTGCGTTGCACACCTGTAATGTGATTCCTCATGTCTTATGTTTGCTTTTCCCTAAGTTTTCGAAGAGAGATGGTAAGTTAAGTGGAATTGATTTATTGAATGAAATTAAATGCATATTATATCTGTTTTTTAAATAAGACAAAAGAGGTTCATTGATTCTTGGCCTGGTAGTAGCATGACTGTTGCTAAGGGAGCAGCACACGTGCTTGAGCTTCACCTCCTCAGCCAGAAACTAGACTTAGCAGCACTGACCTAGTGCATCTAATAGAGGGCCCCGCACCAGCTGATGTTCAGGTCCTATCCATTTCTGGAGCCAGGTTTGTACTTAAAGCTAAATGGTAAAAGAAGGCTCTAGCTCTGAGCCTTGCTTCTTCTGTTTGCATTGTAAACATTTCTAGAATATTTTTCTCAGCTAACAATCCCGTTTTTTGAAAAAGAGCTTGTAACAGGTAGGGAGAATATTCACAAGCATATTTACATGTTACAATTTTTTACTTTCCAGGATAGGGGGTTGAGCAAGTTGTTACTGCATTCTAAAAGATGCTCATGTTTTTAAAAAATGTCAAGGAAATACCTTAGTGGAAAGCAAGTAAATACGTTTTAAACTTTAAAAATGATTTAAAAAGGAAAACAAAAACAGTTATTCCAGTGCAGTGATTATTTAACTCTTGTGAGGTCAAAGTTCTCATTTGAGAATGATGACAGTCCTGGGCCATCTTCCCAGGAAAATGTCCATAAGCGTATCTAAAACACTAAGCTCTGGGGAGGGAGGGATTCTTAGCACTCGTTTGGAAGATGGGCACACACATGGCCTGTGTTGGCTCACTGGATCTTCCTGAGGCGCAAAACACTTATTTTAGATATTCTTTGCTTCCTTCAGAAAAACCAGTCTCCGTGTTCTATAGACAGGAGTAGATCCTGCACTGGGGCCAGAAACACAGATGTAAAACATAGTGTCCCTGCCAGGAGGCCACTTATTGTGGCCGTGTCAGGGAGGGAGCCTGGGGCGGTCAGTTCTCAGGGCCCTCCAGAATAAGTGCTCTAACCACAGCAAGGGCTTTCTGGCCAGCCCATGCAGGGAGGATCACACACAGTCAGAGTGACCTTTGAACCCCCTCTATCACTCTGTCCCTAAGTGCACACATGGGAGACATGAGGCAGTGATAGGGGAGGACATTAGTTTGGAATAAACTCCATTATCACAAATATTGCAAAAATAATGGTGACTTAAATAGAGTTTATTTCTCCCGTGTTCAGACAGCCCGTTGGAGGTAGTCGGGCAGAGGCAGGACTGGTCCGTGGCAGCGTCCGAGACCAGCTCCCGTCTGGAGTTCTACAGGGTCCACTTTCCATTTCCATGGTCATCCCATGGACCAGGGTGGCAGCTGCAGTCCCAGCCAGGCCATCTGGTTCCAGCCAGACGAAGAAAAAGGTACATTCCCCTTCCCTTTGGGGACAGTTCAGAGCAGTTTCATGTCACACCCAGTACCATGGCTTACATCCTTCTGGCCAGTGCGGAGCTACATGGCCACTTCTAGCTAGACCGAGGCAGAGAAGTGAAGTCTTCATCCGGCCGCATGCTCCGCCATCACTGAGGAGGGAGAGCAACCAGTGAGGCCCAGTGAGCAGCCCTGCCGCACGCCGTGCAGCGGGACTGAGCCCTCGGCGCGGCCCACGCGCGGCAATACCGTTTGCACCAAGATTTGGTGGAGCCAGAAGAGGCAGTGTGGTGAGGGTGCCGGAGAGTTGGATGGGAAGGTTTCAGAGAGACTACATTTGACATGAAGAATTACTTAGGCAAAGGGGGGGAGGGGGCAGAGACCTTCTAGGTTAGGAATGGCGAGGAATAGAATGCACAGGGCCCTGAGGGCCAGGCCGGGGAGTGGGGGCTTTGTCTTAAAAACAGGAGTCACTGAAGGAACTCTTGTGGGGGACAGGCTCAGATCTGCCTGTGAGAAAGCCTGTCTCGCAGCGGGGAGACTGGAAGGGGCTGCACAGTCCCTCCGGGGGCCACCAACCCAGAAATGAGCGAAAAGAAAGGAAGAGCTTTAGGGCAGACAGAAGAAATAGACTTGCAGCTGTCATCCAGAGGTCACTTTTTTTTAAGGATCTTTTTAAAGCTTGATTTGAGAGAGAAAGAGCTAAGGGGTTGAAGGGAATAGAGGAGGAGAGAGAGAGAGAGAGAGGATCTTAAGCAGGCTCTGCGCTCAGCCCGGAGCCCAGCGTGGGGCTCCATCTCATGACCCTGAGATCATGACCTGAGCTGAAACCAAGAGCCTTAATGCTTAACTGACTGAGCCACCCAGGCGCCCCATCCAGAGTCCCCTTCGGCAGCTAAGACTGAGTGCAATGATGATTCACCCTTCCCCTTTGGTTTTTGTTCCTGTTTTATCCTTAGTCCATTATTAAGCACACTTACCAAGAACAGTGAGGTTTAGCTTATTTCCTGACAATTGAAAAAGAAAGGAAATGAAAAAGGCCTGCCTTCTTTGTGAGACACCAGCTAATGTTCAGGGACGGGCTCTGCCTTGGCCTGAAGGTGGAGGCCTTCCCTTTAATTGTCTAACCACTCCCACTGCAGTTGCAGTCACCCCCATTAGAACATGATTCCTGGGACCTTGGAGTTTTAAGAAGCTTCCCAGGGGATGGGAACCACTAAACACTGACATTTCTCTTCCACACTGAACCTGTCCCCTCCTTGGCTCCCATTAGCACCTACCCATACCTCCTCCTAGGTGGTCATTGAGTCAGGCTGTTCCAGAACTTGGGGAGGTAAGAAGACAACACAAAGGTCATTGTCTACTAAGACATTGTACCACTTAGCAAAGAGTACATGTTAAGAGACTATTTATTGCTTTTATTTATTTTATTGCTGATACTTTTTGCATGAGATCTAGGAAGGACAGCTTCCCATATTGCTCACCAATGTGTTCCTTTATAGCCTTCTTGCATATGAGCCAGTTTGATTAAATAGAAGGATGGGGGATTAACGCCAAGGCCAGTTACTCAAGCAGCAGAACCACAGGCCAGTGGAAGAGCAGGTGGGCCCGCTCTCAGGCTGGTAGCATCCTGGGCACTGGAAACCATCCACTGGTGGAGGTGGGCCCCCAAGGACTTTAAGTGTTCTGAGTTGAGGTTGCACAGTATTTTCTGGCAATAGATAAAAACAGGCCCCTGTTCCACAAAGGCCACTGGGACTCAAGATAACAGTATGTGCTCACTGCTGGTGGGGTGAATAAAGCAGCAAAGATGGGTGCTTGGCTGGCTCAGTCGGTGGAGTATGCAACTCTTGATCTTGGGGTCTTCAGATCGAATTCCACATCGGGTGTAGAGATTACTTACAAAAATAACGCTTGGTTTTCTTGAAAAAAACAAATGGGGCGCCTGGGTGGCTCAGTTGGTGGGGCGTCTGCCTTCAGCTCAGGTCATGATCCCAGGGTCCTGGGATGGAGCCCCACATTGGGCTCCCTGCTCAGCGGGGAGCCTGCTTCTCCCTCTCCCTCTCCCTCTCCCTCTGCCTCTCCCTCTGCCACTCCCCCTGCTTGTGCTTTCTCTCTGTGTCAAATAAAATATTTTTAAAAATTAAAATTAAAAAAAAAGCAAGTTGCTGAGCCAGCCAGGACAATCTGTTAGGTGAATAAGAGGTAGCAAACTGGTTTCCCTCCCAGACATGGTTCCTTTGAACCGGCCTATATATATTTTAAAATGTGAATTAATTGCCAACATTAAAAATAACATTTCACATAAATCCAGATTTCTGGTTTCTCAAGTCCCAAGATCTGGGAACACTGAGTAAATCCTCAGTCCCACAAGGAAACGGGCCCCCATGAGGCTAAACCCTTTAGTTGGCCATGGTCCTCACCTAGCCCACTGGTCTCTGCCACCTGCCTGACCCACAGGCATCTGAATTTTGCAGTGTCTCAAGTATTATCTTGGAAGGGATGGGTAAGAAACTGGAAGCTTCAAGAAGTTAGATGGTCCAGAGCCCAGGGGATCCAGGATCAGGAAACAAGATGCTTCTGGGGCACCTGGGTGGCTTAGTTCTTTGAGCCTCTGACTCTTGATTTTGGCTCAGGTCATGATCTCAGGTTTGTGAGATTGAGTCCCATGTCAGGCTCACGCTGGCGTGGAATCTGCTTGAGATTCTCTTCCTCTGCCCCTTCCTCCCCTCTCTCTCTCCCTCACTCAAAAAAAAAGATTCTTCATGGACTTGATTATTTTGGGTCCATGAGTCCTGGTGGAATGGACACTAAGGTTTAGGAAATTTGAAGCAGTCCTGTAAACTATAATAAACTTGAGGGAGAAATGGGCCTGGACAGTGACTGGGACAGTGACAGGGATTTGGGTTTCACCAGCTTCTTCCTGAAGCTAATTTTGGAACCCCAAGCCTATTATTTAACCTTAACAACCAACTCTTGGAATTCATGGTCGGTTCTCTTAAAAAACAAAAGTTTTTATTTATTTGAGATAGAGCGAGAGTGAGCAAGCGCGCGAGCGAGAGAGCACAAGCGGTGGGGAGTGGCAGAGGGAGAGGGAGAAGCAGGCTCTCCACTGAGCTGGGAGCCTGATGCAGGGCTCGATCCTGGGACCCAGGGGTCATGACCCAAGTGGAAGGCAGATGCTCAACTGAGCCACCTAGGCACCCCTAAGTTCTCTTTCTTAGGTACCAAAGAGTGGGTTCTAAGAAGTCCTGAGTTTCTGAATGGCTTGCTTGCCCTCTACTCTCTATGGCCTCAAATCCTGGTGCGAGGAAAGTGGCTCACATCTGCCCAGCTCTGACCAGGCTGGCCTGGCTTGAGACTGAAACTAGTAAGTCTGCCTGAGGTTGTGGGGGAAGCATCTTGGAGAAGCATTTGAATTAGAGTGTCTGGTGGTGGGGTTATGGGAACTTTTCATTTCTTCTCTTACATGTGAGTATTGCCAGAATCTTTAAAACCACATTTGAATTACTTTTTAGTCAACAAAAACAATAGGATCATTTCCAGGTAGGGGAGAAATGGAAGACTTACGGAACCCGGGCTGCCTAGTCTGGAGGGTGAGGGGCTGGTGATCTCCAGCAGCATTTAAAAGGACTGTATGGCCAGTCATATACATAAGGGGCTCTCTATTAAGAAATCTCTTAACACTGGTCCTAGGTTAGAATTATCAACTACATTGGCCTTAATAGACTTGCACTGTGACTGATCTACAATGTTGTGTTTGTAAATCAGTTTGGCCAGAAATGTTCCTATATTCTAAATGTTCAGACAGCTGTGTTGAGCAGAGAGTCCCAAAGACTCGGCAAGAGTCCACGTTGTTTTGGCATTTAGATCTCTGGAAATAATGTTAGCTGTCAGATACATGAAGCATACACCCTTCTAACATTGTTTCATTTGAGATCAGCAGCTGAACAACCTGTGTGCCTGTGGGCAGTGGAGAACATAAATGTGAGAGCATGCTCTGTTTTGTTAGGGAGCTGAAACAGGCTTCTGTTGCATGAGTCCAGGGGCTCAGAGTTCATTTAGTAAACAAGGCATTTACCCACCTTGATCTCTGCTAAGTTTTTGTTTTTGTTTTCCTGGGATGACCAGAAATAAGGACATGAAAACTCAATAGGCAATGAAATTCATTTTTCCAAATTCAAATCTCTACTAGGCAAATAGTATATATAACCTAAGGGGAAAAACATAACCCACAGGGGTCTTTGACACCCTGATGTTGCTTTGTTCCAGGAGAGGATAAGTGAGGGTTGATTGTACTTGGAACATGGAAACTGGCAGAAGAGAGGGAAAAGAGGAGGGGGCCTTGGGCAAGCACAGATTCTGGACTTGATCACATGGACCCGTGTTGCAGAGTGTGACACATGAGGAAATTTTTATTTTCTAATTTTAATACCTATATATCTAACATATTGAAAAAATAGAGTTGTTTTGGATAAGGCTTAAGTAGCTTCCTTTACAAATAAATTTTAGTGAGAAAAAGGAATCAATTTAAAGAGAAGTATTAACTTGACAGCAGGTGCCAGGAGCCACGTTGGGCGAGTTTTCTTATTCTCCCAGGGCATCCCAGCAAGTGGCACTGATACCTCCACTTAACAGTTCAGAAACCTTCTCCAGTTCGCACAGCAGGAAGGCTATGGTGTAGGCGCTGACTCCCGGTAGGTCTGTCCGGTCCCAAGCCTGTTTTGTCCCCACACGGCAGGAGACCGCGGTGCCCAGCATTGACTTTGGCCCTGGGACTCGTGTTCGCTTCACCACCCACGTGGAGACGGAGCCCGGCCCGCAGTGCGCGCTGCGGCCACCAGGTGGCGCCGCGAGCCTGGGAGAGCCGCGTAGCGTCGGAGGCCGCGGGGTCTCCGGGCCGGCCTCGCAGGGCTCCTGGGCGGGGCTGGGGCATGGCGGAGCGGCCCCAAGGGTGGGGGCGCTTGTTGCTCGTTGGAAAAGGGTTCTGGGACATAGTCCCCCGCTTCCCTTCCAGCGCAGACGTTTATCTGGATGGAGATGCAGAAAAGCCTGGGTGCATTCTCCAAAAGGAGCCTTCAAAACAATTTTAAAGTAAAAAATGTCAATCTCAGGATTGTTAGGACAAAAATGAAAAGCCCTTCAGATGTTTGTGAACCCCTCAGATACTTCAAGAAACATCGGGAGTCTGAGTACCTGGTGCGGGAGGAGGGTGCGGGGTGGTCTTGCTTCCCACCATTCCTACCTCCTCTCTCCCTACACCCACCCCCTCCTCTTAGCTCCCCAAGCCGAGGTTGATAGAGCCTGGCTGCGGCAGGCCCACCTGCGCCTCGGTGGGCATGCCGGGCTCGAGGCCTCGCCCCGGGCTGGGTGCTTCCACCCCTGCCTGATCACCCCCACAGCTGCGGGAGGCCAATATTCCCGCTTCACAGGCAGGCCCCGGCGCACCTAAGTGGGGCAGCTGGGTTTGGACCCAGGTGTCTGCAGGGCCGAAGGCATTCCACCACACCGCTTGTAAGTTAGCAATTTAGTATCGAGTGTGAAGCGTATAAGGGACGGAGAGCGCGGAAGCAGGAACCTTCCATCTGGGGAGGCTGAGAGACGGCTGGAGCTGCCCGGAGCCGCACTGCGGGCGGGGGCGCCGGCATCCGCAGCGACAGGAGGTACGTAGCGCCCCGCGTGTTCTGGAACCTATGGATTGCTGCGGGCGGCTGGAATGTGCAGGGGGCAGCAGTGGCAGCAGCTGCAGCTGGTGGGGTGGGGGTGGGGGGGGTTCAGGGCCAGATCATGAACGGCCTTGGATGCCATGCCAAGGAGCTTAGAGCGTACCGTGATGGCGAGTTGATAAAGGGTCTTTTGTTTTATTTCGGTTTTGGCAGGGAAGTAAAGAGCTTGCCCTTTATAAAGATCAGTGGTTTTGAAAATCGTTTTTAGCAAGCAGATAGCCTTTTGAAAATGAGATATCCTATGGAACATAGACTTAAAAGCCAGATCAAGGTGTAGCTGCCGGCTACCTCTGAGCAGGAGGAAGAGGCATGGCACCCCTGGGGAAGGCGGCCACAGTCACCCCAGAACAGGGGATGCACCAGGGAAACTTTAGGATCTTATCCCCAAAGGAACTTAAGCCCAGAGAAAGTGCAGTGATGCCCCCCCCTGCCAATCCACTCCATTTCGTACCCCTAGTACCCTGCTTTTAGCTGTGGCTGGGGAGCACAGCACCTTCAGCTTCTCCTGGTCTTGGAGAGGTCTGGAAAGAGCCAGAAGCCCATGGGCTGAGCCCTCCTGCTCTTCTCCACCCAAGGCCGTCCTTTCTGCCTGGACTGAGAAAAGCAACTCACCCTCCAATGCTTCTCAACTCTGGTTGCTTTAAAAAACAAAAACAAACAAAAAACCTGATGCCTCTAGGTCAGGTAAAGCAGCTTGGGGGACCTTGGAGGTCTTCTCTCTCAATTCCTCATTTTACAGCTGAAGATGGTGAAATCCAGAGAGGTTGAGTGACTCTCCCTCAGGCTCCCCGCTCCGGCCCTGGCGTCCAGGGGGAAATAGGAACCACTCATTTGTTCTTTCAGCGTGGCCACAACTTGGGCCACTGGAGAATGGGGGGCAGCTCCCAGCCTGGTGGAGACACACACATGACACAGCAGCTGGAGGGACGGGGTTGGGGAGCTCAGTGTGGGGTCCTGTGCACGCTCATGTTCTTTTTTTTTTCTTTTTTTTTTAAGATTTTATTTGACAGAGCCACAGCGAGAGAGGGAACACAAGTAGGGGGAATAGGAGAGGAGACATAGGGGAAGTTCTTAAGGTAAACCAGAGCTAACTACCTTCCTTCTTTACCAGAATTTAAAATGCCAGTGATTTTCCTTTTTTTCAACAATAAGACAGTGCAGTCATGGGGATGCTTAGTTGTGAGAAGAACCCAAACCAGCCTAGTCACACAGGGGCCATTCAAAGGCAGGCTTCTGGGGGAATCTCTGCAGTTGGAGGGGAGCCATGTGCCTGGGCTGCAGCTCTCTTTGGGTACTGGTGGCTTTCTGTCCCCACAAACTGGCAGGGAAGTGAATGAAGAGACGATGAAGGTGAGAATGTGCTACCCTGCGACCCTCGAGGGGAGGCCCCTGGGGTTACACCCATTTGTCTTCTTACCTTGGTAGCAGGGACCATGTCTGGTTTAACTGGCATCTGGAGCATCCCTGACCCAGCAAGCACTTCATGTCTACTGAATGAGTGACCATCAGGATCTGTCCTCACCCAGCTCGGAGTCTAGCGGTGGGACCGAGATGAGAGTGAGTCTGTGTGGTAAATGCACAGCTCCCTGCCCCCACCACCCTGTGTCCAGTGCTGGGCCAGAGACTCTCAACAGTGAGGAGGGGGGAGCATGCCTTCCTAGGGGGATTACCCAGAGGGGTGAGCACATCCTCCCACCCAAGGGGAAAGCTATCTGCCCAGCAGGAGGTGTGCTGGGCGTGGGAGCCAGGGTGACCAAAGGCGTGGACTCTTCACACCCGCCACTCTGCTTCTAACAGAGGCTCTAGGCTCACTACATCCTGTCTAAGGCGGTGGGGGGGATAGAAAAAATGGGATTTTGTTTGTTTTAGGATTGGGGCTCAGCTGTCCTGCTCAAGAGTAAACAGTAAGTTATGGGCAGGTATTGAAGAATCCTTTGACGGGATATTCACTTTCATTTTCAGAGTTTTTTTTTTTTTTACTTACAAGTTTGGAGAAATATAAAAATTCTCAACACTGAGGGGGAAAAATAAAATACTTGTAATATCTGAGCATATCAGAAACTAGCAACTCTTTGCTTTATCTTCGAACAGAGCGGGGTCTGGAGAACACTGCATTTGATAAAATATTGACAAAAGTGTTAAAAGAATACTCTGGTACTATCAATAATCATCTAGAAATTTAAGAAGTTCATATGTGTAATAAAAATGACACAGATTATTTGAGAACCTTGTTACAGAATTACCAAAGAAAGATTTTTAGCTTAAGTGATTTCCTATTTTTCAAGGCTAACATTTTGTCCAGAAGTCTCTCTTTTGAAGAGTCAAGGAGAATGGACAGGATTAAAGTGTCTCTATCAGCTTCATCAGTTGAGAATGCCCTAAATACCTGGAGTGTTGCCAGCTTCCAGTGCAGATGTTCTCAGTCTGCAGCAGAGGATGTACTTTTGTGCTTCTGAAAAGTTGACTAGTCCTATTATTTCATCTCCAAAGTGAAGAGTTTTTATAGTGAAATGATCTTAGTTATTTTATGCTAGAGTCGCATACACCTTTGGCTTTTTCTATGGACCTCTGTTTATTTTTAGTTTTTTAGTAGCACTTAGCAGGTTATGGTCTTACCACAATGTAATTTCACATTTATTTGTGTGATTCTCTGAATTGATGCCTGTCTCCACTATTGGGCTCTGTGTTCCACAAGGACACTTTTCTGCTTCTTTCTGTATCCCCAGAGCCTCGAAGAGTCTTGTGTAGAATATATGCTCCGTTAATTCTTGTTGCATGAATGAAAGGACCTAGGAGAGGTTTTCAGGCATGGCTAGATCAGTACTCGTTCTAAAGCATCCCTGAGTGCATTATTTTTTAAATGCTCAGAAAGCATTGTTTAAGAAAAAATATTGTAATGGGTGGAATTGTCATTTAGCAACTTATAGCTTTTAGATGATACCTTTTCTCATTTTGAAAATCTTTCTTTCATTTACTTAAATGTATTCATAGCTAAAACCACTTAGATATGTTGACCTCTTGTCTAATTTTCTCAACTTTTTCCCTTGAAGAAAATAACATGTATTAGACACTTTTGCCTTTATTTGCAGATGAAGAAACCAGGATGAAGTAATTTTTTATTGAGCTATAATCGACAATCACATTAGTTTCAGGTGTAATGAATTCATATTTATATATAATATACAATGATAACCAAAAGGTCTACTTAAAATCTGTCACCATACAGAGTTACAGATTTTTTCCTTGTGATGAGAACTTTTAAGATCTACTTGCTAGCAACTTTCAACATTCAACTTTGCATATAATACAGTATTGACTATAGTCACCATCCTGTACATTACACCCTTGTGATTTATTTTACAACTGGGAAGTTTGTACCTTTGGTCCTGTTCATCCACGTCACTTACTCCCGCCTCTGGCAATCACCACTCTGTTCTCAGTATCCAGAGATAAAGCTTGGGTTTTGGTGGTTTTTTGTTTCTGCCTTTTTGTTTTTGGGGTTTTGTGTTGTTTTGTTTAGATTCCACATATAAGTGAGATCATATGGTTTTGTCTTTGACTTATTCACTTACCATAATGTCCTCAAGGTTCATCCATGTTGTTGCAACTGACAAGATTTCCTTCTTTTTTATGGCTGAATAACATTCCCTGGTGTGTGTACCTTTTCTTTATCCATTCATTCATTGATAGACACTTAGGTTGCTTCCATGTCTTGGCTGTTATAAATAATGCTGCAGTGAACATGGGGGTGCAGGTATCTTCTCAATGTTTTCGTTTTCTTTGGTTAAGTACCCAGAACTGAAATTCCTGGATCATATAGTAGTTGTATTTTTAACTTTTTTGAGAAACCGCCATACTGTTTTCCATAGTGGCTGCACCAATTTACATTCCCACCAACAATGCATGAGGGGCCCCTTTGTTCTACACCCTCAGCAACACTTGCTATTTCTTGTCATTTTGTTAGTAGCCATTCTAACAGGTATGAGGTGATATCTCATTGTGGTTTTGATTTTCATTTCCCTGATGAGTGATGTTGACCACCTTTTTGTGGATCTGTTAGCCATCTGAATGTCTTCCTTGGAAAAATGTCTATTCAGATCCTCTGTGCACTTTAAAATTAGATCATTTGGGGTTTTTTTTTTTTTTTTTTTTTTGCTATCGAGTTGTATGAGTTCTTGGTATGTTTTGGATATTAACCCCTCACCAGATATGATTTGCAAGTATTTTCTCCTAGTTGATAGGATGCCTTTGAATTTTGCTGATTGTTTCCTTTGCTGTGCAAAAGGTTTTTCATTTGAGGTAGTCCCACTTGTCTGTATTTTTTTTTAAGATTTTATTTATTTGACAGAGCACAAGCAGGGGGAGCAGCAGAGGGAGCGAGAGAAGCAGGCTTTCCGCTAAGTAGGGAGCCCGATGCAGGGCTCGATCCCAGAACCCTGGGATCATGACCTGAGCTGAAGGCAGTCGCTTAACCGACTGAGCCACCCAGGTGCCCCATATATGTTTGCTTTTATTGCCTTTGTTTTTGGTGTCAGATCCACAAAAATCCTCTTCTAGACCTGTGTCAGGGGGATTACCAGCTATGTTTCCTACTAGGAGTTTTCTGGTATTAGGTCTTATGTTCAAGACTTTTGTCCAGTTTGAGTTTATTTTTCTATATGGTGTAACAGTGGTCCAGTTTCATTCTTTGGCATGTGGCTGTCTAGTTTTCCCAGCACCATTTATTGAAGAGACTGTCCTTTCCCTATTGTATATATGGCTCTTTGTCGTAAATGAACTGACCATCTATGTGTGAGTCTATTTCTGGGCTCTCTATTCTGTTCTACTGACCTGTGTGTCTGTATTTATGCCAATACCATAGTGTGTTGATTTCTATAGTTGGTAATGGAGTTTGAAATCAGAAAGCGTGATGCCACCAGGTTTGCTTTTTTACCCAAGATTGTTTTGGCAATTCAGAGTCTTCTGCAGTTCCATACAAATTTTAGGATTGTGTGGTCTATTTTTGTGAAAAATGCCATTGGAATTTTGATAAGGATTGCACTGAATATACTACTTTGGGTGGTATGGGCAATTTGATGATATTTTTCCAATCTGTGAGCACAGAATATGCTATTATTCGTGTCTTCATCAATTTCTTACATCAAAGTCTTCTAGTTCTCAGTGGACAAGACTTTCACTTCCTTGACTAAATTTATTTCTAGATATTTTATTCTTTTTGATGTAATTATAAATGGGATTTTCTTCTCTTTCTGATAGTTCATTATTACTGAATAGAAATGCAACAGGTTTTTTTGTATATTGATTTTGAATCTTGCAACTTTATTGAATTTGTTGGTTAGTTCTGACTTCACTAATAATTAGTGAAGTCTTTAGAGTTTTAACATATAATATGTCATCTGCAAATAGTGACAGTTTTACTTCTTCCTTTCTGATATAGATGCTTTTTATTTTTCTTGCCTCATTGCTCTAGATAAAACTTCTGTTTGGTACTTTCTTGTTTTCTCTCTCTTTGTTGAGGTTTTCACTGTGTTCGTCTATTCTTCTCCCAAGTTCAGTGAGCTTCTTTATACTCTGATTTTGAACTCTTTGTCAGGTAAATCACTTATCTCCTTTTCATTAAGATTTTTTTTTTCTGAGGTTTTATCTTGTGTAGTCCTCAGTTTCTTCACTTTTCTTGACATGCTGTGTCAGGTTTTCTTTTCTTTTTTTTTTTAGATTTTATTTATATTTATTTGAGAAAGAGAGAACGAGCCCAGGCAGGGGGAGGAGCAGAGTGGGGAGGTAGAATCTCAGGCAGACTCAGTGCTGAGTATGGAGCCTGACATGGGGTTCTATCTCAGGCCCCTGAGATCATGACCTGAGCCAAAATCAGGAGTCAGATGCTTAACCAACTGAGCCATGCAGATGCCCCACTGCTGGGTCGGTTTCTATGCATTGGATAAAACAGCCACCTCTCCCAGTTTTGGAGTAGCTTCGTGTAGTTGATGAGCCGCATTCTACTCTGCCCTCGCTTGTGGTTGTCTCTCAAACCCTTCTGATTATCCAAGCAGCCTATTTTATTTTTAATGGCTTGGAGCAGGTGAGGGTGTGCCAGGACCAGTCAGTGTCCCAAAAGGGGAGGATCTCAGCACCCAGATTCAGGCTGATTGGAAGCCACAATCTGAGGCAGGAGCCATTAAATTATGCAGATATATACAGTCCTGTAGGACCACAGGCAGAGATCCCACTGGTCACCAGTGTCAGGTGACCTAGGGGTGCCCACTGGCACCAGTCACCCAAATGTGGGCTCCTTTTTGGGAGGTTTCTGGAAAGGATTATGGTCAGCCCTTCGATGTGTGTTTAATGAGAAGCCCTCCCCTCAGACTACAGCTGGGATCATAGAGAAATCAGTTTCCTTCAAAAAAAGATTGGGCTCCTGGATCTATCGCCTCTCGTTGTGCCCTGGCAGGAGTGCCCACTTAAGAACCCTTTCTCTGTGGGACCAACAAATGCAAGCCCCACTGGCCACCAGGGCCGGGTGGTTTTGAGGGGTCCCCTAGCAGCCGCTGCAACAATTGGGGTGCCAGAGAAGGGTATAAGCTCCTTTTAGGGAGCTACCAGGAAGCTGGAGCAGGGCAGAGGGAGAGCACGGGGATTACATGCACTGGCCTCTGTTCCCTGAGAGCATCTCCACAGGCCTCCCCGTGTGTGCCAGACCTCAGGCCCACCCTCCGACTGAAGCTCTTGGAAGAGCAGACAGACCTTTTTCACAGGAGACCTTGGAGTGTGTTCCAATTGGCTATCTGTGAAGTGCCCTGACGGTGGTAGCCTGCCAAGAACGGTCTCTCCAAATGTTAGAGTCCCGTGGGGCCTAGGAACACAGTGCTCCTGGCCCCCGAAGCCAGGGGATCAAATGCTCCCCCCTGAGTAGCAGCCACAAAAATTGGGTCACAGACAAGTATGAACTCCTCCCCAGGAGACAGTGACACTCTAGAGTGTGGCAGAGGGCGAGCATCCTGGCACTCCTCCTCCCAGGTCTCTAGAAGGGACTGCAGCCCTTAGATGTCTGCTGAACTAGAAGCCTGTCCCACAGCCTGCAGTGGGATCCCTGAACTAATGGCCTGTTCACAGCAAGACTGGGATCCCTGGACTCTTGCCTCTTGCTCTGTACCCTCAGGGTGGCAGCCATTTAAGAGCTCTTTCTCCATTGGTTACAGTCCTGTGGGACCCTGGCCACTGGAGGGAGGGGCTCTGGTTACGTTTTCTGGACAACTGCACATGGGTACAGTATGGTACGTTCCTTATTCCTTTGGCCCAGAAAGCATTGTTGATCCAGGTGTCCGTGCACACGTGTGGAGTTCCCAGCTCTTTCATGGCAAATTTTCTGATTTCTTTGAGTGCCCGAGGGGTATGCTTTTTGAAATCCACCCCGTGGATGCGCTTGTCACCGCTGATGGCGTGTTCTCTGGTTACTACCTCGTTGATGGCAGACTGGCCCTTCTTCTTGCCACCCTCCTTTGGAGGAGCCATGCTGCCAGGTCCTGAAAGGAAGAACAATGTTGTATTGGGTTTTTTTGTTTTTAAATATTTATTTATTCATTAATTCCTTCATTCATTCAAATAAGTAGTAACACCCACTGTGGGGCTTGAACTCAGGACCCCAAGATCGAGAGTCCCGTGCTCTAACAACTGAGCCAGCCAGCGGCCCCAGAACAATGTTGTTTTAAAGTGGAATTTGATACACAATAAAGAAATAGGGATTTCCAATGGCATTTAACAGCCTCCATTCAGAACCAGAGAGCACTACCTGTATTTTTACTCAAGTGGGTCATGGATCCCTAGTGGTAAAGCAAAACCTTTCAAATACCCCAATAGAATACAATTGCTTTTCTGTTATGGTAATTAAGTATCTCACTAAATAACTTTATAAATCTGAAAAGGTTATAGCAAAACCTGTGGAAGTCAAATGTAATTTTTCTTAGCTATTCCACTGTAAATTAATTGAAGACTTTGCCTTGCTATTACTTTTGTCACTTGAAAGGTTAGTGAATAGTGTGCTGGGGATTTTAAAGTCTCTTGAACACAAAATTGTAAGAGAAGGATAAATTTTTTTTCCAGTTTTATTTATTTAAGAGAGAGAGAGCTAGTGAGAGAGAGCATGAGCGGGGGTGGGGAGGCGGAGAGGGAGAAGCAGACTCCCCGCTGAGCAGGGAGCCCGACATGGGGCTCGATCCCAGGACCCAGGGATCATGACCTGAGCCGAAGGCAGACACTTAACTCACTGAGCCACCCAGGTGCCCCTCTCCAGCTTTATTGAGGTATAACTGACAAAATTGTATATATTTCAAGTGTACAGTGTGGTGATTTGATGTACATATATTTTGTGAAATGATTACTGTCATGTTATTAACATTCATCACCTCCGCAGTCAGCACAGTCTGCTTGAGATTCTCTCCCTTTCCCCTTCTCTCTGCCCCTCCCCCTGCTCACACCCTCTCTCAAATAAAATCTTCTAAAAAAATTTTAAAAATAAAAATTATTTCTTCTTTTTGTTCTTCAGCTTGGAGGCTTTCCATTACCCCGTTTTCCAGATCACTGATGGTTCTTCTGCATCCACTAATCTGTTGATTCCTTATAGTGTGTTCCTTTCAGTTATTGTATTCTTTAATTCTGATTGGTTCTTTTTATATTTTCTGTCTTTTTGTTGAAGTTCTCACTGAGTTTTTCCATTCTTCTCTCCAGTCCACTGAGCATCTTTATGATCATTTCTTTTTTTTAAAGATTTTATTTGACAGAGAACGAGAGAGGGAACACAAGCAGGGAGAGTGGGAGAGGGAGAAGCAGGCTTCCCGCAGAGCAGGGAGCCCAATGTGGGGCTCGATCCCAGGACCCTGGGATCATGACCTGAGCCGAAGGCAGACGCTTAACGACTGAGCCACCCAGGTGCCCCCTTTATGATCATTTCTTTAAATTTGCTATCAGACCTATTGCTTATCTTAATGTCATTGTTATTTTCTTTAGTTTTGTCTTTTTTCATTTGGAGCTCATTCCTCTGTCTCCCGGTTTTGCTTCACTTTCTGTGTTTGTCTCCTTGAATCATGTAGAACAGCTACTTCTCCTAAACTTGAAGGAATGGTCTTGCGTGTGGTTGTCCCCTGTGTAAGCTGTGTGCTTGGTGACATTTTAGGCTGGCTGGTTGGAGCTATGGCTGGCATGGGTCGGGGTCCTGGGGCGCTCTACACTGGGGTTGCCCTGATGAGATGGCTGGAGCTGACATGGCTGTGGGCCAGGGGAGTCCTGGGCTCTCTGCACGGAGGATGCCTAGTAGGACAGCCATACCTGAGGTGGGCATGGGTCAGGAGGGTTCCAGGATGCTGTGCACAGAGGGTGTCCTGGCAGGGCAGCTCGAGCCAAAGCAGCTGTGAGTCAGGAGTTCCCCTAGGGCTCTGAATAGGGGGTGCCTAGCAAGGCCTCTGGTGCCAACGTGGTGCAACCTAGGAGTATTTCAGAGTGCCTCGCTCCTGCGTCACCTCGGCACGGTGGGTCGGAGCGTGGTGAGCACTGACCAGGGGTGGCCTGCTGTGTGCTGCGCTGGGCTGCCTTGGTGTGATGGCTAGTACTGGTGTGGGCTCGGGGCCCAGGACTCACTGAAGCATTAGGATGGTTGGGCACCAGGAACCTGCTCTTGTCCATGTTATCAAGGTGACAGTGTAAACAGTGGTGTTCACCAGCACCTGAGCCCCAGAGTGCTCCGGCAGATCCCCTGCCATTTGGCAGTGTCCTAGGGTTAGTTCCTATCTACCCTA
Organism: Callorhinus ursinus; assembly: GCF_003265705.2. Taxonomy (NCBI): domain Eukaryota; kingdom Metazoa; phylum Chordata; class Mammalia; order Carnivora; family Otariidae; genus Callorhinus; species Callorhinus ursinus. Next base: position 59,196,544 of record NW_027397064.1, on the reverse strand, counting down.
TTTACTCTTTTAAGCCATGGGTTTTTTTCTGAGCCCCAAGGACATCTGGCGCTGTGTGAGCTAGGGGCCCTGCTATGGTGTGGACCCTGCTCCCCTCTGTGCTAGCAAGTGGAGGGGGGATGTAAACCGTGGCACTTGCCAGTCTCTCTGGCCTGGACAGAGTTCCAGTGGCTCTTGCCCTATTTTGTGGAGTTTTGGGCTGGATCTTTTATATACTAGTTGCTCTTTTAAACCACTTTTTTTTTTTTTTTTTTGGTGCCCTGAGGTGCATCTGCTTAGTCCCTCAGTACCGTCCCTGCCCACTAGAGCTGGCAGCGCTGGGTGTGGGCGTTCCCTTTGCTACCAAGTCTCCATCTCTCCTGCTGTCTCTCTTTTGTTGTGCAGCTGTGGCTCAGTCAGCCCTCAGTTCTGATCCAGGAGAAACTACTTGTAAGTACCTACAGATTTGGTGTGTCCATGGAGGAGGTAAGTTCAGAGTCTTCCTACATTGCTTTCTTGGATCATAATTCCAGGTCTTTAATCCATCTTGAGATTTTTTTATAGATTATTTTTCAGAGAGAAAGAGAGAGCACAAGTGGGGGTGGGCAACAGGCAGAGGGAGAAGCAGGCTCCGCGGGGAGCAGGGAGCCTGATGTCGGGCTCGATCCCAGGACCCGGGATCATGACCTGAGCTGAAGGCAGACGCTTAACGACTGAGCCACCCAGGCGTCCCAAGATTATTTTTACATATGGTGTGAGAAAGTGGTAGAGTTTCATTCTTTTGCGTGTAGCTAGCCAGTTTTCCCAATACCATTCATTGGAGAGAGTATCTTTTCCCCGTTTTATATTCTTGCCTCTTCTGTTGTCGATTAATCAAACATTTAAGTGTGGCTTTATTTCTGGGCTCTCTACTCTGTCCCCCTGATCTATGTGCTATTTGGGGGCCAGTACCACACTGTTTTGATTAGAATTGCTTTGTAGTATAGTTTGAAATCTGGGAATGTGATATCTTCAGCTTTTTTCCTTTTTTTCCCCCCTCAAGATTGCTTTGGTTATTTGGGATCTTTTGTGGTTCTGCACAAATTTTAGGATTTTTTATTCTAGTCCTGTTAAAAAAGCTATTGGTATTTTGATAGGGATTGCATTGAATCTGTGGGTTGCTTTGTGTAGTGTGGACATTTTAACAATATTAAATCTTCCAATCCGTGGGCAAGGACTATTTTCCCATTTGGGTTATCAGTGTGTATTAGTTTTCAGAGTACGTGCCTTTCACTTCCTTGGTTAAATTTATTCCTATGCATTTTATTCTTTTTAATGCAATTGTAAGTGAAATTGTTTTCTTAATTTCTTTTTGCTAGTTATTAGTGTATAGAAATACAAGCAATTTCTGTGTATTAATTTTGTATCCTGCAACTTTACTGAATTCATTTATTCTAACTTTTGGTGGAGTATTTAGAGTTTTGTATATATACTATCATGTCATCAGCAAATAGTGACAGTTTAACTTCTTCCTTACCAATTTGGATGTCTTTTATTTTTCTTGTCTGATTGACTAGGACTTCCAATACTATGTTGAATGAATGTGGTGAGAGTGGGCTTCCTTGTCTTCTTCCTCCTCTTTTCACTTTTCACTATTGTGTATGATGTTAGCTATGGGTTTTTATATATATGGCCTTTATTATATTAAGATATGTTCCATCTATACCCACTTTGCTGAGAGGTTTTATCACAAATGGATGTTGAATTTGTCAAATGCTTTTCCTGCATCTATTGAGACAAATGATTTTTATCCTTCATTTTGTTAATGTGGTGTATCACATTGATTGGCAGACATTGAATCATCCTTGCATCCATGGAATAAATCCCACTTGATCGTGGTGAATGATCCTTTTAATTTATTGTTGAGTCAAATTTACTAGTATTTTGTTGAGAATTCTGCAATTGTGTTTATCAGGAATACTGGTCTATAATTTTCTTTTTTGTAGTTTGTCTTCTTTTGATATCATGGTAATGCTGGGCTCATAGAATCTATCTGAATGTTTTCTTCCTCTTCTAGTTTTTGGAATAGTTTGAGAAGGATAGGTATTAACTCTTTCTCAAATGTTTGGTAGAATTCACCTCTGAAGCTGTCTGGTCCTGGACTTCTGTTTGTTGGGAGGTTTTTGACCGCTGATTCAATATCCAGTAATTAGCCTGTTCTCATTTTGTCTTCCTGATTTCAGTCTTGGAAGATGGTATGTTTCTAGGAATTTATCCATTTCTTCTAGGTTGTAAAATTGTTGGCCTATAATTGTTTATAGTAGTCTCTTATAATCCTTTCTGTGGAGTTGGTTCTAACCACTCTTTCATCTGATTTTGAGTCCATTTTCTTGATAAATCTGCCTAAACATTTATCAGTCTTGTTTATTTTTTTAAGAACTCTTAGTTTCATCTTTTATATTGTCCTTTTCTTCTCCATTTCACTTATTTCCACATTTTTATTTTTATTTTTTTTTAACATTACACAGTTATTTATTCAACTATAAAGACTGTGGCAATTTTTTAATGGGTAACACCTTATTTTAACACTAATTATATTGCTATAAATGTGGTTGAGGATCAGAATAGGATTCAGGAACAAGGGAGAATAACAAAAATCTTCCAACATTGAAACAAAGAAATACTCCCCCCCCTTTTATTTAAATGCTACTCTCCCATAGGCTTTTCTAGACTGGTCTGCAGTCTAAGGTGATAGGAAACAAGGCTCTGGGCATTCTGAAGAGACCGCAGGTTAAGCTACAGTGCCAAGCAGGAGACGGAAACCCTGATTGATCTGAGTGTCAATCTCAGGCACGTTCTGGGAGCAGAGGCAGATTCTCAAACTTTTTCTGGTTTTTATTATTTCCTGCCTTCAACTATAGGCTTGTTTTGTTTTCTGTTCCTTTAGGGATAAGGTTAGATCATTTGAGAATCTTGTTTCTTGAGGTAGGTCTGTATCACTATAAACTTCCCTCCTAGAACTGCGTTTATTGTGTCCCAAATATTTTGGAATTTGTATTTTGTCTCCACAATTTTTTTTAAATTTACTCCTTGGTATCTTCATTGACCCATTGGTTGTTTAGTAGCATTTTTTTAGCCTCCATGAGGGTTTCCCCCCCCCCCGCTTTTCTTTTAATTGATTTCTATTTTCATACCATTATGGTTGGAGAAGATGCTTGATATGATTTCAACTTCTTATATTTATTGAGACTTGTTTTGTGATCTAACATGTGATCTATCCTGGGGAATGTTTCATATGCACTTGAAAAGAATGTAGTCTGCTGTTTTCAAATTGAATGTTCTGTAAGTATCTGTAAAGTCCATCTGATCTAATTTATCATTTACTCTTTCCTTATTGATTTTTCTGTCTGAATGATCTATCCATTGATGTGAGGGGGGGTGTCAGAGTCCCTTACTATTATCATATTACTATCAGTTTCTCCTTTTGTCTTTTAATATTTGTCTTCTATATATTTAGGTGCTCCAATGTTGGGTGCAGATACGTATACTTGTTTATGTCATCTTGTTGGATTGACTCCTTTATCATCATGTAATGCCCTTGCCTGTTATTAGTCTCTAAAGTCTACTTCATGTGATATAAGTTTTGCTATCCTGGCTTTTTTTTTTTTTTTTTGCTTTCATTTGCATGAAATATCTTTCTCCACCCCTTTATTTTGGTTTCTCCCTTTAGGATTTGAAGCAGGTTTCTTGTAGGCAGCATATAAATGGGTGGTTTTTTTTCTTTATTTAATCCATGCAGTCTCATGTCTTTTGGAGCATTTAGTCCATTTACATTTAATTACTGGTAGTTATTACTTATTACCGTTTTTGCTAATTGCTTTTGTAGTTCTGTTCCTTTCTCCTCTTCTGAGTTTTTCTTATGCTTGGATTTTTTTTTTTTTAATCTATCATAGATTTTGGTTTTGGACCATGGGGTTCCTCTTTCGCACCCTATGTATATAGCAGTCTACTTAAAGTTGATGGATGTTCAAGATTGATGGATGTTCAAGATTGGACACATTTAAAAGTGTATTTTTTACTCCCCCCACCCCCATAATTTGACATTTTACATCCTTTGTCTCTTAACTGTTTTAGATATAGTTGATTTTACTACTTTTATCTTTTAAGCTTTATCCTAGGTTTATAAGTGATCTACTACCTTTACTAGGAGTTTGCTTTTACTAGTGAAATTTTTTTTCATAATTTTCTTCTTACAGCATTTTCTTTCCATTTAGCGTTTCTTTGAAGGCCAATTTAGTGGTGTTAAACTCTTTTGAGTCGTTTGTCTGGAAAACTCAAATTCACCTCAATTCTGAATGATAACCTTGCCAGGTTATTGTTATTGTTGATTGCCCCTAGTGTTTTTCATTTTGGTTATTGTACTCCTCAGCTCATTCTTTTATTTTTTACACCTTTGTTGAAGTTCTGAGTTCATCTACTCTTCCAAGTTCTGTGAGTGCCTTTATGACCATTACTTTATCAGGTAGATTGCTTACCTCCATTTTAATTTTTTGAGATTTTTGTCTTGTTCTTACATTTGGACCGTATCTCTTGGTCTCCTTTGGTCTGGCTGTGTTTGTTTCTATATGCTATATGGGTCTGCTCCATGTTCTGGTTTGGGAGGTATCCATATGTTGGTGTCCTGTCAGGTCCGGAAACACAATTCCCCCATGGTTACCAGAATGAGGGGCTTTAGGTCTCCCCTGTGGGACGGGCTGCATGTACCCTTCAGGTGTGACTACACTGACTTCCGTGGGCATGCTGAGGGGTGAGGCTAACTCCCAGTGAGGGTGGCTGCAAGGCCCTGTGGTGATTTTTGTAGATGTGCTGATAGGCAGGGCTGCCTCCATCTCTGGGGCCAGAGGTACTTTAAAAGGGAGCCAGTCCTGACCAAGGCTTACTACCAGCTGTGGTGAGGCGATAGCTACTTTGGAGGGGCGCCTACTGAGAGGTGGGCTGGGTGGGTCAGATATACAGGGGAATGCCACGATCAGGCAAGAAAAATTGTGCCCTCAGTACTGCCCTTTCTGGACAAAGTTCCTACGGATCTGTGTCCGTCACTTGCCTTAAAATTAGTCAATAAATCTCCTTCACGTATAACCTAGGTGGCTTTTCAGAGTCCAGACTACTAGCCATTATACCACAGAACCCCTCTTAACCCAGGCGCTTTCAATATGCTGCTGCTGTGCTGGGTCTTGGACTCTTATAGCACACTGGCCCTTTAAAGCAGGGACTTGGTTTCCTACACCTCTCCCAGTTAAATCCAGCTGATTTGCAAAGCCAGATGTTATGGGGGGATTATCTTCCTCGTGCAGAGTCCAAGGACAGGGAGGGCATGCCCAATGGGCTTGAACCACTTGTTCCTCAGGGAAGACCTCTGCACCTGTGATATCCTTTTCTGTTTGTGGGTTACTGCTAAGTGCTTTTGAAGCTACTCTTTTTTCGCCGGGTTTCAGGGTGAGCCAAATCACATGCAAGCCCTCTAAGCAGTGACTGTTTCCTGTAGCACTTTGGCACCTCCTACAGGTCAGCCCTGTTGGTTTTCCGGGCCAAATGTTCTGGTGGCTTCTCTCTCAGATGCAGACCCCAGGGTCTGGAGTGCCCAATGTAGGACACCAAGCCTCTGCTCCTCCTGAGGAAGCACCACTCTAGTGCGTTCTCTCCCTAATGTGTTGCCACACTGGGTTTTTGTGTTTTTTTTGTTTTGAGACTGTCTGTGCCTCTCCTACCCATCACAATGTAGTCCTTTATATCTTTTGTTGTAGAGAGCAGTTCATCTAGTTTTCAGACCTTTTTCAGAGGGAAATGGTCCATAGGTAGCAGTAGACTTGGAATGCTCATGGGAGGGGATGAATTCAGGATCTTTGTGTAACACCATCTTCCCAGCTGAATCTTAAAAATTATCTGCTAAAGCACTTTTTGAATTAGATTAAGCCTTCAGTTGTTAAGTTTAGTTGTACTTAATGATCAGATAACATGTCAACATTTAAAGTGGGACTGGAGAAAGACCTGTCGGTATCAAGGTATAAGGCTAAATTTTTCACATCTCAAACAGCCACGTAATTAATTTCTTAAGCTAAAAGGACTGCTGTCTACAATTAGCACTAAAACATAGCTAATCACATGTCAATCAACATTGTATTTAATAAGTTAATGAACAGCAAAACGAACAATATAGTCTTTAAATGTTTCGCTGAAACTCTCCATCATTTTGGCTTCGTGTAATAAGGTATTTATAGAATATGTGTTCACATTTTATGTACCATTTAAACTGAAAGAGTTTTGTTAGCAGAAGAGGATGACAGAAAATAAACCTGACTCTACTTTTGAAAAACAAAAACCAAAAATCTACTCAACTCCCGACTTATAAATTACGGTGGTTTCTACACTTCCTCTCAACATGCATACACTACAGCTAATTCACATCAAAGAAAGATGTTTAAATTATATGCAAAAACTGTATATTTTACCTTGCATCAGTGCTCATTCCTAAAGGGAGACCCTTGGCTCATGTCTTAGGGAAAGAAGACATGCTTTAATTCTGAGGACAGAATTCAGGAGACCAAAACCAATGTAAGCTTCAGAAGATATTAGAGCCAAAGATAGACAGTGACTGAAATTATTCAGCGATAGACCCCCATTTCCCATGTGAAGGGAAGAGTAAATGATTCAGTTTGGCTCCTTTAGTCATCTTGTACCTGTTGGGTTAGTGGCCTACGACCCAAAATCTATAGCATTTCTGGGGAAAACGTAGGTGTCTAAGTTGATTTACCTCGTATACATCTTTGGAAACCAGGGAAGCAGTTTCCTGCTGTGGCTTGTTTTCTTGCATTTCCACGCTAGCAGTCATTTTCAATCATTTGAAAAGAGTATGGTAATGCAGTGACTTAGTCAACACCACTTATTCCACCTAGTATTAGATGTACATGTCCACTGAGTATCTCACTGAAATTTTTAAAAACCGAGCATTTTCTTTTAATGCAGGACTTTAAATGACAATTACTATATGAACACAGTACTTAATGATTTGGAAAGATGAAAACTCAAACAACAAAACTGAAAAACTTGTAGGCAGCACCTAAAGCACTCAATTAATGCTAACATTTCATTACCGTATCAGTATTTTTGAAAAATAGGATTTCTATCTTAATCTACAAAAGAGCAGGTATAGCCCCGAGGCCACTCCTCACAGTGCTATGTGTTACTTACCCAGTGATAATGATTATTAGGTTTACTTTAACAGCTTGAAGCACTTGATACCTGTCTTGAAGTATACTTAAAGAATTCATGGAGTTGATTCTTAAGGAGCCTAGTCAATCAATATCCTAAATCTTCAAAGCTCCCTTGAAATGTAATTTTCATAGTCCTTAAATTTTAATTGTCATTGTTTATTACTGTTTTGGCTACATTCTCTACAATTTCAGCAGCATCTTAAAGAGACAATGTGTCTATATGTACAATGAAACAAAATGGCTTGCAACATGAGAAATAAGAGCCACAGTTTAACTGTACAATATTAAGGAGAATCTGTGGTTATCACCTCCTTTTTCGGCAACATGGACAACTTACATGTAAGTATCAGCATTATGAATGTGACAAATAATTCTTACAGGAGTAAAATATAACATCCTGAAAAATAATGGTTTCTACCATACAAGGCAGTTAGAAAATGTTCACATTTTAACAAATCTGTACAAACCACAAGAAACTTATTTATGGGGACCATCATCTCACCTTTCTGATAAGAACCTTCTAGAAACGTAGGATAAACATGAACAATTTATAAATCTAGTTATCTATGTGCTCCCCAGCCCTAGAACCCAAGAATCTGATTTAGTGAACCCTATATGTCCAAGATGGATCATTTTTACATGCCTTGATTGTTAATGAATGCCAGCCTTTAATATCTCTCTATGACATATGTACAGTCAACTTGCACCTTTAAGGAGGTCATTAGATTTTTTAGCATAGAAGCAACATCATTTAGCAGCAATTAAAGCGCCTTCAAGAAGACTTAAAAAAAATACAATATCCAATTAGAAAAGCCATATTTTTAAACATTTGTACAAGAATAAGCTGCTGAAACTTGGTAACTGTAATACAACATCTGTACAACAATTTACAATAGAGCTAGAAGGGAATTTATCATTATCCTGCATAGAACCGGTCTGATCTGCATTTGGTTACATACTGTCACTTGTTTATGAACAAGGCCTGGTAACAAAGGGAAAATATCTTAATTAATTCAAACATGTTGAAAACACCAGAGATATTTGGTGAATTCAACTGATTTTTAAAACAAGCAGCTCATTTGTCAAAGGTGTAAAGTATCTAGAAATAACAGCTCTCCTGTTAATATGACTAGTGGGAAAAAAAACAAAAACAAAAATGGACACGCGGTTTTGAGGTACAACTTGGTAAGAGCCAGAATAGGCAAGTGACAAAATCTAACTTTGTCCAAAGTCCAAAGATTCTCTCACATTCTATAAAACACAAATGTCATTCAGTTCTTACTTTGGTTTCAGCAGATTAACTGCTGAATGCTGAAGAATGTATCCAGGCACTATAGTTCTTGTGTTAGAAATATTTTTTCCATGTGTTTTTAAATAATGAAAAACTACCCTTCATATTAGAACTCTCTAGTTAAACAACCAACTGTATTTAAGTATTATAAACGTTATTTACAGTGTTCCCCCAATTTTTCTTAACATGGTATTCCTGTTTCTGTGCAACAGTCATCCTTCACTGTTCAAGGTCATAGTCAAAAGTGTACATTTTATTCATGGTCCATGATCCACTCTCATACAAATGATGCTATGAAGAACTTCAGTTCACAAATAGTTTTCAACCTTGTCCTGTGTGAAAAAGGAAACAACAGAAGACAATCAAATGCTCTCAAACTCAAGTGTGTATCTGGAAGCAATTCAAAGATATCATGCCAATTTTGGAGGAAAATCAGTAAGTAATTATGCTTGAAGAAGGGGGTGTAGGGGATGCTGTAAGCCCAGCCATGTGTAAGTTTCCTGAAGAATTTGATCTTCTCATATGCGGGAGAAGGTATGGGTCATTTGCCAGTTGGTGCACATCAAACCGATCTTCTTTTCGGTAGGCCAGACAGCGTCTTATAAAGGCCTTAAAAAGGAAAAGTTCAGAAATTAAAATTTTTGCCCCTTCTAAACATCAGTCAGCTGATTCCCACAGAAGGATGAACACATTTAAGATAATAAGTATATTTCATCTCATTAGCATTCAAATCTTAAAATTCCATAGCAATAAAGTTCTTACTCCAAATTCAACTCAACTCACAGCCCTTAGTTGTTCACTTTATAGTCTAAATGATTACTGCTACCATTTAAGGTGCATTAAGGAAAGGTGCATCTCATTTTTTAAAAATTTTATTCCAAGAATAAAAATTAGCATTTTACTTCTTTTTGAGTGTACAATTCAGTGACATTTTAAGTACATTCACCTTGTTGTGAAACATCAAGATTATCCATCTCCACATCATTTTCATCATCCAAAACTTATCCAATATCCAAAACAAAAGTTGAAATTCTGTACCCATTAGACAACTCCTCACTCGTCCTTCAACCAGCACTTGGTAACCACTATTCTGTAAGTGGAATCATACAATATTTGTCCTTTTGTGTATAGCTTATTTCACTCAGCATAATGTTTGAGTCATCCATGTAGTCACATGCATCAGAATTTAGTCTCTTTTTAAGGCTGAATAATACTCCATTTCATGTATATACCACATTTTGTTTATCCAATTATCTGTTAATGGACATTTGCATTGTTTAAGGCTACTATGAATAATGTTGCTGTGAGCAATGGCATATAAATACCTGTTTGATCCCTGGACTTCCTGGATGACATGGTAATTATTTTTAAAAAATTGAAGTATAGGGCGCCTGGGTGGCTCAGTTGGTTAAGCAACTGCCTTCGGCTCAGGTCATGATCCCGGAGTCCTGGGATCGAGTCCCACATCAGGCTCCCGGCTCGGCGGGGAGCCTGCTTCTTTCTCTGACCCTTTCCCTCTCATGCTGTCTCTCTCTCTCTCTCTCAAATAAATAAAATCTTAAAAAAAATAAAAAAAAATTGAAGTATAACTGACATATAGCATTGTTAGTTTTAGGTGTACAACTTAATTTGATATTTGTATATTGCAAAGTGATGAGTACAATAAGACTAGTTAATATCACCACTGTTACAAAAATTTTTTTCTTTTGATAAATTAAGATCTATTCATAGCAACTTTCAAATATATAGTATTACCAATTCTGGTCACCATACTGTACATTACATCCCTGGGATTTGTAACTGGAAGCTTGTACCTTTTACCCTCTTTGTTGATTTCGCTCATCTCCCACCCTCTGCCTCCCACTAGTCTGTTCTCTGTACTCATGAACTTGGGTTGCTTTGTTTTTTAATAAGATTCTACATGTAAGTGAGATCATATGGTATCTTTCTCTGACTTATCTCACTTAGCGTAATGTGCTCAAGGTCTATCCATGTTGTTGCAACTGGCAAGATATCCTTTCTCACGGCTGAACAGTATTCCATTGTATATATACACATTTTCTTGAGCCATTCACCCACTGATGGACACTTAGTTGTTGCCATGTCTTGGCTATTGCCTCCCATCCAAGTACTAACCAGGCCCGACGCTGCTTAGCTTCCAAGATCAGACGAGATCGGGCGTGTTCAGGGTGGTATGGCCATAGACTTGGCTACTGTAAATAATGCTGCAATGAACATGGTGGTACAGGTATGTTTTCCAATTAGTGTTTTCCTTTTCTTGGATAAATACACAGAAGCAGAATACTGGATCATAGCGTAGTTAAATTTTTGATTTTTTGAGGAACCTCTTTATTATTTTCCACAATGGCCATACCAATTTACATTCCTACCAACAGTGCACAAGGGTTCCCTGTTCTCCACATCCTTGCCAACACTTATTTCTTATCTTTATTATTTTAAATAGTCATTCTAACAGGTATGAGGTGATATCTCACTGTGGTTTTTAAAGTAGGCTCCACACCTAACATAGGGCTTAAACTCACAGCCCTGAGATTTAGAGTTATGTGCTCTACCAACTGAGGCAGCCAGGTGCCCCCTCACTATGATTTTGATTTGCATTTCCCTAATTAGTGACGATAAGTACCTTTTCATGTACCTGTTGGCCATATATTGTCTTTGGAGAAGCGTCTATTCAGATACTCTGCTCATTTTTAAATCAGATTTTTCTTTTCTTTCTTTCTTTTTTAAAGTAGGCTCCATGCCCAGTGTGGAACCCAACATGAGGCTTGAACTAATGACCCTGAGGATGAGGACCTGAGCTGAGATCAAGAGCCAGAAACTTAACCAAATGAGCCATCCAGGTGCCCGTTGACTGTTTTTCTGCTATGGAGTCGTATAAGCTCTTCATATATTTTAAATATTAACCCCTTATCAGCTATGATTTGCAAATATTTTCTCCCATTTGGTAGGTTGCGATTCCATTTTTTTGATGGTTTCTTTTGCTGGGCAGGTAGTTTTTCATTTGATGTAGTCCCACTTGTCTACTTTTGCTTTTGGTGTCAGATCCACAAATCCTCACCAAGACTGATGTCAAGGAGCTTAATGGCTGTATCTTCTTCCAGTTTATTGGCTTCAGGTCTTACATTCAAGACTTTCATCCATTTTTAGTTTATTTTCGTGTATGGTTTAAGACAGCGGTCCAGTTTTCCCAACATCACTTTTTCCACTCTATAATCTTGGCTCTTTTGTTGTAATCAACCATCTATGTAGGCATGGGTTTGTTTCTGGGCTCTCTATTCTGTTCTACTGATTTGTCTGTTTTTATGCCAATATCATACTGTTTTGATTGCTACAGCTTTGAAATACAGTTCAAAATCAAGGAGTTTGATGCTTCCAGCTTTGTTGTTCTTTCTCAAGACTGCTTTTGCTATTCAGTCTTTTGTGGTCTCATACAGATTTTAGGATTGGGTGACCCACTTTTGTGAAAAATGCCATTGGAATTTTGATAGGGAGTACATTTAATTTTTAGATTGCTTTGCGTAGTACAGACTTTTTAATATTCTTCTAATTCATGAGCAAGGAGTATCTTTCCATTTATTTGCATTGTCTTCAATACCTTTCATAATGTTTTAGTTTTCAGAGTACACATCTTTCACCTCCTTGGTTCAATTTATTCCTAGGTATTTTATTTTTTTTGAAACACCTGTAAATAGGACTGATATTTTAATTTCTGATAGTTTATTAGTGTACAGAAATGCAACAGATTTTTGTATCCTGCAACTTTACTCAATTTGTTGACTAGTTCTATCAGTTTTGGGTGCAGTCTTTAGGGTTTTCTATATATAATGTCATTTGCAAATAGTGACCTTTTTACTTCTACCTTTCCAACTTGGATGCCTTTTATTTCTGTTTCTTGCCTAACTGCTCCGGCAAGAACTTGCAAATACTATGTTGAATACAGAAAGCTGCAGTTCTCCTTATATAATTCCAGACTTCTAGAATTTTTCTTCTGCTAAAACAACCCTCCCACCCTCATTCCATTTTACTGTGTACTTTGGCTAGAGGGTATGATGCCATTTTTTTGCCATATTTTTTTTCCTTTTTTAGCATAATGAATTTCTTAAGATGAAGGGAACACTGAAGTGATACTTCTGCTGAGGTTTGTTTCCTAGGTTGATGTTGTGTGTAAGTACTAGAAAAACTAAATAATGGCATATAATCAGTATCTTTTTCCCTTCTCAAACTGGTTCTTATATATTGTCCTTCAGACTCTGTATTAAAAAAAAAAATCTAACAAGATGGTACACAAATCGTAAGTGTACTTAACAGCACACAAAGCGACTCTATGTAGCTGGCAACCAGAATGAGAATCTCCTAAATCTTTTCATGTCCTGCCCCCGTCGTCTAGGCTTTGGCTCTGCCCCCGACCTAGTCAGAGCCTCCCTATCCTGAACATCCACTGGAGTTGAGGTTTGGTTGCTCTGAACTTAAGTGGAATTACAGCTTATGTTCTCTTTTGCCTGGCTTCTTTCACTCTCTCTCTCTATATAAATAATATAATATCGAGTTTTTATAAGGGCTAACTGATCATTTCCTTTATTTACAGTAGAAATAACTTTAGCTTGTCTTGAAATTCCTAACTTCCACATATATTCATCAATTAAAAGCATTGCAGGAAAACAATTAAGATACACAACTTTAAAATCAAAGCTTAATCACATTATAAAAAGTATTTTGCACCTTCGTTTGAAATTCATTTTAAGTAATTTTTTCTCTAAAAACAAACCTAGCTCTTCTTATCCTTATACCTTGGTTAGCTTACTAATATTTATCAAAAATCTTTCTGAATCCTTAGGTCTTAATCATTTTCAGAGTGGTCTTTGAAATTTAAGATGGAGGGGGAAAAAAAAAGAGTGACTGATTTGTTAAAGGCAGAGTTTGAGAAGATGAAAAGATGCTGACAGCGAGATGAGGAAGCCTACAAGGAGCAAATGTACTTAAGACGCCCAGACCACCAGGTCAGTGGAGGTACTTGGTAAAGGTGTATTCTGTAAGGACGAGGTTTGAAAGGAAAAAAAAAAAACAAGACACATACAAAACCCCACAAAAAACAATGTGCCCCTCTGCCTCCCCAGATCTGTGACTGTGGTGCCTATGAAGAGTTTAAGGCTGGAGCCAGAGAGGCCTAAATGGGACTTCTTTTTGGCACTATATACTCATTCCTGGTCATTTGTCAGTTAATTTACTTAGTTTTTGTTACCACTGATGCTGCAGATAGAAAAGGAAGACAAAATTTAGATGGTAGCATTGTCAAGTTCTTTTTAAGCAGCCATATTTACCTTACAAAAAAGTGTGATATTCTTATTCTGAAGCATAATGAATTATCTTCTAAAAGTCATCCAAATAACTTGCTAAAGCCAATTAAGATGTAACAGACAAAATGAAATACCAGACCATTTGCGATTCACAAAAACCAGTACATTTTCAATTCTGAAGGTCACTATGACCTCAATCAGTGGCAATATCTTGCAGTGCCTATCTACATTCTAAAAATACAGAAACTATGTAATGCCTGCTTATAAATTACCTTTATGGCCTAGACTATTCATACCAGACAAAAATGGGAACTTCATGTGTTTTTCTTAGGAATTTCATAGGGTTTAAAAAGATTCCAACAGGGATCACAGAGAAATGAGCTTTGTGATGAGCGTAACAAAGCAGGAGTGAAAATACAAATGTGAAAGGCCAAGAGGATGAAAATGGAAAGATATTAAGTACCATAAACATTTTGCTGTTAATTACAAATGCTATTACATGTTACTAGACAGATGGATTAGAACTACAGGAAGCCGTTCGTCACTGAGTCATAGACTGCTACATGGAAGCAGAGGGGATGAAGAGGTCATGCTTTCTCAAGAGCTACTGTAGGGCAGCATAAGGTCAACCGTGAACTCTGGAGTCTACCAGAGTGAAAACTGTGGGCCACAGCTCTGCTATTTACTAGCTCATATGATTCTGCTATGGCTTAACTGGCTTCCTTATAAAATGGGAATAATGAAGATACTGATCTATACCTCATAAGGTTGTTAAAAGATAAAGTATCAACACAATGCTTGGTACATAATCACTAAATGGTAGTTATTATTACTACTTCTTGTATACTTAAATATCCCAGTATTAACATAAGCTGATATATAAAACATAAAGGTCTTGTGATTTTTCCCTAATTTTCAGAGCAAACTGATGTGTGTTTGGGTCTTTAAAAGATGAAAACCAAAGGCCTAATGGGCAGATTTTACTGTGGCAGCAATCCCTTGTATTTTACTTACCAGTAAGTACAGCTGACCCTTGAACAATGTGGGGGGTTAGAGGCGCAGTTGAAAATCCAAATACAACTTTTGGCTGCCTAAAAACTTACTTAACTACAAATGGCCTAGTGTTGACTGGAAGACTTACCGATAACATAAACAGTCGAGTAATACATATTTTGTATGTTATACATATTATATGCTGTATTCTTTCAATAAACTAGAGAAAGGAAAATGTTAAGAAAATCTTGAGAAAATACATTTATAGTATTGTACTGTTAAAAAAAAATTCACAATAATGGACCCGTACAGTTCAAACCCATGTGGTTCAAAAGTCAACTGTACTTACTTTAAGCACAATTTACGAAATTTACTTCACAAAACCTATTTACATATATGTAATACCTTTGCTTCACTGCTTACAACTGGTTTTACAGGGAACTGGACTTCGGTGGCTTTTAATATTGTATTTTCTTGAAGAATGTCTTGTTGTGATTGATTGTGACCAAATGGCTTAAAAAAAAAAAAAAAGTTTAGAAAACAGAGTAATTATCAGTGAATCCAAAATATAAATGATCTGTGTTCTAAAAAATCTTCTTAGTTATTGGTAACTTGGGATGCATTGTCATGGGAACAAGGTTATAACTGATAGAAGGCTGAGTAAACCCATCTAACCAATCCTCAACATAGCTTAAACATGGTGAATAGCACAGAAAATAATGCCGCTGCAACATATTTAAGATAAAATAAAAATATGAAAAAAATCTAAAAATTTATTATGACTGTTTAAAAAATGGAAATATGATTAAAGAAGCAGCAGTGGAAACGTCTGTGAAAATTCCAAAGGATAAAATACTTTGAACACAGTACATCCTTCACTGACAGTTCTGGGTTTGTTCCTAACTTGAGGTTACTTCCCTCAAGAGGTTACTTCCCTTGAGAAGTCCCTTAACCCCTCTCTCCACACTGATGTATCTATGGCAGCTTGTAGCTCTGACTTCAAAATAAAGAGGTTTGGGAAGAATTAAGACTAAGTTTGATGGAATTTCCCTGAGGAAGCACAAGGGGACCCTATGCCCAGGCCAAACTGAGTATGCGGCGGGGGGGGGGGGGGGGGGGGGGGGTTAGGGGGGGGGGAAGTAATGTGAGCAGATCAAGAAAGCTGCTGTGACATTAAAATAATCTGATCCATGAAAATTTTAGCAAGGAACAAAGGCCTGGCTTTCCTTAGAAGGCTCTACACTGACTTCAAGTTAAACTACATTTACGAGGGAAAATTCAACTTCTCTCCACAGAGCAGAATCTTGCATACTTTAACTTACCTTTCTACCATAAAGACACTGAAAGAAAATGACGCCGACTGACCACACATCAACCTTGTTGGAAATCTTTGGTGGTTCTTTTCCAACTACAAAACACTCAGGAGGTAAATACCTACAGTTTTTTGGGGAGAAAAGAGGAAAGGATACTATTAACAATCTGTAATTTAAGCCTTCTAAACATACCTTTAGAACACTCATACACAAAACCTTAAGACTTTCATGAATGAAAATCAAACTTTTGCAGCATTTACATCCTTTTATCATCTGACTCTAGAGCCAAAACATACAACTTCGTGATAAAGTATGCAACACATACGTATTATGTACGTGTATTATATATACTAACATTTTTCATTTCTGTAGTTAATATATTTTCAGTAGAAATTATAATGTTCTAATTTAAGTAAGCAATTATAAATGATCTCCCATGCCCCTTCACCTGTGTTCAAACTGTAAGCAATTCTCTTCCTAAAACACATATCTGACCAGCTGGTTCTTCTGTTTAGAAAACTGCAACATCATGCACTGCCAAGGTAAGCCATCATAGCTCTTGTTTGTAACACAGACCCATTCTAATCTAGAAGCAACTGGCTCAGCAAAGACCATTCACTTGGCTCCCCACACTACCTCCCTGCCCCCGCATGCTTCTTAATATGTTCATCTCTAATGCCTTCCTTAACCACTCCAATTCATTTGGTGAGTACCTTTTTTCTTAAGACCGAATGGACCTCTGTTCCCTCTAGGCTGAGTTTTGCTTCTTCCCCATGTAACCAGCAGATATTATGGTACCTCTATTACGGCATTAAACTAAAATCACTCTAAACTATGAGCAGTGCAAGGAGCTCTTACCATTCCCTGTGCAGTTTTTGAACCCTAGCAACATCTGAAATATATAAAGTATTCAAAAATACCATTTTCTCTTTTTAAGTGCTATTTGTAAGTTCATAATTTATATAAAGGATAGGTAAAAATAAATTTGTCACACCTTAGGTTTTAAATAAAAAGATCCAGCAGGGATGCAAGCATCTCCCACCTCTAAAATTTAGATAAACTAAAAAATCCTGGAAAGGAATAATACAGCTAAATGGGAATCTAATTCTTTTCCTTTAATTTTATACTATGCTTAAATCATTTAAATTTCAGCAAGATATGCACAGATTTCTTAAAAGAAAAAAAAAAACAAACTTCTTGAAATAGAACCACCAAAGATGACCAATAACTCATTTGTAATGTAAATCCTTTCCTACCCCCCAAATCAAGTAAAAAGCCAGATTTGTTTTATGAATAAAAGTATATATTTTGTGTAGATTTATGAAACAAGAATGGCTCTTGAACACTATGCTACACTGTCTCTTGAGACAAAAAGCTGTAAGCAAGGAGAGGAATTGTAGGAAAGACACCAAAGCTATTTGGGAAGAAATGACCACCAGGATTTAGTGAATGACTGCATTTGAGACCTGAGAGGGAATGAGGGACAAAACTGATTTTCTTCTAAGTGATACTGACAAACAGTTTACATGTATTCCCGAAAGACCGTATAGGACATCCCAGTTTACCAAATATAAAGCTAAAAAAGCTACTATGACTATAGGAAACTAACCATTTTTCCAAAACATGTTTCTGTGGGAAATACATTCCAGGTTACTACATGGAAATGCTCTAGCCCACCTGTCAGAGGTAAATCTCCTTGCCCAGCCCTCCACAAGCAAAACCTGAGTGCGAGGGAAACAATATAGTGGGAGTCTCTACAGAGGAAGGACGATCTATTATTTAGAACTGTCTAAATCTATTATTTTAAGCTATCTTCCATGGAATCCAGAGCTCTGTGAAGGAGACTTGTTTCTAAAAGTCAGAAGACTACTGATTGAAGATACCAACTTTTAGGGGGTTACTAGTTTGAATGACAATTTTCTTTAAATATAGGCTGAAAAATCCATGATTATCTTACTCATATTCCTAGAAAATGCTACAAGCAGAATTTGAAAGTAAAATGTCTTTAAAAGAACACATGAACATGACTAATCCCTGTTCATGAAAAGTTAAGTTCAGGGCGCCTGGGTGGCTCAGTTGGTTAAGCGACTGCCTTCGGCTCAGGTCATGATCCTGGAGTCCCGGGATCGAGTCCCGCGTCGGGCTCCCTGCTCGGCAGGGAGTCTGCTTCTCCCACTGACTCTCCTCCCTCTCATGCTCTCTGTCTCTCATTCTCTCTCTCTCAAATAAATAAATAAAATCTTTAAAAAAAAAAAAAGTTAAGTTCATACAGACCAAGGGCATCTTGTGGAACTGGTTATTATGTGCCTAGACTGTGTGAAGACTGTTCCAGAAACCCTAATGTCACATTTATGTTTGTAGTCTCCATCTTGTTCAATACAGTTGAGTACAGTTATCTCACCAATTACAATCTTACTCCTTTTGCTAAACTAAGTTTGTTTTGAAATTTTATAGTCTATATTCTTTCCTTCAAGTGAATTTGACAGTAAGTTTGAAAATTCACACTGAAGTGATTTTTGTCAACACCTAGGTACTCTGAAGGGAATGACATTCATTCAGACTTAGACCTGTGAATCTACAGTTCTATCTAGAGTCTATATGTATGAAGTTATGAAAAGGGATTTCTGAGAGCCAAGTCCAAAGACTAGGAATATTCCAAACTTCTTTCCCATGCATGATCAACAAAACCTCCACCTCCAATATAAACTGCCACCACAGAACCTCTACAGAGAGGACGTCATGCTTATGGCTACTGCTTGTAATAGTCAGGATGTTATCTTCATACAAGTATTTTTACTGATGATAAACATCACTTGAACATACAGAAGAAAATCCATGATTCTCCATGTAAGGAGTTCCTGGCTAATAGACACTCAAGTCACTTGCCAATGCCAAGTTCTTCTCCCTTCACTTTGCTGACGTTTACAGTTAAGATCTGACGAGAAAAGAAGACTGACAACAGTAATCTCCCTCTTGACTCAAACTTCATATTAGTACCCTCACCACCGTAATCTCAAAGATACATGAAAATAAAAACTAAACTCATAAAAAGTCATCTAGACAATTTCAATATTTTAAATTATACATTTACCAGTAAGTGCCTGCCCCCTGAGAAGTTAGATCCATTCCATCTACACCATAGCTATCATCATCCATGATCTTGGACAGACCAAAATCAGTGATTTTGATTTCTCCACATGCTGTGCCATCTACCAGAAGGATGTTTCCTAAGAACAAAATATAAAGTTTTTTTTTTTTTAATGATACATGGATGAAAAGCATTATATTTACTACTTTAGCTGACACTGGGGGAATAGATATATATTTAAAAAATGTAAATTTAAAATATAATTTTAAAATGTGGTGATTCAATGGGCATTTTACATTCTTCTAGTATTCCATTGACTTTAATAAACTACACCAAAAAGCAGGTTTTCAGATAACTTAATATGACTTTTAAAAACTACAGTCTTTAGAGCTTAAAAAAATTTAGACAAATTTTATTAATTACCTGGCTTAAGATCGTAATGTATAATAGGGGGTTTGATTTCATTGAGATATCTTAGTGCATTTACAATTTGCATTACAATAGACCTAGCTTCCTTCTCTGACATTAATTTATGTTGCTTCAGATAGAAATCCAAGTCATTGCCTTCACAGTACTCTAATACTGTACAAAACCTACAATGAAGAAGAGAAAAAATTAGACCTAAAACATTATCCAATAATCCCTATCACAGTGATGAAATGAAGAGTATATCATCATTACAGAATAAGGAAAGCAAAAGCAAACATATTTTTTCTTAAATATAAATCCTTATATTCACTTACGTATCTGTATCCAAGGAGAAATAATCATAGAGTTTAACTATCCTAGGGTGATCCAGTTCTTTGTGTATTCTATACTCTCTGCAGGCATGTCTACAGGAAGAGAGAGTATATTTATTCTCCATGACTATTAAATGTATTTTCACTTGATAAAAACCAGAAAGTATTACTATTTACTTGTGGTAGTTTTCCTTCTTCTCATCCCTCCAGCTTTTATTAAGCTGGTGGATCTTCACAGCAGCATATCTTTGTTCATAGAGGTCAAAAGCCTAGGATTCAAGGCATAGAAGAGTTAGGACCAAAGACCAACTGAATAGCTAAAGAGATTTAAAAAACTAATTTGGTGATAATTTTTATAGCAGTATGAAATTAGAATATACACTACAGTTTTTGGTGATCATCTCTGCTATGATTATATATAGTTTAACAACACATTTATTATTGGGAACAAGATATAAATTCCATCGTATACATCAGAGAAAACTTTAATGTGAATTTTCACATTCAGGTTTCATAAATGCCAATATACTGAATCAAGATAAAACAATAAAGCTGTTATTTGTTTTTTTTTAATATGGACCTGGCTCCTCTACAGTGGCAAAAGCAGTAAGCAGCCAACAAAGAGATGGCTTTAGTGTGTTTTTTATGGGCTGGATAAAGCAAAACTTTTTCCTCTACCTTTCCTAGCGACTCTCCACTTCTTTAAACAAGTTCGTAATGATTTCCAACTGTTTAAAAAATTCTAAACTGTAAACTTTGATTATGAAACTGTTCAAACATAACCATACGTCATTATCACACCTAACTACATCAATAATTCCTTAAAATCTCTTTAAATATCCAACTTGTCTTCAATTTTTACTGGTTGTCTCAAAGAGGCTTTATACTGGTTTGTCTGAATCATCAGCCTATTTCTTACATAAAAAAATTAAGAATGATCAGTATTCCTTTTAAGGTGTCAGGTAATTTACAAATTAAAAAAAAAACACTTGAATGTCATTTAAGAAAGATCTAGTAATTTGGGTTCTGCTGTGATTTACAGACAAAGGTGCCCCTTTAAAAAAGAAAACAAAAAACAACAACACTGAAAATTTACATATTAGAAAGAAGGTCCCCAGTCTCTACCCCCCCCATCAACTGGTAACCTAAAAATAAACAAGAAAGGTAAACTGTCACAAAATTATAAAAGCCTAAGATCAGAAATAATACAGGATGCAGTAGTTAAGAATACTCATTTTGGAGTCAGATAAACTTATTAGCTACAAAACTCTGTGCTAATACCCTCTCTTAGCCTCAGTCTCATTTATAAAGTTTGGGTTGCTGAGAGGATTAAATGGGGTAAAACACATAAAGTGTTAAACATTAGCTAATTACATTATTAAAAGCTTAAAGAGAAAAGATTAAAAAGTTCATGTGAGAATGCAAAAAAGCATAAAGGATAATAGAAAATAAAATTTTAAGTGCACTAATAAAAATTATCAATATATATTGACATATATATGACACGTCTTTCTCCCAAGATTAGGTGAGTAAAGTATACCCTTCCCATAAGGCTAATATGGTCAATTACTGAGCAACTGATTCAATATTTTCCACCTTGGTGTAGATAAAAGTCTGTATTTTTTTGACTCACAATCTGTTTTGTTTCCCAGTGGACCTGGCAACCATGAAAAGGCTTTGAAGGAGTTGGAGAAAGTGGTCTTTAGTATTTAGGTCAGTACTGAACAAAGTTATTAGGCTCTACTCTGCATTTTCTATTTCCTATATAAGCCCTTTCTTCAAAAAGAAAAGCCCCTCTTAGCAGCTGTCTGTGATATTAGAAACTGCAAATACCATAGGGCAGTAGCAGAAGGCTGTCATGAAAGGTCATGACAAAAAGCTCAGAAGCTGGGCAACTAACTTTAAGGCTGAGTGAGTGCTAACTACTTTTGGTGATTTTTAGATCCAGAGTGAGCCATGCTATTATGCTCTTTTCAAGTATGTGGCCTGAGTAAGCCTCCCTGAACCATTAAGTGCTTGAAAAGGAACTAGTAGTCGAATCAGAGACCCAGGAATTGGAAGAGAGCTCACAGATCACTCCTAATGGGTGAGGAAGGTTAGACCCATGCTGTTTAATGCCTGTCCAACTTAACAAAACAAAAACAAAATGGTTCACAGTTGAACAAAGATCAGAACTTAAGTTTTCTGAATACAAATCCCATTATTTTTTCCCAGAGTCAGAATTAGAATCCAGGTTTGTCTTCAGTAAACTAAGAAGGCACAGTCCTTGCCTCATTGAACAGAGAGGATTTCTAAGAATAGTCTGATGAGCTTACATTTGCTAAGCACCAATGTTCCTGTGATACAGCTCATCTAATCATTACATCAACCCGGGGCACCTGGGTGGCTCAGCTGGTTGAGTGTCTGACTCTTGGATTCAGCTCAGGTCGAGATCTCAGGGTCCTGGGATTGAGCCCTCCCTGCGAAGGGCTCTGTGCTCAGCGTGGAGTTTCTCTCTCCCTCTGTCCCTCCCCACTGCTCTCTCTCCCTCTCTCAAAAATAAGTAAATAAATCTTAAAAAAAAAATGACAACAATCCTATGATGTAGGCACTGTTATTATTTTCAGATGGAAGACTGAGGCAGAGGATGGTTAAGTCATAAGCCCGAGTATATGCAGTTAGTAAACAGTAGTCAGTACTAGTTAGTATTCAAACCTAGCCTATCTGGCTTTAGAACCCAAGCTCGTAACCACTAACTATACTAATACATAACAAAACAAAGCACAAAGTGTCAACAAGGAGCTATAAAAGGGAGACCAACAGGGAAGTCTTCTACAGGAATTAAATTTAAGGTGAGGGCTCTGGAAAACAGTATGGAGGTTCCTCAAAAAGTTGAAAATAGAGCTACCATACGATCCAGCAATTGCACTGCTGGGTATTTACCCCAAGGATACAAATGTAGGGATCCGAAGGGGTACGTGCACCCCGATGTTTATAACAGCAATGTCCACAACAGCCAAACTGTGGAAAGAGCCAAGATTTACATCGACAGATGAATAGATAAAGAAGAGGTGGTGTATATACACAATGGAATATTATGCAGCCATCAAAAGGAATGAGATCTTGCCATTTGCAACGACGTGGATGGAACTGGAGGGTGTTATGCTGACTGAAATAAGTCAATCAGGGAAGGACATGTATCATATGACCTCACTGATATGAGGAATTCTTAATCTCAGGAAACAAACTGAGGGTTGCTGGAGTGGGGGTGGGGTGG
>NW_027397064.1:59139786-59173219 GCF_003265705.2 Callorhinus ursinus | reverse complement strand
GAATGAAGGGGGGGAAATCGGAGGGGGAGATGAACCGTGAGAGAGGACAGACTCTGAAAAACAAACTGAGGGTTCTAGAGGGGAGAGGGGTGGGGGGATGGGTTAGCCTGGTGATGGGTATTAAAGAGGGGACATTCTGCATGGAGCACTGGGTGTTATGCACAAACAATGAATCATGGAACACTACATCAAACTAATGATGTAATGTATGGTGATTAACATAACAATAAAAATTTTAAAGGAAAAAAAATTTAAGGTGAGGGTACAACCTTTAATAAGACTTCATCCTAACTAAGAGCAAATGGGAAGCCCCTGAGGCTCATAAGCAGGAGAGTGAGATGATCAGACTGCATTTTATAAAAAGGCCACTCCAGCTGCAGCATACATCAATAAACTGGAGAAAACTCAATGAGCCCTAAAGAAGGTGATTAGCTAGGAGGCTCAGGGAGCAATGCAAATAAGAGGCAAGGAGGCCTTAAGCTAAGAGAGAGAGGGGAAGGGTCATTGCTGGACTTAAGAGAGTTTAATGATATAAGTTAGCAGTGGGCACCAGGGACTGGTTTTATGTTGAGGAAAGGAAGTTACGGAAAAGGTGGAGCAAAGGATGGCCTTAGGTTTTTCACTTGAGGGAATGGGCTGCTTCCCACAGCTATTCCACAGCAATAGCTGTGGGAAGCAGCAGTGTTAGAATAAAAAGTTTTGGAGAAGAAGACAACTTCTGTGTCAGACCTGAGTTTGTACGCATATGAAGCATCCATGTGAGGTAAAAAGACTAAGTTATGTATGGAGCTCAGAAGGAAAGTGTAGGATGGATATTATGTACACTGCTACAATAATGGCTTTTTTTAAAGAGTGAAAACCCTCTTTGGATTTCTTTCAGTTAGGAAAAACAGGCACTAATGTAGGTCTTTCGTAAAAAAGTGAAGAGGCCTCACACAAACTTTGTAAAGCAGGGGATACACTTCCCTTTATGCCATTTTGGCTTACAAAAGGTCTCACTGGAATGCTCTACTTATGGATAGCTGGGGAAACCTGTATTTGAAAAGGAGAATATAGAATGATAAAAGACCTTAGGAACTACAATTTTTTTTAAGATTTATTTATTCACTTGAGAGAGAGTGTGTGAGTTGGGGGGGGAGGAGCAGAGGGAGAGGGACAAGCAGACTCCCCGCTGAGCATTAACCCTTACCCCATGACCCTGAGATTATGACCTTGAGCAGAAATCAAGAGTCCAACACTTAACGGACTAAGCCACTCAGGCGCCCCAGGAACTACACAATTTAAAGGCTGGGCAGAAAGATACAAGGTAAAGTGAAAAAAGAGAAGGTACAAAACACTGAACATGGTGACTAAAAATTTTTCTACATTTATACAGGTGCATTTAAGAAACACTGACCTTAAAATAGGTAGAGATTTGGGTAAATTCAAGACATGTAAGGCTTGTGACACATGTTTAAATTAAGGGGTACAATCTTTCCATAGATGTACTATATTAAATGGCTACTTGCCTCTCTTGATTGTAATGACAGTTATTTGTATCGGACTGGCTGCTAGTAACGAGGTACCAGATATCAGTGTGATGCAAGGATATTCTCCACTCGAGATAAGACAACATAAGCCATCAGGCTCTTTTGTAATGAGAGTAGGGACATAAAAATCAGTCAAAAAAATCATAAAATGAATCAATAAAAGACAAGTACTTCTTAACCATGTACTCCTATATCTTTGCTATTTTAGTGTAAGAACAGAAAAAAAGTCTGTATTACCTTATACACTTCACTAAAGCCACCTCTACCAAGCAGATGAAGTAACAAATATCTTTCATTTAACGTTGGGTGATCTTTGAACCTTAAGGTGGGAGAAAAAGACACTTAGGCACATAAAAAAACATACAAAAAGGGTCCTTCCACAATAAAGTTCCACTCTGTCTTCTACTTCAAGCTATTTCTTTCTCAGTTACTCCTCTGCTAATTTTGAGTTCCATCTTATACTGCTTTTTGTTCTCCACCTGCATGACTATTTTCAATCTGAACTCTCTGGTGTTCACTAAACTTAACATTTAGCTGAACATTCAGGTTCAATAACCAATAGCACTCTGATAAAGACTTACCAACTACTGTATTTCTAAGAGCTTTATGAAATCCCACAACTACTCAGTAGGAATTATTTCCCATGGAAAAATATACTTTTATATTGGGAGTACAGTTAATCAAGATTTTACAGTAGTACTGACATGTGATTAAAAATAATTATATGTATAAATTGGCCTTCATACATGATTAAATTTTACTCTTTGAACTTCTATAAATAAAATTTCAATTCCCAATTAAAAAACGGAAGCTTTAAAAAGAAACTTAGAAAATCTCTCACAGATAATACTCATTACTATGGAACATTTATTGCTCCTGCTATATATTAAGCATTCATAGGTATTAACTCATTTATTTCTCAGCGAACCATATGAAGGAGGCCTTGCTACTATCTCTCATTTTACAGATGAGGGCACCACTGCACAGAAAAGTTAAGTAACTTGCTCAGGTCAACAGTTAATACATGACAGGGCTTAGCGGAAAAAAAGTGATTACAAAATGTGCACTCTTGAAATAAAACAAAAACAAAAATAAAAACGATGATAGCTTTATTAATTCCAGGTATAAATATATTTTATTATTTTATTCAAAATCAATCGGATATAGCTTTGACAATTTCTTTTCTTGAAGAACTTGTTAATAAAAGAGGTATCTACTAAGTTTTTGTTTTTGCTTTTTTTAAAGTAAAGTCTACCCCCAATGTGAGGTTAGAACTCACAACCCAAGATCAAGAGTCGCAAGCTCTACTGACTGAGCCAGCCAGGCACTCCTCTGTTTACTTTTAAAGTGAAATGTAAAGCTATAACAATTCACTTAATTTTCATCAAGTGGACTAAGTCATATCCACAAATAAGTTTGAACATAATTTTCAGAAGAGACAACTGTAAATTAGTTTTGTCCTATCCGCTTAATTAGAATTTTCATCTGGTACATTTTGGGTTATTCCATAAATATATTATTTCATTCACCTTACGCACAGGAAGGATCTGTATATTTATGAATTATACATACACAAATGATCATGAATAGGCCCTCTTTTAAGCAAGATATTTATAGTTCATAAGAGAAACCAGCCATTTCCAATTGTGACATTCATATTAGGTCATGAAGCTTTAAATGACACAAGTCTTATAAAATATAAAAAGACACTCTTCCTCTCCTTTACATCAATTAAATCCAAGTAGTGCCTTGCTTAATTTCTGTCTTCTTCATAAAGCTCCCACCAGTCCTCAGTTATTTTCTCCTCTTTCGAGTTCCTTTAGCATTTAGGATCTATAGCATTCATTGGATAAGCATGGATAAGGACAGAGGCTGTAACTTAAACTTCTATTTCTTCTACAGTTTTCGCATAAATCTTGTTAGTTGAAATAATTTCAACTGTGGCTTACTGAACTACTGCCAGCTGAAATAATTTCTCCTTCACTATTGTAATAGTAACTTTGGTATTCAGTCAACAAGTATTTATTTTGGGCCCAGCATGTGCCAGGCGCTGGTCTAGGCTCTGGGGATATAGCAAAAATAAAACTAAGTCTGTGCTCTCGTGTAGCTTACATTTTAATGTGAGGAGACAGACAATAATAACTGAAAAATAAATCTGTAATTCCAGGTAGTGATAAATGCTATGAAAAAATAAAGCAAGGCAAGGATACTGAGAGAAGGGATGGAGTGAGGCAAAGACTTCTATCTTATACAGGGTGGCCTAAGGACAGCCTCTCTAATGATTATTTGGAGTGAAATAAGGAATAAGCCACGCAGATATTTAGAGGAAGAACACTTCAGGCAGAGGAAATGGCCAGCACAAAAGTCCAGAGATGGGAATGTGCTAAATAAACATGTTGGAGGAGGCCGGCTTGTGTACAAGATATAAATGAGGGGAGGATGACAGAGATGGGGGTGGTGAGGTGGCCAAGGACCAGATCATACAAGGCCTTCTGAAAATATGGGAAGGACTTTGGATCTTTTTCTAAGTGTTCTGAGAAGCCCCCCAACACGGAAATATTGTGTTTATGCTCTCCACAGGAGATAAAAAACTTTTTATCACGTAAAACTGTAAAATATGAATAATGACTTACTGTGAATTATCTTCATTATTTATTCTTTTGAGCTCTCGAATGTGAAGATTTCTGACTCTTTCCAAACGTTCAAGTTCTGCCTGGATTTCTGCCTCTTCCTGAAAATGAAGAGAGGGGACTATAACAAGCTCAATTTATTTGCAATATAAAAAGAGATATTTTTACCCATGCATCAATTTTTTACAGTGACGGGAAGAATAGTATGTTATAAAGTACCACTGAGTTAAAAGACCAAAGTGCACTTTTCAATGCCTGAAAGATGGAAAGAGATAAGGCAAAAGCCTATTTCAAGAAACCATCCTCCACATAAAAATCTATACCTAATGAGATGCTGAGTTTTATTCTGTACTACAAGAAATCTATTTTTATAATATTTAAACTGAAAATGACTGCAAGGTAGTTGAGGCTGACTTATAATACAAAATGAGATGAAAGTTTTATTTCTGGTACATCCCAATTTTAATTTAAGAGGGAATAATTTAATAATACAAAACAAATGAAGGTATTTTACAATATTCAAAAAAGGAAGAAAGGAAGAAGACAGAACCACTGATTATTTCTAGACCTTACAATGTCTGAAATACACAAACACACACACATACAATCTGACCACTCACTTAGGATAAATCCCACTGTTTTAGAGACTCTAAAACAAAAATTATATGGATAGCTGTGGTAGATCCTCAGTTATCAGAGCAGCTCTAGGCAAATCCTAAAGAAATTTAACATTTTATATAAAAATTTTGATAAATATTTTTCAGGTCTCAAAATACACAATTTTGAGAACATTTTAGAATCAGATCCCAAATAAACAACCACCCATCTTATACATCTCTTTGATTTGTCAATATAAATTTGAATACTACATAAGGGACAGATAAGGATATATCAAGTTTCGGTGAAAAATTCTAGAAATGCCCAATGTTATATTTCTGAATATTTGTTGAGTAAATAACAAATACAAATTGCCTTGGCCTAAATGTGTAGCTACTACCATTATAAATCTATATTAAATGGAATAGAGGTTGTTTTTGAATACTACACTTAAACATATCTGTATTATATTAGCTCCTTTTATCTTAATGATTTATCTTTGATTTAAAAAATCCTTTATCTAAAAAATAATTCTGAAGTTTACTTTGAAGATATAAATAACATTTCATTCCAAAGCAGATAATAAGAGGTATAAGGGGTATAACACCTTTATCTAAGGCTTAAACTGAAAGGGATATTCTAAGTATGATGAAGAAAAACAAATGTTCACATAATAAAAAAAAAACTAAATCTAAGTATGTTGTTTGCATTCCACTTGACCCTTAAGGTTATTTTTATTATTTTAAAATGAAACTCAACCACTACTTGTTGCAGAGATAGTTAATATGGAGTAGGCATTAGATGATAAATAGAAACTTTCACAGTAAATTTAAATGAAGATAAACCTTTCTAGAATTTGGGGGAGTTTTTTTTTTTTTTTAAATACATAGACTAAACAAACTGTCTTAATTTAACTGAAATTTCTTTATACAGCTTCAGTCATGAATATTTATTTTAATGAAAAAAGTAAAGGTAATAAATACTCTAGGGGATTAAATAATTGAAGATTCATTATAAGGACAGGAAATAGATTAAAAACCTTCTGAGATTAACATAACAATAAAAAAATTTAAAAAAAAGTTTGAAAAAAAAAAACCTTTTGAAATGAGACTCAAATTACAGCTTAGTTGTCTTAATTTATAAAAACATACAAAGTAGAATAAGAAACTGGCTATATAGGTATGTCCATGAGTATGAAAAAAATTCAAATTCATTTATACCACAGAACATAGAAAGTGGTAACCTCTTCTTTCCATATTACTAACATTTGTGGTCTTAAAACTTGTGCTTCTTATACTTGTAGGAAGCTACTAAACACTTGGTAGGCTGGTGAAATTTTAAATATCCAATAAAACTGCGAAATGTCTATTAGGATACCTACTGAAATAATTGTTTTAACTTTTATTTGAAATTGTAGTATGGGGATACTATTTCAAAAGAGTATTTACAGAAATTAAATTTTACTGAGTAAATAATTTTATGAGATTCAACTAGATTGTTGATACAGTTACATTTGCTTATCTTCAGAGGTCTATACAATGGCAGTAACCAATATTGCAAAATAAATACTTATTAAAGAAAGTAAAATGTAGATCTGTGTCAGTTAAGCAAACTTTTTTTGCCCTCTATAAAACATGGCAGATATGTCCCATAAAATCTTACAATCTAAAAGCATAGGCAAGCTGCATTTGGTTTGAATTATAAAGTTTAAAGGAAAAAACAAAAGTCAGAAGCACTAAGAAAAAAAAGAAAAAATTGGATCCTCTGTATTTAAGAGGAAATGTCAAGTAAAGGAACTATAACCAAGTCTCTTTTTTCAATAACCAAGTCTTATATACCGATAGATATAACTCCTTCGTAGTCAGTGAAACATATTTACATCCTCCATGTTGTAATTTATTATTTATTTCACACATCTTGGGACTTTAAATCAAAGTGACACACTTCTGGGGGGAAGATAATTCTGCAACTCTTAAATCCCACTGGGGGGAAGTACACATACTCTTAACGGACTGAAGGTTTGTGTTCCCCCCAAATTCGTACGTTTAAGCCCTAAACCTCAATGTGACGGTATTTGAAGATGGGGCCTTTGGGAATTAGATTAGGTCATGACGGTGGGGCCCTCATGATGGGATCAGTGGCTTTATATGGAGGGAGAGAGACAGCGTCTTGCCCACTCTGTCCCCTCTTTGTGGGGGCACAGAGAGTAGGGCATGTGGGAAGGCAGCCATCTGAAACCAGGAAGAAACAGATCCTCACAAGAAACTGAACCCTGCTGGATGGACCCTGATCTTAGATTTCCACCTTCTAGATGGTGAGAAAATTCATTGCTGTTAAAGACACCTAGTCTATGGTATTTTGTTATGGCAGCCCAAGCAGATTAATAACATACTTTCAGGCAAATGTTAGGACGATACAGCCTAGTACCCTTTCTTTATAGAAAGGGGCAAAGCCCAGTTTTGGTATGGCCCCAGGGTACAGCCTAGAACACAGTAGTTTCATCAACTGATTTATATTTAGTGCAGTCATTTCCAAAGATCTATCCGGTAGACTATCCTCTCCTTGGCTTGAGATAAACATTAATCTCTGGGCTGTCCTCAGAATTAATCATTTTCAGAGGGCTCAGGAGAAGCAAGTATGACCCAGGCTCACAACTGACCTGAGTCAGGTCATTATAGAATGGAATCCTCAAACTCATGGCAAAACTAGGCCAGATTACTAAAATACAAGAGATAATCCAACTAGAATAATAACAACTTTCAATCCTTGAGTCATCCACCAGCTGAGCAGTTAAAGCAGAGGTCTAGAAGAAACGAGTTAAGAACAGACTTTGAGAGAGAGAGATAGGTTTGGTGATCACACACAGTAAAAGGACACAGTTCTTTTATGTTCAAACAGAAAGGTACAGCAATGGACAATTTAACACTATATACTACAGCTATTTTAACAGTATTTTATAATAAGCTCTTAATATTCTGAATTAAAAACCAAGTCATACAAGTATACAACAACAGATCTCAATACTGCCTCACTGTTAAACCTGCAAAACATACCACCTTCCAAAACTTTTAACTTTAAAAAATTTATATGGAAGGCAAATTCCACAGCAACTTAACCAAAACAATTTGTCCTTCAGCAGAAGTTTGACATAGAAATGCTTTCTGTTTGTAAGCAAAGTTTTTCTGGCAACCTAATATCCCCTTGGCTCGACTTTCTAAGCCAAAAGTCAGTAACAGTAATACAGAATCTCTAAAATGCCAGGTAGAAACTGTTAGGTCGATTTTTGTGCATTTCCCATAATGGCGATTTTTAAAACACAGCAATTACTAAAAGAAAGGTGGGTGTGTAGGCATTAAAGCTATAAAGCTTAAAGAGTTATAAAATGCACTTTCACATGTAAAAATGATACATATCCTGAAAAAATTAAACATACTAGTTTAAATTTCTTTAATAAATCTTGAGTATGTTACATGTTATAGTCACAAAAAACCCTCAATTTTGAAGAGCTGCTTTTCTATAAAGCCAAGATAAGATAGAAAGTATTTTGATATATCATTCTCAGCTTGCCTATGACCAATGAGAGTTGGTAAAAAAAGAAATTTTGTATACTGAAGATGGAAGAAGAAGAGAAAAGCATATCACTTTGAACAGCCTATTGAATAGCACTATAACATTACTTGGTCTAGGAAAACTAGTTCAGAATGAGGTTTCAAAAAGTTTAACTCCAAATTCATTTTAGTAATATGAACAATATTAATCCCTCAAAAGCTGGTATCCGCAGGTCCTCAAATGTTTTAATTTCATAAACTATAATGTCATTCTAAAAGTTTATCACCAGGAAAGTGAAAGGTGAAATTAATGAAGGCACTATTAAAAGCTAATGGAAAGGAAGGGCAGTGCAGAAAAAAAGAATTAAGAAGAAAATCATTAACAATTTACTTCACCTTTAACCCTGCTGTATGCCCCCAGATTATTTCTATTATATGCTTTCAAATACTTTAAATATGGATATGAGAGATATGAACCACTGGAAATATGAACCAACCAACAAACCAAAAAAACCACATAGATAAAGCAAGTCTGAACTTCTGGAGATCAGTTTTGAAACTATTGCCCATAACCCTGTTTTTGCTTGAGTATGATTATGTAGATTGAAAACTGGGTAGGAGGAGGAGAGGGGACAAAAATTATGAAATTCCTGGGGTGGGGGGAGGGGGGTTAATTCCTAACTACATAAATGCTCCCTCCACTCCCCTCCCCAATCACTGAGCTGGTTATTACTGATGGGAGCATACTGTATCTCCCTCAGATGTATTTCACTGGCTTAGATAATTATTTTAGAACCTTAATGCTTTCTCTACACTTCATTTCTTCCTTTTTTAGGAGGAGGGTGTGCGGTGTGGAGGTGGGGGTGGTATTTTATTCTCTCTTCAAATGCATAAATAACTACATTAAAACCCCTGGGAATAGCTGTTAAAATAGGCAGGTTTTGATTCTGTCATTTCCTCCATTCTCTTTAAACAAGACAAAAGAAAACCCTTCCCAGCAGCAAATAAATGTAACAATTCAACTGACTGGCAAAATTTAAATATTTAGTACACTTCTTGAAAAAGAAATTACAGCTGCTGTATTAGAAATTCCTTGATGTTAAACACGAAGAAAGGTGCTGACAGCACACCACAGCACATATAGGCATCATGCCTTACAGCGTATCGTCCTCTGCACTGCCTGGGTTCTTCTGAACCTTTTTCAGGATTTGGCTGGATTCAAAGATTTTTTTATTTATGTATGAAGACATTTAACTTTCTACACAATGATGGAAAGACCCTAGTCTTCTAGACTCTCTTGATGCACATGAATATACAGGTGACCCTTGAACAACATGGGTTTAAGCTGCACAGGTCCACTAATAGGCAAATTTTTTTCAACAAAGTACTGTAAATGTATTTTCCTCATAATTTTCTTAATAACATTTTCCTCTAGCTTACTGTAAAAATACAGTATATAATAAATATAATATAGAAAATTTGTGTTAACTGACTGCTTATGTTATTGGTTAAGTCTTCTGGTTAACAGTAGGCTGTTAGTAGTTAAGTTTTGGGGAAGACAAAAGTTATATACAGAGTTTTGTGCACATGGGGGTGGAGGAGGGTTGGTTCTCCTAACCCCTGCTTTGTACAAGGGTCAACTGTAAATGGCATGCAGTTATAGTTCTGATTGGGAAGGGCCAGTGGCCAAGCAATTGTTTTCTTTTTTTGTAAAACAGTGATCTCTAGACTGAATTTACAAACATGAATTGAACTCTGCTCTAACCAATGGCTAACATGACTTCTAAAATTCTTTCCAAAATTAAAAAAAATTCCATTCCCTATAAAACTGGATTAATATTAAACATTACAGAAGCAAAACACATTTTACTTCTAAATTTTCATTTTGGTAATTGAAAATCTACTACACCAAGTTAAGATGTATCACTGCAACTGGGGAAACACAGAGTAGTAATGTTTATGGATTCATAATAAGAGTAGGAGGTAAAATATGAACACTGGGAGTTTTCCTATCTACAGCCAGTCCCATGTTCTCTCAGCAAAGTCGTCTTTATAGACTACTACTCATTTTTAAAAGGGAAACAGTAGTAAGGACAGAATGTCAAGTTTAGAATTCTAACACTCTTCTTGGCACTTTCCTTGCCCAAACCTTGTAACATTCTTTGTGGGCTTAATCATAGCCTTTTCTACTACAGTGTATTTTCACCAGACTTCTAACTGAAAACTACTGCCTTATACAAGTAGCATCTTTTATGTTCTAGAGAAATATAACGTACAATGTGGTTGGCTTTAATTGAGCGAAGAATTCCCAAGAGATTTCTTCTAGTCATGGCCATGAATATAAAGGTGAACACACAGATTTAGAGATTAAGTCCTCTAGAATAATACTGTTCATTATTTTCATATTTTCATTCAAACAAGTGACAATAAATGTCACATATGCAAACTTATTCTTTGTGGTTATACTAAGGATCTGATAAATCAGATGACAATGGTATTCTAGAAAGAAAGACCAAAGGAGAAATCAAACTTCAAGAGTTATTTGGGGGTCATTTCACCTAAAACCAATGCCCTGTATTCTCCACTGTTCAAAAGGCTTGTAGACAATCCATTGTCTTCCATTTCAACTAGTTGCATGGTCCACTGTGAAGGAGTGAGAAAAGAGCTGTGTGCTTGTTCTTGACCTGTAAAGATTTCATCATGGAAGATTAATACTGATGCTGCTGCTGCCTGTTACTGGTTGTTTCTCTTTGCAGGTGCCAATATCGGTCATAGAACAGGATTTCAGTGGCAGAGTTGTTGCTATACTGTTATCTCTTCAGAACGGAGGCACAAGGAGAGATGAATGCCACATCGCAAGGAGCAAAGGAGAGAGAGAGAAAGAAATGGTGTCAGGTGGCATGTTGGATGTGATTTTTGTTTTAGTAGAGATTGAGATGACTGCAAATTGTTTAGCTGATTCCTTTGGTCTGCAAAGATACATTTGTGTTGGTGCTGATGATTCTTGACTAATACTGTTTCAGTTACAAATTGGTTATGTTTTTCCAAAAAAACTTCCAGCACTTATATTCAGGACTTATAAATCTCTCTCTCTCTCTCTCTCCCTCCCTCCCTCTCATGCACACACACAACTCAAAACACATACATTAAAGCCAATCCCTACTAACACTATTTAATATTCCATACTGCTAATCAAATATTTTAAGTCTAGAAGATGACAAAACTTGAAGACTAAATAAAGGGCAACACACATCTGCATGCTGTTCACATCACACACTTGAGTAATAGCAGTGGCAAGACACAGTTATTAGTCCTAATAACTTCCAAAATTCTTATTTCCTCATCATTTTGGGATACTATGACGGGTAACTTGTATCATTTAAATACTAGCTACAGAGAGAATCTATTACAAGGATGATGGTTTTTCAGGGATTTTTTTTAAAAAAGTTATTTGTGTTAATTTAGTAATAATCCTAGAAAAGCATATCCATGTAGTTTCCTTCAATTCCAGAATAATGATCTGAACTATACAAACAGCAACCTAGCAGAACTCCTCACATCAAAAAGATAAATTCCCATCTAGAATGTATCAAAGACTGGTATATCAAAACATGATCATCCATAAGAGCTAAAAGGCAAAGAATTTGTTAGTTTCCTTAAATCCACAGATTCCACATGTGGCACAGGTACAGAAAATGGGATAGTTAGTAGCCTTGCCTCAAAGAACCAACTTTTTAAAGACAGAAATTTATTCTCGCTGCAACTACAAGTTTTTAATAAGGGGTAACTGGGTAAGTTTGTACATAATTACTACCAAAGTTATTTTTTAAAAACTGTTTTGGGAATAGTTTGCATAGTCTCCACATATTTTATTATATGGCTCTTCTCTGTTCTATTCTTTTAAATCCTTAAGCTACATAAAAGGCAAGATTATGTTAGAGAGTATAGTTTTTATTAAAAATGTTTTTTTCTGTTGACCTTTAAAAATAAATTTAGAGTGAAAAACAATATACCCGCTAATAAGAAATATTCTAGCTGATATAATAGTCACTAACAATACTCAAGGAAAATAATACGTGAGGGAAAGAGACAAACTTAACTGCTCTCCTTTATCTGCAATGAAAATGAAGCATGTTTCTGAAAAAACAAAAAGCGAACACCGCCACTATTCTAAGACAGATGCAAAGAATGCTAAAAGTGAATTAATTCTTCCGAATACAATGAATCAACTTGCTATCTATGTACAACAGAAGAACTGTAGGAATAAGTGTATAGGTAATGCCACTGAAATGGGAGTGGAAAAAGGTTCATGTTTGGCTTTGCTGGCTACTAGCTTTATTAGTTTTGACAAAACATAGGGAGATCTTGGCATTCAGAAAGTTAACATTAATATTCACTCCAGAATGGTTAAAACTTTGAAGTCCATAAAATGTAATATTATGTAATTCTCCTGAAATGGGAATTTGAATCATGCCTGTGATCAGAGTATGGAAATATATCAATCACTTAGTGAATGAGTAAGCATTGAGTTCATAAACAGAATAACTGAAAATATTAAAGAATTCTTGATATATTAAAAAAAATGATGCTGCACAGTGATTTTCCTAATCTCAGAAGAGAAAACTAAGGGCTTATTGCCCTTAAGCCCCAGAAACCTCTATTTATGTTAGCCACGGACTTACTTTTGGAGGCTTTTGCTTAACTTTCATTCCTTACTCTATCACACTAATAGCTCTGGATTTATTGTATTTCTAACCCTGCAGAATAGTGCAGAATGTGAACTGAGCTTTATGATTTATTCAATGGTAAATATATTTTTTCATATTTCAGTTTACCTATTCAATTATTATGATGATCTTTATAAAATACAAAGCACATCATAAATTATTCATTTGAAGAAAAAGTAAATAGGCCTTCTAGTCTCATATGTCCAAACAGCGTGGGCTTCCTCAATGAAACAAGTTTTCTCTTTTGGTGCCCACAAATTTAATCTAATAATTCTACTGAACTTTAAGAGTGTTTATTAAAGACAGAGAGAGAGAGAGAGCAAGAGTATGCTGGGCTCCAAATCTAAACCCTAAGCTGACACAGTACAGGTTAATTCCTGTGCAGGTACAAGGACCTCAAATACTCCTGTCTCAGAATCAGTCTATGGTAGAACTATATAGTTACAAGCTGGGTACAGTTCATGTCAGCTTAATAAACCCGGGAGCACAGGGAGCTGATAAGATAGAGGTGATAACAGCTTTTCTCTTAACTGAAGCTTGTTCTCTATGTTGTTAAAAGTATCCAATCTACTTTTTTAGAAAACAGAATGACCTATTTTAATGGCCTATTTTCCAAGTGTGCTTTAGAATGCCAAATAACGTATTTTTAGAACATGTGACTTAATGCTTATTACTTAATTTTGCCACTCAAAAATTAATATCCAGTGGTAAGCAGACAACTGCTATTTGTGCTCTAAGATGACACCACTTAACTCAATTTTGTTCCCTGCATGTACTACCAACAACTTTCTTTATGATGCATTCATTCTTCTCACCCAAAATAGCCTCTTAGAGGAAAATGTGAGAACTCAAGACATGACAGCATATTTCAGCGTTAGTAGTTTATCCACTCTCCCAAAATATTCCATGATGTTGGTCAAAGAAAAGTAATATTGTAAACTGGTTAAGAAGATAAAGTTAGAAATCTAGAGCTGCTCAGTAAATCTTGATAAAAGCTGGAAAAAATAAAACAGGGAAAAGATTATGGCGGGGACAGTTATTAGAAAGAATGAGTAAATACAAAAAATGGAGAAGTCAAACAGGGAAAGAGGCTAATATGGAAGTTAGAAGTCAAAGTGTAGTGTTCTACAACAGCTTACAACTGTTTATATAGTATCTAGACATTTAAGTATACCTCACTTTAGAACACTTACAAAGAAGTGTTTCAGAGAAACAGTATTTTCAAAGTACCAGGAAAGCTTTAAAATCAACCAAGCACAACCAACTAAAACCAAAAGCAAACCCTTCTCTGAAGCTTTTCAAAAAGTGAAGTATTTTTTGTAATACAAATCACCAATTCCTAATTTAACTGCTTTATAATTTCAGATTTTATATAACAGGTTTTCATAAAATACGATACACATACATAAGATCTCATCACTAAAAAGAGTAATTCAAAATTAACTATTATATGTGAAAATAATAACCCTCAAAGTATCCCATTATCATGAAACACTGGTTAGAAAATAATTTATAAATCTTTACAGGGGACATCAAACATAGGTCTAGAGGAGTTCATTATCAAAATAGCTTAGGTGGACACACAAATACCGATAGTAATTCTGTACTACAAAATCCTTCAAGAGTCCCATTACAACTCCATCTGTTACACAGGATAGACTGAAGTTGTCTACTGTATCTCAAAGAACAGGAAAAATGGTAATTTTAACAAAACAAAATACACCTTAAAAAAAAAAGAACAGAATAAATTATGTTAGAATTTAGTGTTAAAAGTAGTTTGGGGTTGAAACTTTTCTGAGCAGGGGCATAGACAGATATGACACAGTTAAAAAACACTAATGCAAATTACGTGTGTGTGTGTGTGTGTGTGTGTGTGTGTGTGTGTGTGTGTGTATTTATCCCTGTAACTGAATGGCAGGGGTCTGAAGAACCTTGATAGTATTCCAAAAAACAAAACAGTACACAGTATGATAGCAGCTGTTACCAGAATGGGCTTTTCTATCCTACCCCACCCCACCCCAAGAAGACAACTTCACTGAAGCTATCTTTGATTAGTTCACTATCTCAATTTTAGCGATTATTCAGCCTATTAAAAAAGTATGTAAGTAATGTGACAAAAAGCAGAATAAAAAATTGGGCCAAAGAAAAAGAATTTTACATCTGTCAGGAACTTCATTTTGAGTGGGAAAATCTACTCTATTATTATTAATTTGAAATGGTTTGAACTAAAAATATGAACTGTAAAAACAATGAACTGATTACAATTTCATAGTTTACAAATCAGTACAAAGCTATACATTATAAAAATTGACTGTAACAACACATAGCAACATTCTGATAAACTATATCACTTCATACTATTACTGATGATTAGGCTCTCCTAAATTTGCCAATGTACATATATTAATTGAAACATTTAATCAAGCATTTGATAGCTTAAAAGTTAAGCCAAAGAAACAAGTTTGTTATTAATTTATCCTTATTTCAGTTTATTATAAATGGATACAAACAATATGGAAATTTACATTTCATCTTAAAAATGAAGCATTTTTACAAAAACAGTATTTAAACAGAGTAATCCTAAGACCCTGATTGTCTGGCCAGGAGTCACTTCTCCACTATAGGGACATGGTATTATCAGCATCTCAATGTTTGTACGCTGCCACAAGGTAAAGGAATGTTATTTTAATATATTCAACTTAAAAATACCCATCTTTTTTGGTCTAAACTCTGGGTACTTTCTCTCTTAAGATGACTTTTCCAAGAAGAGACTTATCTCTTCACAACCTCTGGTAACAAACTAAAAATTGAGCATATGCTTCACATACCTTTTTGAGATGTCCTAGTCTAAGTTTGAAAATTTCTTCCTGTTCATGATATTCTGCCAAAGTCAACCTGTCAAAAATGAGATGTAATTCTAGATATTAAGATTAAGTTATTATTTCTTATTAACCACAAAAGAAGATAAATAAGTAGAAATACTACAATGTTGACATTTATCCCAAAATAAGCCAAAAGTCCTTTACAATATTCTTCAGAATATAACTAATACTTACAGATGGAACAACTAATTCATAAATTCAGCAACTATTTAATGAGTGCTATGTATCAAGTGATGTCCCAGAATTTCAATACTCAGGGTACAATGAAAAAGACATTTTCTCTTTTCATTTTAGTTCGAACTTACACTCTATACTCCCCACTAAGGAGGCAGAAAAGAAACAATTTAATAAAGAAGTAAAATAATCCCAAATAACAGTAAGTGTTATGAAGAAAACAAAAACGCGTGGCATGATAATGACATTGTATTACAGTAATTTGTACTGAGTGTTAGAGAGGTGGTCTTGATCTAAACATCAAAAAGACAACTACAAGAGAACCTGGGCGAGTTATGTTCTAGACACAAGCTACAGCAAGTGCAAGGATGCTACGAAGGACTCATGCTGGCATACTGTAAGAAGAGAAAAAAATGTCAGCATCAAAACAGCCAGAGAGGCTCTGAGCAGTAGGACAGGCAAGCAGGGGCCAGCTTATGTGTGGACTTCCAGACCAAGGAATTAATTTCATTTTACTCTAAGAGTACTAGAAAAGTACTGCAAAGAGAATCCATCCAGTTGGGTACTGGTTTAAAAAAAAAAAAAAAAAAAAGGAAAAATACTAGGAAGTTTTTTTTTCTGCTTTCATGTGTTAGTGAGGAAAAGGAATGCTAAAACTATAGTCAACGCACCAAATTCTTAATATAAATAGACATAAGCCTTTCAATCTTGAAAGTACTTTACGGTTATTTTATTTTTCTCAAATATTCATATATAACTTTGAAATATAACTAGCTTAATATATGTAGAACCATAATAAGACATAAACACTTAATAACATTTCCTGAGAAAAAATTGTTTTCTGATAAAATAAAAGAAGAAAACCACTCCACAATAAAACAACTTCCATTTCATACCCCAATACTGAAAGAACTGCTTTTATCAAGGCTGTTTGTTTACTCATGTGTTCTAGGAGTATCTGGAAAAGCTCCTAACCAGGTAAGATTTATTTGTTTATTCAGGTCCCTCAGCAACATTTAGTATAAATGTTATTCTCCTTTAGCTAGATATTAGTTAAATTTACTAATTCTAAAGAAAGGGTATTGAAAGGAAACAAACAAAAACCTCCAAGAAATTCAGTTAGTATTCCACTAGAAACATCTTAAGAGTGAAACGTTTAAAATTAAACCTGTCTACCCAGTCTTAAGTTAATACAACTGCTGGATTTTATTATACTAAATATAGCAACAGTGGATAGTTGCAGCAGATGCTTCAAGTAAACTTAGAGAAGTGTTACAGTGTGACTGCAGATGGAGTGAAAGGAAAAGGGAAAGGTGATCTTAAAAGGTCTGGAAACAAAAACGGATAAAATCTCAACTAATCCAATAAACAAAAGCTATAGGAATTTTTGGCAATAGCTTCTGGATAGGCATATATATCACCAAGGAAAATTTGGTACAATTTGAGTTTCCCAAAATTTTTGAAATTGCATTCTACTAAGAAGTCTGGCTCTCATGCAAACTTGCAAAGCCCTTACATATGCAGATAGCTGGGAATTTCTGTAATTTGGAGGTAAGCATATTTTGTTGTTTAGTTGGTGTAGTTTTCAATAGCAACTATTCTTGTGAGTTAAAAATGAATTAGTATCTATTAGTTTCATGATGATTTAGTTTGTTGAATATTGTTTGGTTAATCTTATAGCATAATGTAATGCATATTTGCTACTTAATAGCACTTAGTTCCAGTTGTTAATATGTTTTATGTTATGGTTCAAATCATCCACATCCCTATAGCTAAAGCAAAGGCATACAGATACTCCTTCCCCAAATTTTCTTAGTAGAGTGATACTTCTTTACTGATTTAAAAAACTTTAACCACCCCCCAAAAAGCAAAACTTTAATCATAGAGAATTATTTCATAGATCTACTACTCCTGATATTAAACACATACTATTCTCACTAAAGATTAATGGTAACTTTCATCAGCAGCAGAACTTAACTATTTACTTCCTGCATTTTGATTACTACTACTATAACTATTAAGCTTTAAATAAACAGTAAAAATATATATATTGATCACTTTCTGCTTGGTTTTGAAGCATTAATAAGCAAATTCTGCAGGAAGTACTAAATACTATGCTACTCAATTTCTAGGGCAGTGATTCTTACTATTTTATGATCGTGGATACCTAAAAATAATCTAAAGGAATTTATAATAAACACTCTCCAGAAAATTTCACATATACATAAATTTGGGGGTTCACAGCTCTCCGTTTAAGAATTCCTATCCCAGGTTCTTGTCTCACCAATAGAATGCAAACCTCAAAACAGCAAAAGAGACATTTCTTACATTTCTCTGCATTTCCCTATCAGGAAGTATCTGACATATATTAGAGATTTTAAGATATCTCTATTGTCTATTTCCATCAATGAAGTGTTTTTACATAAAATGTAAAATATTTGAAAATGAAAAAAAAAATTTAGATCAAATTAACTGAGGACAGGCCTCTTAAAAAATGAAAAGAGGGGGGCGCCTGAGTGGCTGTCGTTAAGCATCTGCTTCGGCTCAGGTCATGATCCCAGGGTCCTGGGATCGAGCCCCGCATCGGGCTCTCTGCTCAGCAGGGGAGTCTGCTTCTTTCTCCCACTCCCCCTGCTTCTGTTCCCTCTCTTGCTGTGTTTCTGTCA
The DNA here is from genome assembly GCF_003265705.2 of Callorhinus ursinus. NCBI lineage: Eukaryota > Metazoa > Chordata > Mammalia > Carnivora > Otariidae > Callorhinus > Callorhinus ursinus. The sequence goes on along the minus strand of NW_027397064.1, from coordinate 59,154,466 downwards.
AATAAATAAATAAATAAATAAATAAAATCTTTAAAAAAGATAATTAAAAGAGGGACGCCTGGATGGCTCAAGTCAGTTAAGCATTTGCCTTCGGCTCAGGTCATGATCCCAGGGTCCTGGGATAGAGTCCCACCAGCAGGCTCCTTTCCCAGCAGGGAGCCTGCTCTCCTGCCTGGCGCTCCCCCTGCTTGTGCATTCGTGCTCGCTCTCTGACAAATAAATAAATAAAATCTTAAAAAAAAAAAAGACTGAAAAGAGCAAGGTAGGATAATGTTAATTTTAATGGCATTCAATTGCTACATAATTACTTTTATGATGTGTTTTTAAGACCCTAAAAAAATTCACACTGTTAAGCAAGTCTCAGTTGGTTAGGTTACTTAGCAAATCTTTTGTTCACAGATAATGTGAAGGTCAAGTCTAATTCCTCCCTATATGAATCATACCTGATATTATAGCCTGAATGATTAATATTTTATTGTGTTCAAATATACATATGTGTGCTTATTTAAGGGCATACTAAAGCTACTAAAGTAGGTTTATATAAAACTTTAAAGATTTTATTTATTTGACAGAGAGAAATAGTCAGAGAGTACAAGCAGGTGGAGGAGCAGAGGGAGAGGGAGAAGCAGGCTCCCAGCTGAGCAGGGAGCCCAATGCGGGGCTCAATCCTAGGACCCTGGAATCCTGGGATCCTGACCTGAGCCGAAGGCAGGAGCTTAACCGACTGAGCCACCCAGGCACCCCTATAAAACTTTGTTTTAAAAGCCAAGAAATTTAAACCTCAAACATAAGACTTATTATTAACTCTTGATAATCTTCCATAATGAGTCTGAATGGATGATAATTTTATTTTTAATCCAAAGAACTGTTTTACAATAGTTTGACAGAAATGTGAGATGACTGTAACAGAACTAGTACAAATAACAGAAAACAGGGAATACTCACTTCAAACAAATCTGATAATCCTTTAAAGACATTCTGTTTAAGAAGGAAATTAACCTGGTTGCAAAGCTAAGGAATGCAATCTATGGTAAATAAGACTATTACAGGCACTTAAGAAAAAAAATGGCAAGCCCATTTATTTGTACAATTTAGCAGACCTTTACTGAACATTAAGCTATGAGCTATGCATTGAGGATTACATTTTTTTACATGAGGGAGGATGGGACATGAGACTAGTCTGCCTTTGAAAAGCCCCCAAAAAACTAGGAATAGAAGTTCCTCAACATGATATAGGGCATTTATTAAAAACCCACAAATGACATCATACTCAAAGGTGAAGGAATGAAAGCTTTCCCCTTAATAAGACAATGATGCTTTCACCATTACTATTCAATATTGTGCTGGAAGTCCTACCAGAGGGGTTAAGAAAAAGAAACATAACATCATGCATCAGAATGAGAAAAGAAGTAAAACTATCTCTATTTGCAGATGACATAACCCTAGATGTAAAAATCCCAAATAATGAAGAAAAAACTACCACCAGAGCTAATACATCAGCAAAGTGCAGGGTACAAAATCAACCCACAAAAATCAATTGTGTTTCTATACACCAGCAATGAACAACCTAAAAAAGATATTAAGAATACTATTCCATTTATAATAGAATCCAAAAGAATAAAATACCTACAAATAAATTTAACCCAGGAAGTGACTTGTACACTAAAAACTACAAAACAGTGCTAAGGAAGTTAATCGAAACTAATTAAATGAAAAGACTTCTAAGTTCATGGATTAGGAGCCTTAATGTTGTTAAGAGGGCAATCCTCTCCAAAGTCATCCATATAGTCAATATAATCCTAATCAAAATACAAATGGCCCATTTTGCTAAAATGGGGGAAAAATTGCAAAACAATATTGAAAAAGAAAAAACAAAGTTATAGGACTCTCACTACTTATTTCAAAACTTACTACAAAGTTATGGTCATTAAAACAGTTACTACCATAAAGATAGACATACAGGCCAAAGGAACAGAAGGGAGTACAGATATCCATGGCCAGTTGATTTCTGACAAGGTGCCAAGACAATTCACAATGGGGAAAAGAATAGTCTCTTCAACAAACAGTGCTGGGACAAATGGATAACCACATGCAAAAGAATGAAGTTGGACCCCTACCTCACTCTATATAAAAAATTAACAAAAAAGGGATCAATAATCTAAATATAAGAACTAAAACTAGAAAACTCTCAGAACACAGCACAGGGGTAAATGTCCTTGACCATGGATTTGGTAAAGGATTCTTAGATTTGACACCAAAAGTATGAACAAAAAATAAAATGATAAAGTTAACGTCATAAAAATTAAAATCAAATCAAATCAAAGGACATTATCAATAAAGTAACAATTTATAGAATGGGAGCAAATATCTACATATCATATATCTGACAAGGGTTTAGTATCTAGAATATATAAAGGACTCTTCTAACTCAACAACAAAAAGACAAGCAGCTCAATTAAAAACTGAGCAAAAGACTTCAATATCTATACAAAGACCAACAAGCACATTAAGACATTCAACATTATGAGCCATTCATAAGTGTAAATCAAAACCACAATGAGATGACACTTTACAGCTACTAGGATGATTATAATAAAAAAAAACAGAAGACAAAAAGTGTTGCCAAAGATGTGAAGAAATAGGAACTCCTGTCTACTGCTGGCGGACATGTAAAATATTTTAACTACGAAAAAGAGTTTAGCAGTTCTGCAAGAATTTGAACACAGAATTGCCATATAACTTTGCAATTCTATTCCTAGGTATATACTCAAAAAAAAAAAAAGAAAAAGATGGGAGGGATTGGGTGGCTGGGTGATAGACATTGGGGAGGGTATGTGCTATGGTGAGCACTGTGAATTGTGCAAGACTGATGAATCACAGATCTGTACCTCTGAAACAAATAATGCAATATATGTTAAGAAAAAAAAAGAAGATAGCAGGAGGGGAAGAATGAAGGGGAGTAAGTCGGAGGGGAGACGAACCATTAGAGACGATGGACTCTGAAAAACAAACTGAGGGTTCTAGAGGGGAGAGGGTGGGGGGATGGGCTAGCCTGGTGATGGGTATTAAAGAGGGCACGTTCTGTGTGGAGCACTGGGTGTTATGCACAAACAATGAATCATGGAACACTACATCAAAAACTAATGATGTAATGTATGGTGATTAACATAACAATAAAAAATTATTAAAAAAAAAAAGAAAAGAAAAAGAAAACATAGGTCTCATTCTATCCAGAGTGTAAAGGACAGTAAGATTGAGATTCACAAAAAGCTGCTCTGTTTTTTTTAAAAAAGGAGGGCATTGCTGGACAACATTTTTGCTAATACCCCAGAGAGATGCGAAATAGTCTTTAAAATATTAAGTGTGCAACTCATAGCCTCCCTCAGCTTTCTTAGCAGAAGCCAGAAACAGCAATGGGATTACCTAGAAAAGAACATGGAGGACCCTCTTATCTAATGGAGTGCATGCCTGTGTGAGAGGGGGGAGATCCGTGAGATCTTCTGACAACGTTAAACAGAAACACTGCCGGACTGGGATTTAAAATGGCAGAGAGAGTACAAAATGAAAGGCTGTCAGACCCCCAAAGTTCCACAAACAAGAAACAGGCTGACAAAGCTACTCAGCTACATATACATGTTAACCTTAATGAAAAAGAAATCTTTGTGAAGAAGACTCAGAGGAAAGAACCTTGAGTCTAGAAGGCAGAGTCATAGCCATAGAAAATTATTACCAGACCTTGAAACCAAATGGGAGTTTGCCTGGATGGATTTTTAAACTTGGGATCAGTGACTCCTTTCATTTTTGTTTTTCTGTTTCAACAAAATGTCTTTAGTTGTTATCCTATGCCCGTCCCCACCATCATATTTTGAGAAGAGAGAAGCTGTTTCTTGAGGTTCACAGACTAAGAGGAATTGTATTTTGGGGTGAATTATACAGGTTCTCACCCATACCTAATTTAGATGAGATGCAGAAAGTTTGAGCTGATGAAATTTTGATGAGATTTTGGATGTTGAGTTGATGCTGTAATTGGGTTGGGATGTAATTGTAATTGGGATGTTGAGTTGATTCTTTTGAGGATGTTGGGATAGGATGAATGTATTCTACATGTGGGAAGGATGTGAATCTTGGGTCAGAGGGGAGACGGGTAGGCGGAATATCAGCTTCCAAAGATACCACATCCTAATCTTTGGAATTTATGAATATGTTACCTTACATAGCAAAAGATTAAGTAGGATTAAGGTTGCTAACTAGCTGACCTTAACGTAAGATGATTATCCTAGATAATACAACTATGAGTACACAGAGCAAAGAAAAAAATTGATCTGAAGTAAACTAGGAAAAGACACAGAAGAGATAACATCTGAGCCTGATTAAAGAGAAGCAGCAGAGGGAAGCCAGGAAGAAGAACCAGGGCATACAGGGCGCCATGGTGACTCAAGTGCACAGCATGTAGATATGAATGCAAAAAGAAAAATCAATGTACAGTATAGATTAAGGAAGTTTTACTAATGCTAAGAGTTTTAATCAAAGATCAATGCCAGAAGCACCTGGGTGGCTTGGCTGGTTAAGTGTCTGACTCCTGGTTTCGGCTCAGGTCATCTTATCAGGGCCGTTGGACTGAGCCCCGCATAAGGCTCTGCACTCAGCAGGGAGGCTGCTTGAAATTCTCTCTCTCCCTGTCCCCACCCACCCCCTCTCCAAAATAAATAAATAAATCTTAAAAAAAAAAAGATCAATGCTGAATTTTGCCTCATGTTTTTTGTTTGGTCATCTATTATCATATGATCCTTCACCTTACATGGAAAATTACAGATTTTTTTAATGTTAAACCAACCCTGCATACCTAAAATAAACCGAACTTGGTTTTGATAAATTATCATTTTTATATATGTTTGGTTGCTAATATTTTAAGATTTTTACATTTGCATTTATAAAATGAGATTAGTCTGTAACTTTCCTTCTTTGTATCATCTTTGTTAAATTCTGACACTTTGATTATGCTGGTCTCATAAAATAAGCTGAAGTATTTCTGACTTAGCTATTCTTTAAAAAAAAAGTTTTTTAAAAAAGATTGGCACTATTTCTTCCTTAAATTTGTTATATTTCATAAATGAGGTCATCTATACCTAGATTTTTAATTTTTTTAAAGATTTATTTATTTTAGAGAGAGAGTGAGAGGGAGAGAGAAACTTCAGCAGACTCCTCGCTGAGCTTGGAGCCTACCGTGGGGCTAGATCCCACAACCCTGAGATCAAAAAACCAAGAGTCAGATGCTCAACCAACTGCACCATCCAAGGGCCCCTGGATTTTTAATTTTTTAATTACAGATTCAATTTAATAGTTACAGAACTCCTTAGGCTTTTGTTTCTTCTAGTGTCAGTTGTTAAGTTAGATTTTTTCTAGAAATTTATCCATTTCACAAAATTTTTTCAAGTTTAAGCCATTTATGTTCTTTTGTTTTCCTTTAAATATGTATAGACTTTGTAGTAATATACCTTTTTTCATTCCTAATAATGGGTTGTCTTCTCTCTTTTTCAATTTTATTAGTTAGTTTTGCTTTGTTTTGGAACAAAACACATTTTTTGGATTGGCTGATTCTCTGTATTATATATGTTTATTTCCTGTATCATTAATTTCTGCTCTTCTCCCTCTTCCTTCCTTGGTTAATTCTACTCATCTTCTAACATACTAAAATAGTTTATAAAGTTTTAGTTTTTCTTCTTTTCATATATATGTACATAAGGTTATACATTTCCCCCGGATACTGGTCAGATTTATCTCACAAATTTTGCTACACGGCACTTTCATTATTACTCATCTAAAAATATTTTTCTCATTTCCATTGAGATTTTTTCACTACTTTATTTTTAGTGATTTCTAGTCTAATTCCACTGTGGACAGAGAACATATTCTATGATTCTAATCCTGTAAGTTTCACCCATGAGCTCAACCAAATATTTAAGAAACAATGCCAGTCCTATATAAACTTTTAAGCTTTTGAAATTTGTGGAGACTTGCTTTATGACCTAACGTGATAAATTTTTATAAAAGCCCATGCTTAAAAAAGAACACATATTCTATAGATGTTAGGGGTATTCTCTAAGTGTCAAGTTTGTCCATCCCACTGAAATCTTCTATACCCATATTGTGTGTCCTGTTTTTTTATGTTTTATTTTTATCTGTATGTTCAATTACTAAGAAATGTGTGTGTTGAAATCTATTATGACTTGTGGACCTGTCTATATCTCCTTAAAGTACTGTCAATTTTTCATTTATCTTGAGGCCATATTATTCATGCACAAAATTTAGAATTACTATATGTTCCTGGCGATTTGAGCCATTTATAGTTATGAAATAACACTTTATTTCTTATAATTTTTTTGCCTTAAATTTTACTGTGTCTCATATAATACAGCTTTCTTTGGTTGGCATTTACCTGGAGTATTTTTTTTCTTAACTTATATTCCCAATATACCTTTTTCTTCTCCTTTGGCTACTTTTAAAAATTTCTCTTTGCCTTGATTTTTCTGAAATTTCATTATGATGTGTCTAGGTATTTCTTTTTATTCATCCTACTTGGAATTCTCTGGCCCCTGTGAATCTACAGATTGATCTTATTCATCTGCTTTAAAATATTCTCAGTTATTTAATCTTCAAATATTGCTTCTGCTCCATTCAGGATGGTTCTTCTATGGTCAGGTGACTTGTCTAGTAATAATTTTAAGTCAAAAGACAGTAAGATACCTCCAAATAATCACCAACCTAAAACTCTAAAACCAGTAAAAACCATTTTGAGAATGAAGGCAAAATAAACTTAGTTTCATACCAAGAAAAAACTGAAAGGTGTCACTACCAATAGACCGACACTAAAAAGAAAAAAATTTCTAAAGGGTTTTCTTGGGCAGAAAGATCTTACTATGTAAAAAAAATCAAAGCTGTAAGAATAAATGAAGAGCAAAAAAATAGTAAATACGTTAAGTAACATTTAGATGAACACAGACTATACTAAAGATGTCTTTACATAGGGGTGTGTCTGACAGAGAAAGAGAGAATCTAATAAACAAAAACTGAGCAACCTAATAAAGAAGAAAAAGGGACAGAGATGAGGCAGGATAAATCAACAACATAAAGAAAGACCAGATTTAAGCCCCAATAAATAAATACATGAAATGAAAATAGATTAAATGCTCCAATGAAAGATTTTTCAGACATGACTTTTTTTAAAAATCAATTAAACGTCAAAATCCATAAAATGTATACGACATCAAAGGTGAATTTTAATGTGCACTATAAACTCTGGGTGATAATGATGTGCCAATGCACATTCATCAATTGTAACAAATATACCACTCTGGGCATACTGATAGTGGTAGAGGTTGTGTGTGGGGACAGGAAGTGTACGTGAACTCTCTGTACTTTCTGCTCAATTTTGCTATACACTAAAACGGCTCTAAAAATAAATTTTATTAATTAAAAAAGTCTATTATATTATTTACAAGACAAGTAATCCACTAAATAACTTTACGGTATGTAAAATATAATCCTGAGTTAAAATTAAAGCTTTAATGAAAAAACACAGTGACCTCTAAAACTTCTTTAATACAAAATAGAAGGTAAAATATTACTGTTTACTTTGCAAGCATCCTCTGTGAAACATGAAATACATAAAATCAAAACATGATCTAAAATATATTTAACATGAGGTCAAAATCTTGATTAAAATTAATTACAATTAACACAAGGGTCATTTAGACATCCATAGGTAATATTATCTATGCAAATTACTCTGAATAAAAGAAGTATATGTGACTAAAATTAGAAACTACTACCTAAAAAACCTGACCGAATCTTGCTGGTAGTTAAAAATTAGTTAAGAGCCAGGAACCACGCAAGCACTTTAACATGCATTACCTCATATCATCTTTTCAACACTACGATATATGTCCTTTGACAAGTGAGGAAATGGAGGCTCAAAAGTAAAACAACAACCTGAAATAGTCAAGGATGGATTCCACATCTGTCTGTCTACAACACTTAAAGTCCTAACCACTACATAGTAGTAACTTCATTTTCTATGTTAATTTCTTGATAGAAAAAAATTAAAGATTTATGGTTTCTATTCTAATTATACTAGATGCTCTGCACATACAATAGATGTTCTAGTTACCACCAAACAGTGATTCAAAAGGAATTTTTAGAAGACAGTTGCAGAGAATAGCCACTAAAATATAAGACATATAAATCAAAGTGCTTCTGGGGTGCCTGGGTGGCTCAGTCAGTTGAACGTCCAACTCTTGATTTCAGCTCAGGTCATGTTCTCAGGGTCCTGGGATCGATCCCCCCATCGATCGAGACTCCCGCAGTGGATTTTCTCTCTCCTCTCCCTCTGCCCCTCCTTTGCCCTGCTCTCATGCATGCTCCCTCTAATAAATAAATAAATTTTTTTTGAAAAGTGCTTCTATGGCTTTTTTCCCTATTTAAATCTGCATTCGTATAAAAATACAGTCAAACTTTTTTATGTAGTATCACTTCATTTGCTGCTCCAAGAACGTATAGCAGTTTAAGTTTAGGGATAGTTCTCAGTCAACATATATAATAAAGTGGGGTGAAATAAGACAAGTCTATGACTATTAAACTAGTTAGGGCTGTTAAAGCATCCTGGAATATAAGTAAGCAAAATACCTGTGACAAACTAGAAAAATGAAGGAGAAACTAATAAGGAGAAAATAAAATTCAATCAAATGCTTATGTACCAGAATTTAGCATTTACTGACCACTTTCCATGTCAGAAAACTGTGCTACATATTGGGAATATAGAGATAAAAGCTACATACAGAACAGGCACGTACAAAAGGCTATGGGCACCTAACCTGAGGGGAAATGGGGGAGAAATGGGAAGAAAAAAAGTTAGAGAGGGCTTCCTACTGAAACTGGTATTTGAACCAAGCCTTAAAAGATGAACAGGCAGTGAGAAGGTGAAGAAAGGCAAGGAACAAGATGTATAAAGGCACAGAAACAAGAACGCCTAATCCACTTAGAGAACTAAGAGTTTAACATAAGATACAGGACAGATGTTGGGAGTGAAATGAAAGAGAAAAATAAGGCCTACAAAGAGTACTTCATGAGGGTGAATTTTATCTTGAGGTTAAATGTGAAACTGACATGAAGAGACACATAAGAAACAGTAATCTAGGTTAAAAAAAGAGATGAGGTCCTATACTAACATAGTAGCAATGAAGATGGACAAATACGAGATGCTACAGAGACAGAGAACGAGGGAAAGCGAAACATCTAGGATGTTTATAGTGTCATTAACAGAGTAAATGGTGATGCTGTGACTGAAGAGACAAAGGGCATTATCACATTACCTTAAAGTGATAATTAACTCCTGTCCTTCAGGGATCAAGGAAAAACTTTTAGGAGGAAATACCTAGTATGGGATTTAAAAGATGAATAGGAATTAAAAACCATGGGTTGGAGTTTGAAAGTTGGCAGTGAAGGGAAGGCACTGGTTAGTGACAAAAGAAGAGGCTAGAGTGGCCACAAGATGCCAGATAAAAAGTGCTTTAAAAGAAGTCATCTTAGGATTTTCGGATTCTATGATTCAAAAAACAGCTATGTTAGGGTGATAAGGAAGAGAACAAAAGGATCATATTTTGCAAAAATGATTCTGATTGCAAAATGAAAATAAACTAGACTGCTAAACCAAAGCTGAAAGGAGAGGTAGGGAAAAAAAAAATAACCCAACTAAGAGAGGACAGTAACTTGAGTGAGAATGGTGTCACTGGGGTCTTACGTAAGTGGATACACTTGAGAACTAGAAGGATTGGTGTCTTGTAGGAGTGGAGTTAAAGCTAATACACACTGTATTCTATATAACCACTCATCTACCCATCTACCCTTTATTAAGCAACAAATTTATTAATTTACAAAAAGTAAACCATTTGCTAGTTTTTCTTAAAATTTCAATAGCTGAATTAATTCCAATTTAAAAAGCCCACCAAGATTAGAAAAGGTTTGAAGATGGAAATAGATTTTGAGGTGGATTTGGAAAAATAAGCAAACAACCACCTACTTATTAATGGAAAATAATAAAAATGGATTAAGGAATATAAATGAAATCTTGATCTAAAACATTAAGGATGATAATAAAAATCTGGCATGTGGAACTGAGAGGATGGTAGTACCATTTACTAACAGAGAAAACACAGGAAAAGGCAAGGGGTGTGCATAAGTGTGTGTGTGTGTGTGTGTGTGTGTGGAGAGACAGATTGGAATGGGAATGGTAATATTAAATAATTTTTGTTTTGTTCTGTAATTTTAGTAAATACAGTTTTGAAAAGGCTACATTAGAAGTACTGATAACCACCAAGAAAGGATATGACATTCAAAATTGAGATATATTTAATACTCAAGAGAGAAAAGTGGACTGGAGACAGAAACTTGGATGTCAGAAGCATATATGTGATAACTGAAACTCTGAGTAGCAAATTTTCAAGGAGAATATGTAGAGTAGGAAGTAAGATGACCAAGACAGATCTTTAAAGGATACTTACATTTTACAAATTGGTAGTATAAATGATGTCCACGGAAAAGACTGAGAAGATGAGCCAGAGGAGTTAAAATGAAAATTAGGAGATCAAGGTATTTGAAAAACTAAAGACAAGAGAGTCTTTTGGGAAAAAATAAGTCAATATTCAATGTTGCCAAGTTAAAGACTCAAATGTCTATGGCACTGAGCATCAAAAGACAGTTAATCCTTAAAAGGCAATTTCATTTAAGAAAGAAGAAAATGGAAGGTAAGACAGAAGAGACTGGTACAAACAAGTCTTTCAAGAAAACCTGATTATAAAGATGACAGGAAATGGAGGCAAGAATTAGGGATATACAATTGAAGCAGAGTTTTTGGTTTCATTTTGTTTTCTAAAAGGAGAACCAGTAGAGAACAAAAAGCTGACGACAGAAGATAAAGGACGTATCTATAGAAGAGTCCCTCATGTAGCACAGTATGGGAATCAAAGCACAGATGAAACATTACCTTTCAACAAAGGATAAAAAGAATATATCCACATAAAAATATCAAACAGTGTGCGTGTGTGTGCGTGTTTGTATGTATTTTCTACTCACAAAAACTTAAGTTCTTGCAGAACAAAAAAATTATATGTTTGGACACATCTGTAAATCAAAATTTTAACAATGGTCTTCTCTATGGATGGGATCATGGTCTATATTGTTTTATTATGTTCTTTCACACTTTCCCAACTTTCTAGGTATAATAAGCATTTAATTATTTAAAAATCTCTTTGTCCATTGAACTATAAAGAGTAGTTCATCATTAATGCAGAAAATTTAGAAAATAAATAAAAGCAGAAAGGGAAAAAACAATACCTAGAACCTACCAATGTACTGCTTTCAGAGGTTAAGAAAATATATATCAGTTATATTATTTAATATTCTCTCAGAAAAAAGAACATTAATGGAAACACAGAATTGAGATAATAAAAACTAATAACTATCATTCAGACATGAAAAAAGAGTGGATTCCAGTTTCCTCTTAGCTGCTAAATCTTCATTTTAAAAGAGGATTAATAAGTCACCACTTACAAAGGCTGAATTCAGGTATTTGGAGATTATTTAGAAGTAAATTTTAATATTGCCTTCCCTCCTGGCCCAAAGTATTTTTAATATTTAAGTATTCATGTAAATATAAGTAATATCTAACATTCATGCTCACTGGCAAGGATTAAAAAAAAGGCAAATTAAAATGGAGGCTTACAGTTGTGGTAAATTGGGTCTAACAAAGGGATCATTCTCTGCTCCATTGACTGCTTTGTTTTTCCTTTGTTTTGGTTCAGAATTGGTAGAGGGTGCCTGAGAATTATTAGCTGTGGGAGGTTTGCGTTTGGCTAGAAGTTTCCTTTGCCTTTCAATATCTTCCCTTTGCTGATTCACCCATTCTTGTTGCCTGTATAAAAATAAATGTAAAAAACCGTATTAACTTTTCATTACTCTTCATAGTTAAAACATGAATATATTAATAAACATGAAAAAGCATATAACATAAACAAAAATTATGGTTCCACTTTTTTGAACCTACTTGTACTCACTGTCCAGGTCTCATCTGAAGCATTCATTTCTAAATTCCCTAAATCCCCTGAACCAGGGAAAGATGTATTGCTATACTTAATGTCATGGTACCTTGTAGATCTCCAGCTCCTTCTTCCTAGTAAGTATCATTCTAATGAGAACAGAGACCACATCTATTTTATATCCTATCGTATCCCTAGTGCCCAGCATAATCATCAGCACATACTAGGAATTCAGTTAAATACTTGCTCAATGAAACAAATAGGCTATTAAAGAACAGAGATAAGCATGGAGTGAATTTTAAACGTGCATCTCATCACTTTGTGTTTGTAGAAAAACTTTAAAAGGACAATTAATTTAATAAAGTGTTATTTTCTAAATTTGTCTTTGTCAGAAAGATTTTGGGAATGTGCAAGCACTACCCTGAAATGAAACAAAAACTGACCTAAATATAAGAAATTTATGAGGAAAGAATTTTGACAATTTGAAGGAAACAAGAAAAAAAAATAAGGGAAACAAGAAAAATTAGCATGGCTATGAAAAATGAGCAATTAATAAAAGTAAAAATATTACTGCTTCCCATTCAGGAATCTGAAGCTTACTAATTCTAAAAAATACTAAATATCATGTGTATTATAAAAATATAGGTTAGAGATTTCAGCAATTTGACCAGAGCAAGAGTAGGTGACAGTGAAGCTTTTTAAAACTATCCCATCACACAACTTGTTCTCACAGTAACCATGTTCCCATTTCGGTCACCTCAACATGCTAAGAAAAAAATTTTAAAAGTTCACATGGTTATGATACTTAGATTCAAACAAGACAAATGTTTCAATTCCTTGGCTCCCCACCCCACTCAAAGCAGAACTACGGAACTTCTACTCTGCTGACCCAAAATTGTCTTTACATACATTGCCTGTTCCTACGATTCTAGCCAGACAGTAGTAGAGTATGACCAGAATGAAAGAATCAATAGCCACCCAGGCAGAAGAGTAAAAGGGTGGAGAAAATTCAAGAATAGCAAAGCTAGAACAGGAGTTTAATCCAGTTTTCTTTTGTTAAGAGAAATAAATAACTTCATTTTATTAAAATAGTTAATTTATAAAGCTAGTTTAGAGCACAATCAAGATGTTATAAATGAAAACAAATGGCAATAATCCTAATGTTTAAAATCCTAATAAGTAAAGAGTTACTGGAATAAATATAAAGCTAGTATCTGTTTATTTAGGAATGACTACACAATTTAGAGATTATTAATTTAATATTACTAATATTTATTTCTTTTCTCATCCACCAACTACTTTGGGTTATGTCACTGATAAACTACTTAGTTTACACTGATAAACAGCTTTATTTAAAATCTGCATATGTAACAACACACAGTAGGCCCTCAATACAAGAAATGCAAGTAACGTTTTAAAAACTAGATGACTTATTATAAAAGGATGTAACTTAGGAACGGCCAAATTGAAGAGATGCATAGAACAAGGTATGGGGTAAGGGTAGGGCTTCCAGGCTCTCTTTAATTGTACAATTCTCCCAAACCTCCATGTATTTCATGAACCCAGAGGCTCCAATTTTGCTCTTGACAGCTTGATGAAGAAATTTTTACTACAAACACAGCTTATATTTTAGATTTGTTATTTTTAGTTTGTATTTAAGGTTATATTATGTAGCCTATTTTATTCATTATCAGGACAACTGTAGATGTGAGTTTAGTAGCAGAGGCTCTTACTTATTTAACATGCAAAAATCATGGTTTCTATCCCAAATATATCTCCTATTCTCTACCTTACACTGTCAGCATTTTAGCTCAAGCCTAATCACCTTAACATCTGGATACCTCAGCTGTCAATAATTTATCTTCCTTCCAATATTAGGCCCACATTACCACCAGTTATCTTTCTAAAACTCAGTTCTGACCACACACACTACATACAAACCTTTAATAGCTCCATATTATCCATAGAATTAAAAGCCAAACTCTCTAGCATCACAAGAACTATGTTATTCATTATGGTACACCTATCACCCAGCACAGCTGGTGTTGAACAAAAGTTGAATAATCAACTGTGAGAGAGAGAAGGCCATTCTGTGCGAAGTCCTGGGAACTAGTGTTTGAAACAGCCATGTTTATATATGGAGATACATTTTGTCTCCATTTTCCATATAACTCTAGGAAATCTGATGCAGATGCTGGTATTACTCCTGTTTTTGAGGTTTAAAAAAATTTTCCAGTGAAAACAAAAAAGCAGCACAGGTCCTGGCTCCTTAATACATAGTCAGTCTATCCCTATCTACCATCATCTGAACTCAATTTCTGTTTTAAAGTTTGCCTCAGAAATGCTAGAGCTACATATTCCTCAATTGATTTATGCATTATTGTATCTGAAGCAGAAGAGAAAAAGTTCCTGTCTTTTCCATAGGAACAGAAAGCAGGCAAGGGCTGAATATTAACACTGAAGTAAGGACTGGGGAATGTGGAAAAAACTAAGTAGAAAAATCCCAAGATACATACATAGATACATATATACATGTACATACACACACACACACACACACACACACACACACACACACACACACACACACA
>NW_027397064.1:59055234-59139776 GCF_003265705.2 Callorhinus ursinus | reverse complement strand
ACACACACACACACACACACACACACACACACACACACACACACACATATAAATCTTCCAATGAAAATTAAAATATTCTCCCAAGTCATCTATATAGCTAGAAGATCAGTTTATATTTTGGAAAGTCATACTTAGAATAATACATCATATAATATGGATGAATGCTAACTAATCAAGAAGTCTGCTAAAGCTGAAATTGTAATACTTTTGTTTTATGTTCCTTTCAAATGTACTAAATTCTGTGATTTCAAAGAGCAGTAAGGAGTAGAAATAGAACATAATTCCAAATCTATAATCTTTGGAAGTAACAAAAACTCAAAGGAACACTATATTTTTTAAAATGTAAGAATGACTAACTTCACAAGATTCTGAAACGCAAAACCATCTGTCCATTGTTCAGTAAATGAAGCACCATGTCTAACTGTTGTGAAGTGCCCAAGGCGTAATCGGTCTTGCATACTCTTCTCTCTGCTTGACAGTTTTTCTTGTGTACTCTGAAAAAAGGAAAAATCATCAATTTTATTCATTTAAATTTAAAACTGTACAAGGTGAAAAGGGGCCATATAATAAAGTAAATTTATTATATCCGATTATAATAAGCCTTAGCAAAGATAATAAGCAACAACATTATTTACTGCCCATTGCTGATAGGAGTGTAAATGAATGAAAAGGAAATTCACTGAACTTTTAACTTACCTTTTCAATAAGCAGCTTCTTGCTCATTGATATGCACTTATTTAATCGTTCTTTGTATTTTTCAAGTAATTTTTGTTGTTCATCTATCTGCCGTCTGAGATCACAGTTAGCCTACAACATAAGTAAAAATAGAAAAGGTCTAGAATTTGTGTATATGGGACACTTTGGAATATTCTTACATTCTGAATAAATTACATAAAAAGAAAGGATTAATAAATTAAGTATTTGAGTATGATGTTAAATAATTTTATTTCTTAAAAATTTTTTATTTATTTATTTGACAGAGAGAGACAGGCGAGAGAGGGAACACAATCAGGGGGAGCTGGAGAGGGAGAAGCAGGCTTCCCGCGGAGCAGGGAGGCTGATGCGGAACTCAATCCCAGGATCCTGGGATCGTGACCTGAGCCGAAAGCAGACACTTGCTTAATGACTGAGCCATCCAGGTGCCCCTAAAATAATTTTTTTTTAAACATCTACTAACCATGTGTAATACTGTTAAATGCTGCATAATTGTGCAGCGTAAAGTACATGGAATTTGTATCCATACCCCATGGGTTCAAATCAGCACCATAAGGTATGTAACCTTGGCTAAGTTAAGTCAGCTATCTGAACTTTACCTTATTTTTTTTTTTGTATTTCTAGAACAGAGGCAATACCAGCTACTTCACTTAGTTAAAAATAACTAAAATATAGTACATAAAGTGTCTAACACTTAAAAATAAATGTGAGTTCTCTTCCATCTTTTTTAACTGATAGTTTTTCTTCATTAAACTTGTGGATGGCACTATAGATGCCTACCTAATAGCTAACTATTTCCACCATCTTTCTTGGCAACAAGATACCAATTTTGTTGACTTTGTAGGAAGCCACATTGATCAGGGAAGGGGCCTTTCTCTAAGCTCAGGAGATGAGCTGGATTAGTCTAGTACAGTGACAAAAGAATAACCTGGAGGGCTTGTTGTAATACAGATTGCTGGGACACACTCCCAGAGGAGTTTCTTTGTAAGTAGGTCCCCAGTAATGGATGCTTCTGGTCTGGGAATCAACTGTGAGAACCACAGGTCTAGGCCAATCATGGTGGAAGGCAAAAGACAGTGGCATAATATATTGCAAATGCTAGGAGAAAATATCTGCCAATTTAAATTATATACCTAATCAAAATGTTTTTCAAGGAAAAGGGTAAAATAAAGAGACTCTCAGAAGAACACAGATGGAATTTAGCAAGAACGAAGCCATTTCATTAGGTGCAATTCAAACAAAATCCCAACAAACTCCGTGTGTAAGACAGTCTTCCTCAACAAATGGTGTTGGGAAAATTGGACAGACACATGCAGAAGAATGAAACTGGACCATTTTCTTACACCATACACAAGAATAGACTCAAAACGGATGAAAGACCTAAATGTGAGACAGCAATCCATCAAAATCCTAGGGGAGAACACAGGCAGCAACCTCTTCGACCTCGGCCACAACGACTTCTTGCTAGACACATCTCCAAAGGCAAGAGAAGCAAAGGCAAAAACGAACTACTGGGACTTCATCAAGATAAAAAGCTTTTGTACAGCAAAGGAAACAGTCAACAAAACCAAATGACAACTTACAGAATGGGAGAAGATATGTGCAAATGTCTTATCAGATAAAGGGCTAGTATCCAAAATCTATAAAGAACTTATCAAACTCAACCCAGAGAATAATCCAACCAAGAAATGGGCAGAAGACAGGAACAGACATT
This sequence comes from Callorhinus ursinus, assembly GCF_003265705.2. Taxonomy (NCBI): domain Eukaryota; kingdom Metazoa; phylum Chordata; class Mammalia; order Carnivora; family Otariidae; genus Callorhinus; species Callorhinus ursinus. Next base: position 59,137,348 of record NW_027397064.1, on the reverse strand, counting down.
TCTCCAAAGAAGACATCCAAATGGCCAAGAGACACATGAAAAAACGCTCAACATCACTCAGCATCAGGGAAATACAAATCAAAACCACAATGTAATACTACCTCACACTGGTCAGAATGGCTAACATTCACAAGGCAGGAAATAACAGATGTTGGCAAGGATATGGAGAAAGGGGAACCCTCCTACACTGTTGATGGGAATGCAAGCTGGTGCAGCCACTCTGGAAAACAGGATGGAGGTTCCTCCAAAAGTTGAAAATAGAGCTACCCTATGACCCAGCAATTGCACTACTAGGTATTTACCCCAAGGGTACAAATGTAGGGATCCGAAGGGGTACGTGCACCCCGATGTTTATAGCAGCAATGTCCACAATAGCCAAACTGGAAAGAGCCAAGATGTCCATCAACAGATGAATGGATAAAGAAGATGTGGTATTATATATATACAATAGAATATTATGCAGCCATCAAAAAATTGAAATCTTGCCATTTGCAATGATGTGGATGGAACTAGAGGGTATTATGCTAAGCGAAATAAGTCAATCAGAGAAAGAGAATTATCATATGATCTCACTGATATATGGAATTTAAGAAACAAGGCAGAGGAGCATAGGGGAAGAGAGGAAAAAATGAAACAAGACGAAACCAGAGAGGGAGACAAACCATAAGAGACTCTTAATCATAGGAAACAAGTGAGGGTTGCTGGAGGGGAGGGGGGTGGAGGGATGGGGTAACTGGATGATAGACATTAAGGAGGGCATGTGATGTAATGAACAGTAGGTATTATATAAGACTGAGGAATCACAGGCCTATACCTTTGAAAGCAATTAATACATTATATGTTAATTAACTGAATTTAAATAGAAAATGATTTAAAAGTAAAAGAAAAAAACAAAACCCACATGCAAACAGTAACCCATTAAGAAAAATGAGTAAAAAAATATGATTGGTTATTTCTCAGAAGAAACGCAGTTAATAAATATTTTAAAAGATGCTAGAAAATAGAGAACACAATAAAAGATAAAAGACACTGGGGCGCCTGGGTGGCTCAGTCGTTAAGCGTCTGCCTTTGGCTCAGGTCATGATCCCAGGGTCCTGGGATTGAGCCCATCGGGCTCCCTGCTCAGCTGGAAGCCTGCTTCTCCCTCTCCCACTCCCCCTGCTTGTGTTCCCTCTCTCGCTGTCTCTCTCTGTCAAATAAATAAAATCTTAAAAAAAAAAAAAAAGATAAAAGACACTGTTACATCCACCAAATTGGCCAAGAAATTTATTACATCCGATTATAATAAGCCCTAGCAAAGATAATAAGCAACAACATTATTTACTGCCCATTGCTGATAGGAGTGTAAATTAATCCAACCGCTTTGGGGAAAATTTGGCATTATAAAGCAAAACTGAACATGCCATGTACTCTGGCCACGTATCTCTTAAAGCATATACTGTTAAGACAAATTTTTCCACATTTGCCCTAAAAGACATGTACAATAATGTTCTTAGCAGAACTGTTCGTATTAGCAAAAAGTAGAAATAAAATGTCCACCAAGAGCAGAAAAAATAAATTATGGTATATTCATATAATGCCTTACTATATATATAGCATGAAATGAACAAAGTACATGGCAATGCCACATATAACGTTTAGTGAAAACAAGCAGAGCAAAAGGGTACAGACAGCGTAATTTTATGTAAAGTTCAAAAATAAACTGAAGGGTGCCTGGGTGGCTCAGTCAGTTAAGCGTCTGCCTTCAGCTCAGGTCATGATCCCAGAGTCCTGGGATCAAGTGCCATGTCGGGCTTCCTGCTCAGCGGGTAGTCTGCTTCTCTGACCCTCCCCTGAGGTTGTGCACTCTCTCTCTCTCTCACTTTCTCTCTCAAATAAATAAAATTTAAAAAAATAAACAAACTGAAATATGTTAAGAATGTATAGATACATGTGATAAAACCGTAATAATAAGGCATAATAAATACAGAACTTAGAACAGTTAATGGTAAAAGAATGTGAGAGTGACTGGGATGGGATCAGAAAAGGCAAGCTGGATGTTTCAAAGGTATCGGTAATTGTGGTAGGATCACAGATAAGACATTGGTTTTATTGAGTTTTTATACCAATAGTTCTCAATGCTGGCTTAAATTATAATCATCTGGAGGAGCTTTGTTTTGGTTTTTGTTTTTTGGAGGAGCTTTAAAACTACCAATTCCCAAGCCCACATCACATCAATTTAATCAGAACCCCTCACTTTTGGAGTTTAGGCATGGGTACCTTTATAAAGTGCCTCCCACCCTTCCCATTTGGTGATTCTACCGAGCAGCAAGGGGTGAGAACCACTGCTTCTTACCTTACTCACATTATAAGTATTTTCTGATGTGTCCTTTTATAAAGTTTCCATTAAAAATCTCACAGGATTGCAGTAGTTACTTCATCTTGTATAATATCAAATGTCAGGTTTATAACAAAATCAGTTACCTTTAAAACTAACATGAAATGGCCATCGGTCTTATGATAGCTGATCAAATAAAAATAAATTTTACAAACTTCCCTGTATTTCTCCAACTGTTTCTCAGTTCACATTTATTTACTAAAGATTTTTTTATGTATTTTAGAGAGAACATGAGTGGGAGGAGCAGAGGGAGGGAGAGAGAGAAGCTCAAGCAGACTCCATTGTGAGCCCAACTTGGGGCTCAATCTCATGACTCTGAGATCAAGACCTGAGCTGAAACCAAGAGTTGGACGCTTAACCAACTGTGCCACCCAGATGCCCCCCTCAATTTACATTTAAAGAGCTAATAATTTTCGCTTTAAAATAGTGATTTTCACGTACTTAAAGCTACCAGAAAAAGCTTATTTTTTCCCAGCTAAAGAATATTTTACAATGCTAAGTATTTCCTCAAGTTTTATTATTTCCAAATAATTTACTCAATTTTCTCCCCCTCCATGACTTATTATCCTTATTACCCTCCAAGACTACTTACCCTGAGCAAGTCATCTATACGACCTTCCTTCTTTTCCAGGTCCTGGTTTTTATTACTTTCTAATGCTGCTAATTTCAGCATTGTGAGATCAGTCTAAAGGAAAGAAAGCTATTTTATTATCTCCATTATACATATCATTGCATGCAAATATAAAACTAGATTTTAGTGCTTGTAAAAACAAAGAAAATATTTGAGTCTGTGTATATAAAAGTTATCCCAAAAAAGTCTTAGTACAGTTTTAAGATTTTAACATCTTCAGAAGTATAAGTTCTATAAGCTTACAAAGAAACATTTAAAAAACTGATTACTAAAAGTTTTAGAATATTGTTATGTTCTTCATTAAAATTCAATATAACCACTGCTTTGTGCTATCAACTCTAGTTGATTTTTGAACATGACAAAAACTTTCATGAGCTATTCATTGACTGAAAGCAATGTACTTGTAATCCCAGCCTAAAGATCATCCAAAGAAAGAAGTTTTGATGCATGTACAACAGCTTGGACATGACCTAACAGAAAAGTCTAATGGCAATAAACTGGAGTAATAAAGGTGGCTAAGCAAAAGATCTACTCTTCCAATCCCCGTGGTCTGCTATAGTAAAATACAAAAACTGTCACATGTAAAAAGTTAAAATGAAAAACTTAGTACTCAAAATTCATAAAATCAAATAAGCATAAAAGATGTCTAATTTTCAAATGATATCTGTAAGTGTATAGCATATATGAATATACACAGACACCCCAAATGACCTACTTTAATGTTCACTTATGACAAATATAATAGCTTCAGGAAAACATTGATTATATGTATTTGGATGGTATGTTCAAAAAGAAGCAGTAAACAAAAACTGACATGTCATGCTTGTTCTGTTTCTTACAAGTTATACAAAAAATTTTATTTACTATTTACCTGAGTAATTTTAAAGGATAACTGCTTTGGTTGTATAATAGGGTGGTCCCCAAAAGCTAACGCAGTAGGAGAAGGGCTATTCGGTCGAACCTTAGAAAAAGATTAAAATTTTTACATTAGCAAGAAAAAGATAGGCTTTTGCTCAGCAATAACTACTTAACACTTCTTAAGTTTTTATCAGGATAACAACTGAATTAAAAGATAATTGATTTTTCACAACTTTTAATCATTTTATTCAAGAAGCACTCATTTTTAGAGTACCCTCCCTTACATAAGGCACAGTGGAAAAAACAACCATATATTCCCTGCCCTCAAACTTACATTCTAGAACCATAAAAAAATTTTTTAATGCTTTCAATCTGTTAAATATATACAGTATATTAGGAGAAATACAGTATTTCAAAACAAAAATATTAAAAACAGATGACGATGGTTCAAAAAGTAAAACTGAAAAGACCCTAATATAGAACTCTTAGTACCAAGGACAATAATGCACATCCATATAGAATATAATATCAGTTTACTGATGAGTTTCATGGTTTATCTAGTTACTAGTTTTAAAACACATCATTGAAAACAGACTATATCATTGTATCAATGCCATCACTATAACTCAAAATTATTGTTGAGTCTGACACTTTATTTTGCATATGGCAATATGATGTAGCCAAGTACAAAAGGAGTAAGACACAACTAAGTGTGTGTCTACAGGCAAGGCATAGAAGGGGACACTGGAAGTAAAAACAGGGTACTTGAAAAAAATAAGATACTCCGATTTTAAAAAAATCCTTAATTCATTTTTAAATTACTGAAAGCCAATGCTGCTTTTCTGGTTAGACATTAAATTTTCATATAATAAAAGTAAAGAAAAAATGAAATCCAATAAGCAAAACAATGCATATAAATAGAAATAGATCTTAAAACACTAGCCACAAACCAAAAAGTTGTAAGATAATTTTTAGGCCCAAGATCCTTCTATGTTGAACTAAAATGATCCAGGAATAGGGCGACTGGGTGGCTCAGTTGGTTGAGCGACTACCTTCGGCTCAGGTCATGATCCTGGAGTCCCAGGATCGAGTCCCGCATCGGGCTCCCTGCTCAGCAGGGAGTCTGCTTCTCCCTCTGACCGTCCCTCCTCTCATGTGCTCTCTCTCACTCTCTCTCTCAAATAAATAAAATCTTTTTTAAATAAATAAATAAAATAAAATGATCCAGGAATAAAGGGTGCCTACCTTTCTCTTAAGGAGAGTTAGAAATTAGAAATCAATAATTGAATATGGATTGATACAAGAGTATTCATTTTAGTCCCATAGGCTCGACAGCATTCTTTTATAGAAACTTTATTTCTTGGATATAATTAATTCAGGAAATCTTTAACTTAAGGATCTCACTTGAAGAAATAAAGTTCTAAGAGCATCAGATCATTAAAAAGAATTTAACTGGGCACCTGGGTGGTTCAGTTGGTTAAGCGACTGCCTTCGGCTCAGGTCATGATCCTGGAGTCCCCGGATGCTTGGGACTGCTTGGCAGGGAGTCCGCTTCTCCCTCTGGCCCTCCCCCCTCTCATGTGCTCACTCTCTCTCATTCTCCCTCTCTCATAAATAAATAAAATCTTTAAAAAATAAATAAATAAAAAGAATTTAACTTAACTCACAGAATGATTTTCTAAAAAGATAAACAAATAAATATATGTAGAAATTTTCAATGAAAAGTTAATCTGTATACATATACATATAGGTTCAGCAGACAGAAGACTATCTACACATGTGAAAACTTACAGATGAAGAAGGAGTGGAATGTGAATGTGAATTTTGAGGAGAACGGATCGCAGGAGGTATGCCTCTTACTGGACTTGAGCCATTCCCACCTTGGTACTGAGAAAAAAAAAGGAAACATCACTCTTTATTAGAAGAGGTTTAGCTAGATGTTATTTTTGACATGACAATAAGAATTGATTTAAATATATCTTCTTTTAAATTAAATTCGGCAGTGATTTAAACAGGTCAAGAAAAAGCAAAACTAAGGTCAGTTACAGCCGAGTCCTAAAAGACTAAAGAGAGAATACTGATCGCAAGAATGTGAAAAGACTATGTTTAGTAAAGACCCTTATTTCCTGAACATTCTGACTATAATTTGTTACTGTGGCAGACTCAAGATAAATTAATTTCCCCCAAACAATGAACATATATTATTTTTCCTTCAAATTTTAATACAGTTCTGTTATAAATGTTTGTTGAAGGGGCACCTGGGTGGCTCAGTCGTTAAGCGTCTGCCTTCCGCTCAGGTCATGATCCCAGGGTTCTGGGATCAAGCCCCACATTGGGCTCCCTGCTCAGCGGGAAGCCTGCTTCTCCCTCTCCCACTTCCCCTGCTTATGTTCCCTCTCTCACTGCGTCTCTCTGTCAAATAAATAAAATCTTTAAATAAATAAATAAATGTTGAAGCAGTATAATCCCTAATACCCCTAATTTAACATATTTACAAGTAGATATTAGTGAATGTAATAAACCATCTTAAAACAGAATCATCATTCTCAAAATGTTAAAAATCCAAATGTTTGTAAGTACTATATAAAAAATTACACAGATCAAGTCCCTTCCCTTTAACAGCACAAAATCTTATAAAAATCAATCTTTCTTTTATGCACAACATGCATTACAGTGCATGACCTAGGTGCATATGAAGAGAAGCCACCTAATGTATTCTATAGCTACCTCTCAAATTTCTCATGTTTCTCTACCAACAAAAGGAGGAGAAAATTCACTGCTACTGGCTTCCTTTCAGGGTATTAAGAGAAGACAAGAGATGAGGACCTCCTAGTGTATTTTCCTGTAGCCTAGGGACTTTGTCTAATTTTTTTTAATCTACAGTGCCTAAGCAGAACTCACGGCACATGAAGAGCATTCAAGAGACTTGAGATTTATTTATCTGAATTGATCCAAGCTTTGCTAAGATTGTTAACTGAAACTAACACTGAGGGACTGACCTCAACCAAAGAGCACTAGGTCAGTAACACTAGACCATGGTCAGCAACAGTTTTACCATAGATTCTGTAAACCCAATTAAGAAAAACAATGGATGGTAAAAAAAAATTTTTTTTAATGCAGCCCTTCCCCTGACTGGCAAATTCTGCTCTCACACTCAAGTAAATATAAATATTTTTCAACTAAGTAGATGATGTTTGTTGTTTTAACAATCATATTAACGTGCCATAATGTGAAACTGATAGCCAAAAGTATTTATGTGTAGAAGTAAGAAAATATTCTAGACAGGGTAAGAATCTAAATTTACCACTATTTATTATTTTCAGGGGCTCTTAGATTTCACACTTCTATCATTATTTAATTTCCATCTATAGGGCTCAAATGTTGCCGTGGTGCTATCATTAAGGCTGCAATGACAGCAGAAACAGTTCAAAACTAGAAGCTATTAGACTTCAACTTCTCTTTTTGCTCTTCCTTTTTTTTTTTTAAGATTTATCTATTTGAGAGAATGAGGGAGCACACATGCACACGTGCATGCAGAAGAGAGGGACAGAGGGAGGAGAGAATCTTAAGCCGACTCCATGCTAACTGGGGGAGCCCTACATCGGGCAGGAACTCAGAGTCGGATGCTCATCCAACTGCGCCACCCGGGTGTCCCTCTTTGCTCTTCCATTTAGAATTTGACTTTAAATAGGCAACTTTACATCTCTGGTCTTCAGTTTCCTCATATGTAATATAGAAACACTAATACCTACTGTACCTATCTCCTGGGTTGTCATAAGCAAATATGTGAAAAAGTACTCTGAAAATTATGATGTGCCATTCCAATGTAAAAGTAAATTTTAAAGTTCCTAGGAAGACAGGACATTACTGCTCTAATCAAGTAGATAATCAAAAGTTGACCTTGTGCTTCAAAGAAATTATTTCAGCCCACAGTAAAATTATAAAAATAAGTATAAAAAATAGTAAAATTATATTAAGAACTGGAGATATTTGTTAATAAACTTACTTCAAAATAGTCACTAATTTTGTGGCCACGTCCCCCAATACTTTTTCCTAAAATATAAAAGTAAAAATTTTTTACAGATTTAAAGTTAGTCATGACTACTTATCATATACTATATCAGAAAAAGAATGTGTTAAACTTAATTTCCCTAATACACATAAAAATCATCTGTTTAATAAAAAGAACATGGTATTTTAGTTGGTTAGTGAGGGACACTGAAAAAATTATATTAAGAACCCTCAGAGGGTAAGATGACAATTTCAGAAATCCAAAAATCAAATGACATTTCAATAGTAACACGTCAATTGTTAAAGTTCCAATTACTGGAGAATCAAATAAATAAATGACATTAAAGGATCTTGTTTTTACAACTACATTATTCATATTGCTTAATGGCTATAATTTCATAAAAGCAAATCAATGAATAAAAAAAGAAAAGTGGCAACTGCATAACTGACAAACCAATTTATACCCATAAATAATAAAAAAGCTTTAACACAAAACCATACAAACTGACAATAACATGCTTTAACATGAATGTTACTTTGTAAAATATTTTGATTTTCTAAAAAGTATTCCCAAATTAACAGGACTTTTTTAATAGACTAGATTTTAAATATTGCTCTTATATGACCATATTGATAAAGTGGGTCCAAATCATTATATATCACAGTTCTTTAATTAAAAGTTTTGCTCTAAAACGGACTCTTCATCACTTTTATAAATTTTGAATTAAGACGGTGCTAAGAAATAGTGTTAGAGATACTTCTTTGGATGAGAGGCACCCACCCTTCAGTGGAACTATATAAAATACATGATTTCTTCATTACAAAGAAAAATTGACAATACCATGAAATCAAAAGCTTTGGATAATACAAACATACACATTTATCAATTCAATACTGACTTATATTTATTTATTCAACGAATATTTGAGTGATTACGCCTATGTGCCAGGCATTATTGAAATGAACAAAGATTACATTTAAAAGTTCAACAACCTTAAATTCTTTTGTGGAACAAGAAAAATTAAGTAAGTACCCAGGACTATAAATGGTACCTAGAAACTTTGAACAACAGTTTTGTACAGGTTTACTTAGAAGTCAGAAAGGATTGTAAAGGTTTTACAGCTATACCTTGTTTCACTGAATTTCACTGATACTGTGGTTTTTGGGTTTTTTTAAACACAAATTGAAGGACCTTGCATTGAACAAGTCTACAGGCATCATTTTTCCAATAGATACCATTTGTTTACTTCATGTCTGTGTCACATTTTAGTAATTCTCACAATATTTCAAACTTTTTCATTATTATATGTATTTGTTATGGCAATTTGTTATCAGTGATTACAACTCACTAAAAGCTCAGGTGACAGCATTTTTCAGTAATATTTTTAAAATTAATATACGATGTTTTTTAGACACAATGCTATTGGCACACAACAGACTACAGTATAAACATACTTTTATATACACTGGAAAACCAAGAAATTCATTTGACTCGTTTATGGTAATACTTGCTTTATTGTGATGGTCTGGAACCAAACCTGTAGTATCTCTAAGGTATGCCTGTATACCCAAGGAATTTTCCTTCCACCTATAACAACTTTCCTGCAGATTCTGAAGAAGGTGCTATTATTTAAACATGCAGAGATGGTTTGGGTTGCCTATCCAGAAGCTATGTCCCTAATTCTTTTTCCCTAACTCAACCCAAACTTGGCTGTTAATTCCCTCCCCCTACATACCACATGTAATATCAGGCGAAACTAACCCCTATCTGGCCTCCATCCTAGTTCCCCTCCCCTCCTGATCAGAAATCCAATTTTGTTCAGGTATCGATCATCCCTTCTCCACAACGCCCACATTTCTAAAAGGAACTTTACCCACTTTCAATTTCAGAGATGGACCTGGTTTTTCTAAGGGCAATAGGACGTATGTTAGACATAACTGGCTAAGGAATGAATGGACTCATGACCCAATTCTGGCCGACAAGATTACAGGACAGGTTTCCTCTGGACTTGAAGCTTACCTTCAAAGAAAGAGGGGAAAAAACACAGAAAGCCAACCTCTCTCTAAAGCAAATACAAGTGTGAAAGCTCAAGTAAATCCAGTCAAAACTGACAACCATTCTAAATACATAAGAAAATCAGACAATTCTTGTGGAGAGCAGACCACAAAGAAATAAACATGGATTCTTAAAAACATAGGTTGAATCAACCAACCCAGAAGTCCTAATATGGGACTGCTTTTAAGTGAGTTTTTAAATCTAAAGTTGAAACTATCATAACTAATATAACTTTACACTAAATAAAGCTCCAAGTCCACTAACCACAACATCATGGAACTGCACTAAGACCAAAACTGAGCTCTGAACAGACGGAGATACAAAGTACCACACATCTATAGAAAGATGGTAGAGTGACTTAAATTTCCTTCCACACAGACAGTTGCTGCGAATATATTCCTTGATGCCAGTGCCACATGTAAGTACTAGTAAGCCATGGGTTCCTGGCTCCAGTCCTTAAAGCTAAAGAGCGGCTCCAAAACATGTAATCATATGTATAAAGTCATTATATATGACTTAAGAGCCAATTTATTGTATTTAATTTTAAGTGGCGAAATTAAATGACAATACTATTTTGTTGTCCATTATAAGAGTTTTGTAGATGACTTGAAAATCATCTTCTTAGCCTATATCACAAAGGGCAGGTATGTAAGAAAGAATGAAGAACAGGTATAGAAAAAGATGATGCTTTAATAAGCATCTCAATCATTTTTATACAGTCTTTTTCTTTTTTAAATAAAAGGAATAAGCAAGCTTTTGGTACCTGCACTTTAAAGTGACATCTAAAGTTCCTATTCAAAGACAAGAAGCCATTTCAATACTGTAATTCAGATAAAGAAAGAAAAATGAAAGGTGATAAGGTAATGTTTGCCAGGTTTGGACATGACACTTGCCTTTCTAATTCTCAAGTAAAAAAAAAATATATGGGAAATGTCAAAAAGCCTAAAAACAGTAATCATACACTACCTGTGGTACAAAAGATTTCAATTTCATATTATTCTTTCTTACGGGAAGTACATTTATGAACTCTTATTAATGCATAAATTTATAATAGCTATAGAAATGATAAAAACACAATATTACTTTTATAGTTAAGCTAGTTAATTGATTAACAATCAGATTAATTGTAAATACTTATTTGGCTCTGAGGGATTCTGCTTCACTTACCCTGACTACTTTCATTCTGGTTTTCTGCTTTTCTCTTTCTTCCTCTGGATGATTCCGATTGTTTCTTCTCTGGTGTCTACAGAAAGCAAGTTAACAGAATTTAAAGTTACAGTTTTTACATATACCATTATTACAGTCAGTATAAAAATTATTTTTATTTCAAAACAAAGACTATTTTGTTCATTAGTGCTCATGCGATGTAAATGTATAGTTACCTATATACAATTTATTTAAAAGATAAAATTTCCTACTATGTAAATTTTAAATAGTCAAAGTATAGAATCCCTTGTAAACATTACTTGAAATTCACATTTATAGAATATGACTTGAGATGGATGAAAAATCTGAGAGTAAACAGCCTTTTAAAGCCACCCTTCACTGGATTGGGCAAAACACAATAAAAACAAGTAAAGAAAAAAAAAACCTGTGTTTTTCCTATTAGTTTTCTATTATTCATACATATTTAGTTTATAAAAGTAAACTTGGATGAAAAGAGCAGAACTCAAACCCCAATATATATATACAATCCCTACAATTATTATCTAACAATGAGAGCAAATTCATAGATTATGCTCTAAATCAGGGGGCAGCAAACTACAGCCCAATGGCCAAATCTGGCTAGCCACCTGTTTCTGTAAGGCCCATTATCTAGGCATGACTTTTACATTTTTAAATAACTGAAAAATTTAATAATTAAAACAATATTGTGATATGAAAATTTTAAGAAATTCAAATTTCAGTGTCCATAAATAAAGTTTTATTGGAACACAGCCACACTCGCTCATTTAACGTACTATGGTTGCTTTCACACTACGACAGCAGAGTTAGTTCCCAGAGAGACTATATGGTCCACAAAGCCTAAAACATCTGGCCCTTTACAGAAGTCTGCAGATTCCCAACTCTAGGTGATTGCTTATTCTCAAATTAGCGTTTTCATCAGGCTAAAATTAACAAGTAATTTTTGTGGAGTCTGACAAGCTGTTGTGCTTAAAAATTAAAACTAAGAGCAAAAAGCACAATGCAATGGCACAAGGCCCTCAAATTCTAGAAGCTTGGCAAGTATGTCTGGTGCCAGAACAAAGAATGTTTGAATGAATGATACAACTTAAATCTCTAAAGGCAATGCAGTCCCCAAACAAGGGAAATAATCCATATTTTGTTGTGTCTGAGTAACCTATGATTAAACAGTAAGAATGACAACACATAACCTAACTTGTGTTGAGCATCTATGATTCCTCTTTAGTACTATCATGGGGATTTTAAGTTCTCTCACCCCCATTCTGTCAACATGATAACAGATTCAGAGAGGATGAAGTGAATGTTCTAGTGTCTGAATTCTTTTAACAACAGGAGTTCTATCATCTCCCCATCTTACCCTCCCATTTCCTCATGCCTAGCATACAGTTATCACTTGATAAATACATTAATGTTAAGTAACTTATTCAAGGTAACCAAGATTTAAATCAAATTCAATTCTGCATTCCCAAGGCCTAAATGCTCTTTTTTTCTCTATATGACAGACTACGTGGCCTGTATCAAGAACTGAATGAATCAACAATACAAAAATATTTCAAAATTTTATCTAGTTTGTAAATAAAACTCATTATGTCCAATAAACTGCCTACATGTTTTCACAACACAAACCAGAGATCTTAAAGAAATCCACCCTAACTGGCGATCTACTCAGGAGGTAGCCTGATGTACCAGCAATTTAGGGTAAATAGGTCATTAGTTATCAGACTCAGACAAATAGCCTTTTATTTTCCTCAAAATAAAATAACACCAAATTAAAAATTCTAAGCTAACATTTTTATAAAGAACCTTAAAATCTATCTTAAAAGAGGATTCCCAAATAATATTTATTCACATCCTTCCCTAATCTGTTTAAAAAAAATGTAATTTAATATCAAGAAAATACGGTTTTTCACAACAGTTTAATGTTGTACTAATTTTTAAGCATGACAGGATCCCATCTAAATTCCATCTTAAATCTTGACTAGCTACTTTTGAATAAACAACAGAAAATCACACAAAATAACACAATTCTGAAAGTTATACTGGAAACATTTTCTATCTAAATGGTTCTGTATCATTTTCTAAAACATATTCCAAGGAACAGTGGATCATTTTGGTTGAGAGGCTACATTTTAAATGCAGAGGACAGCACGATGGTTCAACTGGGGTGAGCAAAGTTAGATTTATTTACCACAAAGCTTCTAAATGATAACATTCACTGGCTATCTCCAAAAGGGGAATGGGATGGAAAGTTACAGTGTATGAAGAAATTCTCAAACTTATTTAGTAACATTCATTAAACACTTTATTGAATATATATTTGAAGATATTTAAGGTCTTTTTTTTTTAAGACCTATAGATTACTTAAGGAAAAACTTTGAGGCAAAGTTTCCCTACCTAAATTTTAAATTTAATGGAATGGGGAAGTGGGACAGTCCTTTGAGGGAAATGTCATTTTGTTAAAAACAATGAATGAGAAAAACCCAAATGCGTAATTATTACAGTTGAAAAAAAAAACAGAAGGCCAGGCCAACAGGTTTACCTCCTTTAAACCGGAGAAGAATTTGAGGGGGGAGGGAGAAAGGATGACAAGATTAAAATTAATTTTAAGACTATAATGTATGACTAATGCAGGTAAAGAAGTTGGAAATAGGTAATAAAAAACTGAAAAGTTGAACAAAATATAAAACAAAAAAGGAAAACTGAGATATAAATAAATTCACCTATAAAGTAAATGTTTCCGTTATGAACACACCATATTCTGTCCCTTCCTATAAACTCTAATCTTTTCTCACCCATGTCCTAATATTACCACCTCATTCCTTACTCTTACCTCAGATTATTTTAGACTTGTTCTGTCATCCCAAAAGAACCATAATTTCCTAAAAAGCAAGTAGCATGGGTCTCTGAAGAAGCACAGATTGAGACTAAGAATCAAACTCTGGGTCCATTATTTACCATAACTCTCAGCATGTTATTTAACCCAAGACTCCAATTTTTCACCATTTTTTTTATGGTAATCTCTACGCCCAACATGGGGCTCGAATTCACGACCCCGAGGATTGAGTCACATGCTCTACTGACTGAGCCAGCCAGGCACCCTATTCTCATCAATTTTAAATGTGGTAATACAGGTATAGGATTGTGGGGATTATATAAGAAACACACCAGAAACATACTTAGTACACCATCTGGAACAGTTGTGTACTCTATAAATGTCAGTAAGAACCCAGTAAATTTTCTTATCTGAATGGCTATCCTATTATTCCAAATATCTGTGTACTTTCCTTTTTTAAAACTTCAATCACATGTTAAATGATTAGCAGTTTCTTCCCAATAGCTTATAAATAACTTGTAGGGCTTGCAAAATAAGTGATGTTTCCTGTTTAAGGTCCCACTCAACTGTCTTCTCAACTCTAAGCCACAGAACCAGCAGTCTAGGCCCTAAATATTATATCACCAACCTCAGGGAAAGGTGCATTAGTTTTTTGTTTGTTTTAAATTTAAATCTGAACAATACCTATATTAAACAAAACAAAAATTCTCAGTGAAGGTTCTGCTAACAATTCCCCTGAGTCACTCATTTCTACATGGATTTGGGAATTTAGAACCTTGGGGATTTAGGATATGCAGAAATGTACCAAATATTTAATCTCCAAAATGGCTCATCAGTGAAGAAAGATTCAGAATGCTATCTGTGATTTTCAAACTGTACTCCCAAGATACCTTAGGAAAGGAGGTGTACCTCAAAAGATGTTAAGAGGAAAAGGGAAGGAAGGAGCAGGGGGCTGAGCTAAGGCTCTAGCCTAACAAAGACACAACCCTATCCTACCTCTACCTCCATGCTTGCAAACACAGCATCCCTCATTTTAACACACTGAGGTCCCATATTAGTGGGACCTATGAAGAAAAAGAGTTCTATGAAGAACTCTTTGAAGAAAAAGAGTTCTATGGCTTAAAAAAGATTTGAAAAACCACTGATCTTGACCAGTGATTTCCTAGAAAATCCAAGGGACATCAACCAGGCCAGCTTGGCATTTGCACAAGATGTAAAAATTGCACATGCTGCATATTTTACAGAATGTTTTCAAGCTTATTACTGCTCTTGCTGATGCAGTCATTTCTTTCTTTTCTTTTTTTTTCATCAACTATTGCATTACAGTTTACCAGAAAATAGAAGGCAAAATAAATATGGAAAGCAAAATAATATGATATGGCTTTATTTATTTTTAAAGACTTACTCATTTGAGATAGAGAGTGAGCACAAGTTGGGGGAGGGCCAGAGGGAGAGAGAGAGAATCTCAAGCAGACACCACGCTGAGCATGGAGCCCAACGTGGGGCTCCATCTCACAACTATGAGATCATGACCTGGGCCGAGACCAAGAGTCAGATGCTCAACTGAATGCACCACCCAGGTGCCCCTGATTTGGCTTTTAAAGTAAAGATGGAAAGACTATCAGAATTATAAAAAGTCAAAGAATTCTGCCATACAATGGAAGAGTGGTTAGGAGAAAATGATGAAAGCAGAGAGTGGTACTATTCAAATCAATTTAGCTTTATAAATGCTAATTTGTAATCATACCAAAATCCGTATGACTACTCTGGCATTTAAATGTTCTAAGATATTAGTAAGAATTTACATGGTATTTTCTAGCAGTTGAAAAGTATGTTCAAAAAAGAAAAATCTAAACGACTCAAGAGGTGACAGTGATATAATTAAACTAATTCTTCTATTTTATTTGGAATTTAAGTCAGTGATTATTAAACAAGGTTTTCAAATCTAATATGGGATCTTGTTTTATCTGGCTCCTTGACCTATTTTTAAAATAAAAATAAATGTGTTTCTTCAAGGCAAATAAGACAAAATATTAAAAAAAACTACCATCTTAACACTGTCACAGAAGGAGGGAGATAAATCAATATGGATTGTGCCATGCTAACAGATAACTACCTTGGTATCAGCCTCCAAATAGAAATACTTAAAATTATTGGCATAAATGCAGTATAGGAAATTTTAACAGTATGTGAAAAGATACCATCACAAAAGAGGAGGGAGTGGATGTTAAAATTTCTTTTTTTTTTTTTTTTTTTTAAAGATTTTATTTACTTGAGAGAGAGAGACACAGCGAGAGAGGGAACACAAGCAGGGGGGCATGGGAGATGGAGAAGCAGGCTTCCAGCCAAGCAGGGAGCCCGATGTGGGGCTCGATCCCTGGCCCCTGGGATCATGACCTGAGCCCCAAGGCAGACGCTTAACAACTGAGCCACCCAGGCACCCCTAAAATTTATTCTTTACCTCTACCTTAAGTACAATTCATTAGCCCTGGCTGGAAAACAAAAAGAAAAGTCAGAGATCATCATCTCTATTAAATTACTGCAGTTAATAGACAAAGATATATTTAATCTCTTCCCATTAAATGAGAAAATACTTTAAAAGAGAAAGAAAAGTGGGGCACCTAGGTGGCTCAGTCGGTTAAGCGTCTGCCTTCGGCTAGTTCATGATGCCAGGGTCCTGGGATAGAGCCCCGCATCGGGCTCCTTGCTCAGGGGGAAACCTGCTTCTCTCTCTTCCTCTGGCCCTCCCCCCTCATGCTCTCTCTCTCTCTCTCTCAGATAAATAAAATCTTAAAAAAAAAAATAGAAAAAGTTACTCTATTATTAAATAATATCCATAACAAAATATTCAATCCTCCATCTTGTCAGAATGTATTTTTTTCCAATTGATTCATTTAGGTACAGATCGGTTTCAAAAATACAACTCACTGCCCTATTCCAATGATTCATAGTTACTCAGGTATCAAATTTAAGGTCACTGTACTCTGAACAAATGGCATGACAAATTTTTTTGCCTGAAGCTGGTAATGCCAATGTTCAATTTTATTCCATATTTCTAGGCAAAATTTGTTGAACTAGATGTAAGACAGGAAAATGCTGGAGAAATCTGTTACTTTAATGGCACATATCAAAACCGCACTGAACTAGAAAGGAAAATCTGGAGCTTTATAAAAATAGTCAATGTAAAATAGATGTTCTATTCAAGAATATCAAATGTACAAGATACTGTTTCTTCCAACCTTTTGCTATAAAAATTTGGTTAGAATAATGCACTGTAAGAAAACTAAAATTCTATTGTAAAAATTTCCTTGCTGCTTTGCATCCAATTTACATTTAGCTAAAACTATCATGAAATATGTACATCCTAATTCAAGGATTTTGAGCTGGCAGGACCTGAAATTCACAGTCTGTCTCTGCCCAAGAGTCAAAACTTTAATATGGAGAACTATTATTATCTGGAAATGTTTGCTTGAATCTTTGACACCTAAAAGATCTTTGTTACATTGCTGATTTCAGTATCTAGTATAAAAAGTTTATGTATGCAATATTTTGGGATCTTATTAAATAAGAGCATTTCCTTGCTGTTTGAAGTAAATCCAATCAACACATCAGCAATTTTGAGTATAGTCTATTTTTTGCTGTACTTCCTTTATTATTTAATAATATGTATGATCAAAGATGGTAGAGAGCCAATAAGATAAACTTGGATAACTACCCAATGAAAATGTGTGCTTACAGGTTACTTAAATTGTGCCTGCTCACATCATTTTTAAAAGCCCGAATGATTTTTTACTCCCCTCACAAATAGACAATATCCACAAGCACACTAGCACCTAAAAGAATTATATACTACCGCAATCTTACTCTCAGTTTTTAAAAGCTACCTTAACTTGCCATCCTCACAGTCTGACTTCTCAAACTCCTATGGTCTGGACCCATTTTAATTTGCATTCATGTATGTTTGACGGAGCATACCAAGTCTTCAATATTGATGAAATGCAATTTTATTTGCCATTTTCTTACAATTCACAAAGTGTAACTATTTCTTGGCATTTTCCCCCTTCTCTGTTTCCCTTGAAGCCTTTATTTTTCAATAGTATAAACCAAAAATTAAAATAAAGTTGGACTTTCTCTCCTATTCATATGATCTTTTAAGTTTTCAAATCATACAATCAGAATAAAACAGACATATAGAGCAACTGCTGTGGGAGGAAAAAGCAAATTTTCAAGATAACTTATTCTGGAAATGTTGGCATTTTGAGAGTACTTACAATAGTAAAATTTAGAACAGTGATTTCACAACTTTTCTCCCGGTGTGACACTCATGATGGAGTAAAACATACTCCTGTATGATATCTTTATAGACATTTCCCTGAACATGAATCCCTAGATCCTTAAACAATTTATTTCCTTGGGATAGACACTTTTAAGAGTAAATGTTGTGTCACAGAATATACACGCTAAAGATTTTAAACATATTGCCAAAGTGCATTTTCAAAGGCAGTATCAATCTACACTTTCACTGTGAGAATGCCCACCAATCTTTAAATATCTGTCTACTTGATGTGTTTAAAAAAAAAAAAAAAAGGTGGTACCCCATTGTTATTCTCTATAGCAATACATATATAACCCCAAAAAAGTGAGGTTTTGTTTGTTTAAAGATTTTATTTATTTATTTGACAGAGAGAGAGACACAGTGAGAGAGGGAACACAAGCAGGGGGAGTGGAGGAGAAGCAGTCCTCCCACCAAGCAGGGAGCCCAATGCCGGGCTTGATCCCAGGCCCTGGGATCATGATGTGAACCGAAGGCAGATGCTTAACCACTGAGCCACCCAGGCACCCCAAAAGGGAGTTGTTTTTTTAAAAGAAATTGTTCTATCATTCAAATATTAGCATGGATTCTCAATGTCACTATACATCATAATCACTTACAAAGCTTTTATTTAAAGCTCATGCTGAAGTCCCCATTCCAAAATTAACCATCTCTGGAGAAAGACCAATGGAATCCTTACTTTTTAAAGAGCTCTGGGGCACCTGGGTGGTGCAGTCAGTTAAGTGTCTAGATGGAGCCCCATGCCGGGCTCCATGCTCAGCTCAGAGTCTGCTTAAGACTCTCTCTTCCCTCTCAAATAAATAAATAAATCTTAAAAAAAAAAAAAGAGCTCCAAAATGATGTTAATGAATTAGCAATAGGCCATCTATATATACTGTAGTAAGTCCTGTATATTCCACAATGGAAATTGTCTAAAATTAAGAAATTATTCTTGGGGCACCTAGGTGGCTCAGTTGTTTAAGCATCTGACTCCTGATTTCAGCTCAGACCCAAGATCTCATCGATCGTGAGATAAGAGCCCCATGTTGGGCTCCAAGATCAGTGGGAATCTGCTTCAGATTCTCCCCCTCCCTCTGCCCCTCCCCCCCCCCCACGGGGGCACTCAGGCACTCTCTCCCTCTCTCAAATAAGTAAATCTTTAAAAAAATTATTCTTAATATAATCTTCTATTAAAAATTAAAGACCCAAATCGTGGCATACAGCAGAAAACTCATTAGGATATAAGAAGTCCAATGGGTTGTCATGGTTACTCTGTTATTTTAGAAAATGAGAATTAATCATACTATGCTCTGCTGACATAAAAATATATCTAATATTTTTAAAACTCTACTATAGTATAACATACCGAAGCCAAATTTCTCAGTAATGTCAGCTTGTGCTGACTGCCCTTAAAAATCCAGACTAAAAGCAGTATTTATCAGATAAAATATTTGTGAAATGTTGTTAGTCCAGGGATAGAACAGGGATATCTTGGATTGGCAAATTTGATGTTACTATAAATCATCTTAAATCTAAATATTTCCAAAAAAGAATACCTTTTTTTTTTTTTCAAAAGACTAGCTAGGATCATTTATCTAACTAATGAGTTACACATTACCTTAGTTAGTTATACAGAGAGAGAAAAGCGTAGACACAGTAGTTGAGAGCATCACTTTGAAACAAAACAGATACTCTGGAATTAGAATTTTGACTGTTAACTTACTATCTGTAGGCAAATTAATTAACCTCTCTAGGCTTCAGTTTCCATACTTAGGAGATGCGAAATTTAAAAGAGCTGTAATCTAGCTCCATAGGTAGCATGCTCAAACTATTATCTCTCCTTCATTAATGGGGTGGTTCTCAACCAGGGGATATTTGGCAATACCTGGAGATACTCTGGATACCTGGAGTCACAAGTGGGGAGGGGAGGTTGGGGTGGAGAGAGAGAGTGAGCTACAGATCTCTAATGTGTTTGGCAGAGATGCTGATAAACGCTGCATTCACAAGACAACCCACCACACCTCAAGAATTATCTAACCCCAAATGTCAATAAGGTTAAGGTTAAGGAACCTTGCTTTGATGAATATATAAGAATCATTTGTAGTTGTTGACACAAAAACTACCTGTATAGTATGCTACAACTAAAATGATGTTAGATTTATTCATCCAACAAATATTTACTGAGCATATACTATGGTCAAGCACTATACCAGGTTCCACTTTAAAAGTATCTTAGAATGACTTGGCATTTTAATCTTCCAATCTTATTTTCATCAATTAGCTTAGAACGTTCTTGTTCTAAAAAAAACAACCAACCACTGACACTAAATGCATTTGTATAAAGGGAAACATTTAACAGCTATTTATTTCCTGGCTAAGTAAATGGGTTATAGAACATTATTTCAAGATTTCATGATTTATAATAAAGTGAAAGATTATCTACTCGGAGTGTATCAGAATTTCCAAGCAGGAAGTTCTTTCCCCTTTGAAAAAGCTTCCCATTTGACTCTGACACATAGTCCGCCACCTTTACAGAAAAAGAAGCAGAGAGCCAGTATCAGACCCACATTTGGTTTCCAGTTCACTTTTCCTTCCAGGATACTAAGGACATATATATTCAACCAAGACAGACCCACTTCCTTTGCTGTGAACTCTGTCCTATAACATATGTTAGGGTCAGACACTCTAACTTTTAGTTGAATATAGCTTCTATAAGAGCATGTCCTTTAATGTATAGTGGTAGAATTAAATAAATATAGTTTTCTCTTTTTAAATAAAAGGAAATTTTACAAAGTAATTCCAGATATTTCACAGGAACTTTTAAATCTTTTAATTTAAAAGGATGATTATTAGTCTCATAAGGGAGAGAAAAAAACAAACTTAAATCCTCTAAGGAGAAAATGTCTTTATTACTGTTTTGGATGCACACAGATTACTCTCCTTCAGGAGGACACCGTTATTACGCATTATATGTTATATACAGCAATACTGTTATATACAATGTCTTAGTAAAACAATTAACATAGTAATACTTACTAAGACTTTTGGTTTGGCCCACCTAACAGAGTAAGAAGTAATGAAAAAATACTACCAGCACAAAGATAAGAAAAGATGGAGGAACCCATCAAGTAGAATACCACAAAAATCATTTATCAGGCTAAAACATTTTAGAGAAGAATGTAGGCAGCAAGATACAAAGAGTATTTCTTAAAATTGATGAGGGCAATGAACTAGTTTTCTAACAATCTTGAGGAGCTGAACAGATTTAAACAGAATAAAGTTTAATATTAACAGAATTAAGTTTAATAATTTAATAATAATAAAGTCAAAAACAAGGTAATTCACCTAGGGAAGGAATAGGCATGAAAATGTAACTTTCAGTGATACTTAACTACACATCACTAAACTCATTTTTCAAGTTTTCTTCTTTCTTACTGGGTATTCAGACTAAGACATTAAAAAAAAAAGATTTCCCTGGATTATAACAAATACATAAACAAGTAAAACTTTAACGATTTTTTAAAAAAATCTATCTAAAACGTAAAATTTAAGGTCAGTTTTACCTCTATTTTCAAATAGAATCATAATTTCCAATCAATCTAGGATACCTAAGTATTCACTGAACAAACATTTAAGCCAAACACTATTAAGAGGGCAAAAAGGAAATATAAAAAGTACAGATGGGTATGAGTAGAAACAAGATAAAAACAGGAAGTACTCTTACCACTCTACTAATTCAGCCAATTTACTAATATCAGAAGATAACCCATTTAAATCAATTTATACATGTGTATGTGTAATTTTTAAATACCTACTTCAACAAAGGAGATTTTAGATTAAAAATAACCTATTAAAGAACTCTATAAACAATTACCACTAGTCCTAGAAATGGAAATAATGCACTCCTAAAGTCAGGTCCAACCTAGTTTTAGGTCTAATTCCCTGGTGTTCTTAATTTCTACTTCATCCAAAATATGAAAATAAGAAACCATACATAATGTGGTCCTTTGAAAATTCTTCTTAAAAAAGAACAAGAATTAATGAAGAATTAATAATTCAAACAATCTTTAATACCAACACTTCACCTCGAATGAGGAAAAAAAAATCTCATTTAGGTTTCAAGACCACTTCTAGAAACTTAATTCAAATGACAAAGTTAATCAGAACTTTCATAAAATGACCTTCATTAATCAACATTAGAGGTAAATTAAGACAATCAAGGGACCATATATTTTTCTCTCATTACAATCATTACAATTCTGAAAATGGATCTAAGTTTAAGTGTCTAGATCCAACAACTATCCTAGCTTCCATATATCTGTAATTAAAATCCTTAATCCTAAATATCTCAGAAATCAAATGTACTTGGACCAAAAATAAACAGTACTTCAATGTTAGTGGACAGAGGGTTAAAGAACTGGTAATTAATTACTCAAGAGGAAGGGGGGAAAAAAACTGGCTCTAGAAAGAGAAGTAGTCTTTTTTAAAATGTTCAACACAGGGGTGCCTGGGTGGCTCAGTGAATTAAGTGTCTGCCTTCAGCTCAGGTCATGATCCCAGGCTCCTGGGATTGAGCCCCACATTGGTCTCCCTGCTCAGCGGGGAGTCTGCTTCTCCCTCTCCCTCTGCCGCTTGCCCCACTTGTGGTCTCTCTCTCACTCTCAAGTAAATAAAATCTTAAAATAAATAAATAAAAAGTTCAACATCAGTGATTCAGGTTACACAGAAGAATTATAAAAGATGAATACTGAAGATTAAATTGAGGCAAAAATAAAGTAATTTGACACGTGTTTGCTTTATCAACATTATTATGTAATATGTTGTATGTAAGGACACAGGTATAAATAGACTTAAATGTATTTCTCCAACACTATTAAAGATGACGTAATTCAATCATTTATATTCAGTCACAAATACTTCAACCTTAGTAAGAAATAAAATAAGACAGAATACATAAAATACATCTTAGGACATCCAAAAAGAGAGGTAGGGAGAAGAGTTATGGTGTAACTGTTCATTATAAATTCCAAATGAGCTACAAGGTAATTTATCTTAGCATCTTGAGGTAAGGATAAGCAGAGACGGCAAATGCAAAGAATTTAGAGAAAATAGAGGTCTTTGCTTAGTTAGAGATGGGTCCTTGAAGAAGAACTGCAAACAGGTGAATCGGGCAGATTTTAAAACTTGGAAAACACTGATAACCAAGAAATATGGGCTCCTTCTCTATCCTCATAAAATAATCTGGACTTTTGGCCGGCAGACAATACGCATAGATCCTGTTTCCAACTCCTTCAGGCATTCTAAAACATTTAAAATAAGATGAATGGCCATCTCCCTCCATCCCCTGCAAACTCCCTTTCCGGTCCCTCCCATAAAATTTTCATCATTCTCACACCCACAACCAACTCATGATTCTTTGCTTCGGCTGATCAACTCTATTTCACTGTGGAGTATGAGAAAGGTTATTAGGCTGGAAGTCTGTGCATCGGGGAAAGGTGTTCCCAGTTAATTCTGTCCACAATGAACCCTGCCCACCCAGGTTCTGGATCTCGGCATTTCATACCACCTCCCAAAAAAAGGTGTTAAGCTTGGTTCTATTTTCTCCTCTCTTTTCAGCATTCCTTGTCCTGTCGTCACAGCTCTGCTACAAGCCCTTCCCTATACATAGTTTGTTGAGCCTGTTAGACTCTAGACACCATCTCCCTTATCGTCAAGATTCTGCCAAGAGTAGTCAATATTTGCTGTCACTATTTCCTCACTATCCCAGCTCTCTTTAATGGGCTACAATCTAGTATCTTGCTCCCATCAGTCTACTAAAACTAAGCCTAAGTGACAATTCTTAAGTCACTTTTAATAGTCATTATCTTAATTGACTTCTGTGACATTTAATTCTACTCCTTATTCTCTCTTTCTCCTCTTTTTCCTCCTACTGTCTACCTCCTTACCAGACTACTACTCTTACTCTAGCACACTTACCTCGCCTGCTAACATTTCCCAGCATTACACACACTATCAAGATGAGTTCACCCACAGAAGCAGTTTTTAAACTTTTAGGTCCCAGGACTCCTCTACAAACTCTTAAAACTGTCAAGGATGCCTCAGAGCTTTTATATGCATAGGCTATAACTATCAATATTTACTATTCTAGATGTTAAAACTAAAGAAGTTTTGAAACAAAATATGCAAGTACACAATTCGTAAGTCAGGGTGATGATGTCATCATGTGTCATTACAGACTGGAAATTTTCACTGTAAACTCTAGAGAAAATGAAAGTTAAAAAGCCAGATATGTCTTAGCATTATTGTAAAAAAAGGGGGGGCAAATAATGCCTTAGCACTACTATGAAGATTGTTTTGACCCTGGGAAGCCCCTGACTCTCAAGAGACCCATCCCCAGGAATCCTATGACCACTCAAAGTGGTCACCCGTGCCAAAAACTCCTCTAAGTCTTCATCTCTAACCTGACCTCTTTCCTGAGCTCCAGATTAACTCCTACTGCCTATCTGAAGTACCATCTTCATTTGGTCAATTCACAGATGTTCAAACTCAGTGTTGTCCAGAATTTAATTATCTTCTATGCCAAACCTATGTTTCTTCCTTCTGTGTTGTCTATTTTGGTCAAAGGCACTAACATTCACCTAAAGCTAGATACCTTTAAATAATCCTAGGCTCTTCCCTTTCCTCCTTTACCTTCAGTCAGTCATTAAACCATACTGATTCTTCTTTTATAATCTAGGCGAATCCGAGAGCTTGTTAGAAATGCAAACTCCCATCCCAGATCTATAGAGAAAAGGAACTGTTGGTAAATCACTTGCACACTGAAGTCTGAGAAGCATGGGCCTGGGGAGTAATACCAATAACTGGTTTGAGAATCTGAAGGAGAAGGCAGAGCCCAAAAGGTAAACTTGAGAACACTTTAATTAGAACCCTGCCCACTTAAAGTTCTTCCTCCTAATATTAAACTGTGGAAGTTGGGAGTTTTGTAAAGGAGACAATATTCCTTAACTAAATGATTTTCCCAACTTAGCTTTCATTCCCTCCAATTTTATCCTCTACACTACAAACTGGGGGAGCCTATTCATCTCTACTTTGCCTTCTGTTCCTCCTGTTTAAATGGCTCTCCATTATCTAGACAACAGTCCAAATTCCTTATTACGAAGTACAAGGGCTTTCAAACCCTGACTCCTACCTATCTTTCACCATTCTTGCATAGCCTACCTATGCCAGAGGTCTTCAAACCAGCAGGCAGCTTGGTATGTTTTTTAAGCCTCTCAGGTGATCTAAAAGTGCACTAAGGGTTGAGAATCACTGCCTCATGTCTTGAACAGAACTACCTGCCATGCTTCCATGCAAAAGCAAAAGCGTATCCTAGCCTTTCTGCTTGTCTTCTTCTCGTACTTTACCCTTGTCTTCTGGGATGAATTCACAGCCTTTCGAACAACTCAACTATCCTCTCCTTTAAAGGAAGACTTCACTTTTCTCCCCCCGCTTCTCCCCAGCAAAGATGGAATTAGGGGTTTCTTGCTCTTTGCTCCCATAGTACCTTGTGCTTACATCTATTATACCATAGTCTACACTGTTTATGAAGCAGTCTGTCTGTCCTACTAGACAATGATCTCATGTGAAGGTAGGGATTGCACTGTATTCACTTTTTTAAATTCTCTTTGCTTGGGCACAGAGGCTAGAAGATAACACATATGTAATAAATGCTTACTGAAAACACAGTAAAGTTTTGGAACACACTGAACAGACCTAGAATGATGTAAAATGAAGCAAAAACAAGACTGACACCTTCCTACCAACTAGGCAATTTCATTAACAAAGGGAAAAACCTTTCTGTTCTACAATTCTATATTTAGAAATAAAAGGCAAATCCATGTAAGAATTCATATACAAACTGAAATGAAAAATTTCAGTTGAAGTAGATTCAAATGAGTTTAACAGTGAATATCAGATGCTTTTCAGTTTTAAAAGTAAAAAGCTAGAAAACAGAGGAGTTCTGGGTGTCTGAAAGAGTACTGGGTGGGAGGAAAATGCCCAACTGAAGAAACAAAAGCTCAAGATATGCATATTTTTTATATTAAAATGTGGAAATAAATACCAGGAAGAAGAGCTGAAAGAATCAAGAGTGAGGTGGAGAGAAAAGCTATTTTTTTTAAATAAACCCTCAGTACTATTTTTCATATAAACAAAAACTATTATTTAAGAAAATGTAATGGATCAGGGGACGGAGTACCAAAGAATAAAATGACATCAGAGAACAATAGTACATAAACTTTACTACTGGTGCACCAGGAAAAAAAGTAGTACTTCACCCTATAATTATTTATGCCGAACAACTTCACATAATGATTGACAAATACCTATATTTTGAGGTGTGTAAAATTTCACCCCAAGGAAATTTGTTAAAGTATCTAGTATAGAAATAAAACCTGAAAATCATTTTCCAGATAAGTAGCTTCTTAAATGATAAGACAAAAAAAATTGCTTCTTCAAATCTTAAAGAAAATGTATAAGCTGTAGTCATTTTCAAAATACTGTGCCACTTGACTTAACAATTTGTAAAAATTCCTGATACTGAACACAGACCAGCAAAAGCCCCCAAATTTTTAAGATTTTCTATAAATGCCTCAAATGTCAAAATTTCTATACAAATTAAGCTAAGTATATGCAATGCTTAACCGAATTGTACTTCACTGTAAATTACAGTATGGTCTTAAAAAAATTTTTTTTAACTAAAAATACAGTCAAAAGTGATTCTTGGAATTCTTTAAAGGGAAGTGGTACTTTCTTATAGACTGATTCCTCTGAAAAAATTAAATACTGCATCTACAGTTTATATTGGGAGACTATAAAAAACACAGAAATACCTGTTACAGATCTTTTACTATGTTTTGCTATAAAAAATCTGTCAAAAATATCAGATTTGGTGAAGATAAAAGAGAAATATCTAAAATTATTTTATCGCCCTTCATAACATAACAGCCTATGAAAGGGAAGGCATGTGAAATTACTAAATAGACCAAAATCTGGAAATATCAAGAAATGTTCCAAAGTCCAGGAGATATAAAGTGAAAACATTCTTGATATAGTTTCTAAAAAGCTGTACTTTGACTAAATCTAAACCTACAATTTTTAAGGACTTAATATAAGTATGCTAATTTGAAAAAAAACTAAACTGTGATAATCTGGTACTACAGGGGCTACTAACGCTTACCTCAAGGGAACCTACTGCGGATAAAGTCCCGTCACTTGCACAGTCCTTTCAGCTGCCTGCCAGTTGTCTCTGTGGAAGGGAAAGCCTGATGAGTGAAAACCCTATGCCACACTCCTTTGGAGTGTCAGGGTGCCTGCACAGTACTGCACAAAACTGTCTACCTAGAGAGATTCCTAGATGCTTTCAATAACAGAGGACTTAAAAAAATGCCACCTTTGATATTCTCTTTCCACTGAACACCAAAACCAAATGGCTAAGAGTTACTGAATGCTAATGACCTATTGGTGTTATCAAGGGGATATATCTATACTAACCCAAGTAGAAAAAAGACCAAAATGGATCAAAGAGAAATAAGTTAACATTGAAGGGAAAACACACACACACGTACACGTACACACACACACACACACACACACACACACACACACACATGCATTGAAAAGTAACAGAAGTCTATAATCTGAGCAAAGGAAATACTGTAAGGTTGTAGCCACAAAAAGTGATGTTACAGCATCAAGTGAATGCTAAAACCCAAAGAACTTCCTGTATACATACTTCAAACAGATGCCATCAAGTGTATCATGCTCAATGGTAACTGCACCATGGATCTAAATACCTACTTGTAAAATTCCATGTATGTTCTTAGTGGGGTTGGTAAGTGGGTGGGAGGAGAGAGGATTTTCCAGATATTCTTAAATATGAAAAATGAAAATGAACAGCATGAAATTCAACAAATTTCAAAAAGAAAAAAATGTATCATCTATATCTCAGGAAGTAAACAAACCCTTACTCAGAACCAAACTAAGAGGGAAGTATAACAAAAAACAATAGAAAACTGTAAAAACAGTTCAAAAACCACTTTCGCCTACTAGAATTATGAATGGCTAGTAACTGTCTTCCATTAAGAAAATCTATATCACTAATGTAGAAGTTCAACTACGTCACCAAAGAAACTATATTTTCTTTCTAATGCCACATGTCCTCAGTCTGAATACTGTGCTTCATAAGGCAGAACAAAATGTTCCTACCAGAAACTTTAGCATTAACCTTTACCACAAAGATTGCTGGGGGGATTGGGAGAGGAGGAAAAACTATTAAAAGCAAAAAGGTGATTCCAGCTTTTACTTTAATAGCACCATATTAAAAATGAAGTTACTTACCTCAGATTCTTTGTCACTTAAAGATCCCAAGCTTCCAAAACTGTGATTAGAACTTTCATTATTTGTTGAGGCCTGTTAAAAATTTTTAAAAAGGTAAAAATTAGGAGTAATTTTAAATGAAACATACTACAAGGTAAACAATCTATATTCATAAATGAAAATAAAGTATGATTCCTTTAAGCAAGGAAGTTAAATGAAGTAAAAATAAGAAATATCAGAGTGCATGGGTGGCAGAGTCAGTTAAGTGACGAACTCTTGGTTTCGGCTCAGGTCCTGATCTCAGGGTCATAAGATCAAGCCCTGTGTCAGGCTCTGTGCTCAGCCCAGTGTCTGCTTGAGATTCTCTCTGCCTTTCCATCTGCCCCTCTGTGTGTGCTCTAAAATAAATAAATAAATTTTAAAAATAAGAAATATCAACTTCTTAACACTTCAAATATCTTGGAAAGTTTTACCAAATCAATAAAGATCTGTGTTTCAGGAACTGAGTTGTTTTAACTGATTTTTTAGAATACCAAATTGAGAAGCAAAGGAACTGGGCTATTACTAGGATAACAAGATCCCTAAAATTACAACCCAATATATAAAAACTGATGCTTTCTTTAACCAAAAGTATTATTTATGCTCCTTAATTCCCTTCACAATCTTATCAAATTCCATCATATCCCATCCACACCCCTCTGCCTCTCTTTATACTAACAAATTGGACAATCCCTGGTTTTTTGTTTGTTTTGGTTTAGTCTTTCAAGAAAATCTTTTGCCATCTCTACTATTTTAATTGCTTCACCCAAGAGTTTCTACATTTCCTTTATATTATTTTTAGACAGTGACAAAGAGAAATGAGCTATCATTTTGTAGGATGACATCAGCTGTTTCCAATATGTTTCTATGATGCTCATTATTTTGTAGACTTTTTGGACCATCAGTACACTAAATCAATGTCTCCCAGTAATGTTTAGATCAGAGGATGACAGGCTATGACATACACATCAAAGACGATGCATGAATGACGTTCGTGTACAGGCAGGCCACCTCATATCCCTGTTTTCCTGCAACCTAAGAGTAGGTGCTACCATCAGGTATTTACCCCGAAGATACAAATGTAGTGATCCAAAGGGGCATCTGCACCCCAATGTTTAGAGTAGCAATGTCCACAATAGCCAAACTATGGAAAAGAGCTCAGATGTCCATCAAAAGATGAACGGATAAAGAAGATATGTGTGTGTGTGTGTGTGTGTGTGTGTGTGTGTGTGTATACACACACATACATATATACATACACAATAGAATACTACTCAGTCATCAAAAAAAATGAAATCTTGCCATTTGGAACGACATGGATGGAACTAGAGGATATTATATACTAAGTGAAATAAGTCATCAGAGAAAGACAATTATCAAACAATCTCACTCATATATGGAATTTAAGAAACAAAACAAAGGATCATAGGGGAAGGGAGGGAAAATAAAACAAGACGAAATCAGAGAGGGAAACAAACCATAAGAGACTCTTAATCTTAGGAAACAAATTGAGGGTTGCTGGAGGGGAGGCGAGTGGGAGGATGGGGTAACTGAGTGATGGACATTAAGGCAGGCACGTGATATAATGAGCACTGGGTGTTATATAAGACTGATGAATCATTGATCTCTGCCTCTGAAACTAATAATGCATTATGTGTTAATTAATTGAATTTAAATTTAAAAAACAAACAAAAAAATAAAAGTTCTGGAATAGGGGGAAAAAAGGTAAGAGTAAGTGCTAATCCTACTATTAAAAGGTTGGAAGCTGGCCTACAATTACCCTTAGGCTAACCTTCTAAACTGATAACTCTGAGTCATTAAATACATGTCTAGTACTATGCTGGACAACTGTAAAGGCTGTTTTCAACATAAACCAGCACTCGAACTGATTAAGATTCAAGCACTATCTAGAGGAAGGTATAATCTAATTAGAGCAAGATTATCAAACTTGAAACAAAACAAACCATAAACAGCAATTAACAAGTGGTAAATTAGATTCAGGGACAACAGAGGCCACGCCAACGTTTTTGAGCATCCCTAAATCCTGAGGTAAGAATACAAATCCCAAACCAACAGACAACATTTATAACAAAACTGGCTGACAAGGAATCTCCATGAGTTAACCCCAAATAGCAGGTGGAGACAAATTACCAATAACCACAGGGCCTGTGTCATATGAGAGGAAGCAAAAGGAAACAGAGTATCTGTCAGATCTGAGAATAGAGACACTGAAAACAGCAATTTGAGTACAAAAGCTCTAACTCAAAGGGTTTCTCCTTTCAAATAATGATTTAGTATAGGAGGTCCATGGTAAACTCTTGAAGAAGTTGGAGCAATCTAGCCTCGATGAACTTGTAAAACAACCCTAAGGGTATCACAATGAGGATAAACTACTCGGTGTGGGAGCAAAATTGAGCACAACTGGTACAATGAAGATAAAGGAAAGAGAATATTCAGACAAAAGGAAGAAAGGAAGCAAAGCCTAGAAATTTCAGAAAGCAAATGCCACGCTTCTGAAGAGTGCCCTAAAACAATATCAGAAGGAGCTCTGTAAGAAAAGACATTCTAAAACCACAAAAATGTAAACAACAGAAAATGATTAGGTCAATCCCATGAAGTTATTATAAGGAAAAAGAAAAAGAAGATATGGAATAACATCCTAATAATGAAACCACACCAAGAACACATACCCACAAAATAGGAGAAAACTGTAACCTACCATTTTAAAATGAGCTAAAAAAAATTACAAAAATGACTCAAGACATGAAAGAACAACATAAACCAAATTTCAAAAAACTCAGGTTTAGGTTAACAGAACTCAGGAAAACATCAGAAATAGGGAGGAAAAAAAAGTTTCAGAAATGAAGACTAAGCCTGAATGAACTTGAGAGAAAACACATACAACATATATCCATTGAACATTTAACCAAATGAAGGGATAAAAGGGAAGGAAACAACTAACGAAGCAAAAAAATTCAACATTCAAGTAAAAGAAGCCTTTAAAGAGCACTACCATAAGAAAATAGTAAAAACTGTAATACAAGAAAATGCCCTTGAAAATTGAAAAATTTTTGAAACTGCTGACTGAAAAAGCATGACATACACCTAATACCAACCAAGAAAGCCAACATCAAACTTTTCCAAGGCAACACTATATGCCAGAAGAAAATGGAGTAATATATTTAAGATACTCAAGAAAATATAAGTGAAGTTTTTTATATTCAGTAAAATTGCTCTTGAACACATAGAAGGCACAGATAAACTGTTATCAAAATGCTGGAGATCAGGAGAGAAAAATGGGCAGAAAAAATATTTGAAGAAATAATAGCCTGAAAATTCTAATATTTGGTAAAAGACATAAATTTACGGATTGAAGCAGCTCAATGATTCCTCCAAGCAGAAGTACAAAGAAAGCCATATCTAAGTACAATACAATAACACCTCACACCTAATAGAATTGCTATTATTTAAAAGATAAAAAATAGGGTGTTGGCGAGGATGTGGAGAAAAGGGACCCCTTGGCCACTGTTGGCAAGAATGTATACTGGTACAGCCACTATGGAAAACAACACAGAGTAGGGTACCTGGCTGGCTCAGTTGGTGGAGCATGTGGCTCTAGATTTTGGGGGCATGAGCTGGAGCCCCATGCTGGGTATAGAGATTACTTAAATAAACTTAAAAAAAAAAAAAACAGTATGGACGTTCCTCAAAAATATCAAAAATACAATTACCATATGACCCAGCAATTCCACTTCTAGGTATTCATCCAAAGAAAATCAAACACTAATTCAAAAAGATATCTGCAGCCTATGTTCACTACAGCATTTATTTACAATAGCCAAGACACGGAAGCAACGTAAGTGTCCATCAGTGGAGGACTGGATAAAGAAAATGTGGTATACATATATACAAGGGAATATTAGCCATAAAAAAAGAAGGAAATCTTGCCATTTTCAACAACATGGATGGACCCCGATGGCATTATACTAGATGAAATAAGTCAAAGAAAGACAAAAGTTTATGATCTCACTTATATGTGGAATCTTAAAAACAAACAAAAAAAACAAAACCCAAGCACACAGCTACAGAGAATAGATTAGTAGTTGCCAGAAACAGGGGGATGGGGTGGGTAAAATGGATAAGAGAAGTCAAAAGATACAAACTTCCAGTTATAACATAAATAACTGCTGGGATAACATAAATAAGTCACAGTATGGTGACTATAGTTAATAATACTATATTGCATACATGAAAACTAAGAGATTAAATCTTAAAAGTTCTCATCACAGGAAAAAAATTTTAACTGTGTGGTGACATATTCACTAGACTTACTGTGGTGATCATTTTGCAATATATACAAAAATATGGAATTATGTTGTACACACGAAATTAATATAATGTTACATGGCAATTATACATCAATAAAAAACTAATCCATTAAAAATTTTTAAAAAGAAAAAAAATTGGGGGCACCTGAACAGCTCAGTTGGTGGACTGTGCAATTCCTGATCTCAAGGTTGTGAGTTCAAGCCCCATGTTAGCTGTAGAGATTACTTAAAAATAAAATCTTTTAGAAAAATACATAAAAAGAAAGAAAAGGAAAAAAATCTTGAAAGCCATCAGAGAAAGAGAACATATTGTATATGTAATGACAAAAAAGGATATGACTAACTACTATCTTGTCATCAAAATTATTACAAGCCAGATTTAATCTCTGGAAATGTGAGACAGAACTATGGATTGAGGCACGTAAGGCACAGTGAGGAAACAGAAGGTATTAAAAACAAGTCTACACACTAACTGAAGAGACCCTTAGCCCCCTTTCCATGCTCAATTCTAGACAGTACCCAAACTTATACTCCACAGACAAAAAACTATATAATTTCTCTCTAGGAAAACAGAGCATCTCAAGATATAAGACTTACAGATAGCAGGAATAGAAAATCTCTCAGAAAAATGACCCAGCCATGTCACCTTATGCAAAACCTATTGGTCAGTAAGCCCTACCTACTCCAAAGCTTCCAATAAGTGTTCAGTGCCTAATGCATGTATTATCAACAAAGCCCAACATCACCACATATGTGAAGAAATACAAACAAAAAATTAAAAGAAGTCCATAAGAAATAAAGACAACCAAGGGAGCACAAAAAAAACTTCAAACAAAAATAAAACCATTACTAAATATCCTAATAATAGCAAACTACAAAAATGAAACATTTAAGAGAACCACGATCAAAAAAAGGGGAAAAAAAACTGGAAAAAAAAGTAAGAGCTAAAAGAAAAAGAAAAAAAAAGTACGGATTTAAAGATAAAGTTGAAGAAACCTTGCCAGAAAGAGACCAAAAAAAAAAAAGAAAGAAAACTAGAAACTCAGTTCAAGAGGTCCTGCTCCAAATAATGAGAGTTCCAGAAAAAAAGAGTAAGAAAATCCAGGAGGTGAAATTATCAAAACAACAATTAAAGAAAACTTTTCTAGAACTGGAAAGCATGAGTTTCTGCATTGAAGGACAAACTTTTTTTTTTTTTTTTTTTAAATTCAAGTTAACTATATGTTGGTTTCAGGAGTGAAGGGCATACTTTTGACCAAGTACACTGGTTCAAGAAGACCCACACCACGGCCCATTACAATAAAGTATTTTAAATGACAGGGATTAAAAAGAAGATCCTAAAAGCTTTTAGGGAAGAATAAACAGGTTACTCACAAAGGATCAGGAATCAGAATGGTATTGGAATGTTCAGCAGTAACTTTGGAAGCTAGAAAGCAATGGAACAATACCTTCAAAATTCTAATAAAACGATTTCCAACCTAGAATTCTATATGCAGACAACCAAGGGGAAGAGGAAAATATGCAAGGTCCCCAAAATGTAACTATTCATTTACCTTTCCTCAGGAAATAACCAGACAATATGTTCCACCAAAGCAATGGAATAAACCAAAAAAGAGAAAGAGATGGCATACAGGAAGCAGAGCTCAAACACAGGACAGACACAAAAAGAATTCCCATGATAGTCAAGAAGGCAGATTCCAAGATGACAGGCATCCAATAGAAGGACAGAACAACTATCCTAAATAAGAACAGAACAACAAAACTTCAGGGAAGATGTCTAAAGAAAAAACAAGAAAAAAATTAAGAAAAACTTCTATCTGAAAATAATGAAAGATTTCTACATCTCTGCTGTAAAGTATCGAATGCTTCCACTGAATACTTAAAAACGAAAGACATACCTCAACCATAAACTCCACAGAAAACAGAAAGTTGTACCAAAGAGAAAATGTAACCATGGAGTCTTCAGTATATACTTAGAAATACAAATAAAATATAATAAAAAGCTACAAGATGTAAAAGATTACTTCTGTGA
This sequence comes from Callorhinus ursinus, assembly GCF_003265705.2. NCBI lineage: Eukaryota > Metazoa > Chordata > Mammalia > Carnivora > Otariidae > Callorhinus > Callorhinus ursinus. The sequence goes on along the minus strand of NW_027397064.1, from coordinate 59,102,330 downwards.
AGAATGAATGTAAGATTGGAAGAATAAGACATAGTTCTACTAATTTTCATTATAGGCCTAGTAGAACAATTTGGCTTTTGCAGCTCTGACCATGAATTTTTTGTCCTTTTCTTCTTGATCTGTAGAAATTTTTTACATGATTCTGGGTATGAATCCTCTATGACTTGCCTTTTCACTCATATTATTTACTGGTGTCATTGAATATAATTACATTTATTAAACATTTGCTTTATGCTTACTGCCTTTTGTGGCCCATTTATGAAATCTGTCATTATTCTTGGTAAATCTTTATTGTTTTATCTTTCATATTTAGATCTGCAAGTTATCTATTATTGATATTTGTATTATGGTAAGAGTTGAGGGTCAATTGTCATTTTCCCCCATATAAATATTCAACTGATCCATCATCTATTATAAAAGACTACCCCTTTCCCCACTGCACTGCAGTATTACATTTACCATATATCAAGTTACTATGCATAAATGGGTCTGTTGCTAGACTCCATTCTGTTCTATTGGTCATTTTTCCTTTCCTGTGCTAATATCACAGTGACTTAATTCCACTCCTTGGTATATACCTAAAAAAACTGGAAACCTAAGTGTACAGAAAAACCTGTACCAGTGTTCAAAGCAGTTGGACCAGTGTGAATTCAAAGATTATTCACATCAAAAAAACAGAAAACCAAATGTCCACCAACTGATGAATGGATTTAAACAAAACGTGATACAACACCACAATGGAATATTCAGTCACAAAAAGGAATAAAGTACCAATATATACTACAACATTCAAGAACTGTGAAATCATTATGCTAGGCGAAAAAAGCCACATACCAAATGGCACGTATTGTATGATTCCATTTATAGAAATATTCAGAATAGGCAGGTCCATAAAGACAGAAAGCAGACACAAAATATCATATTTATACGAATCCATTTATATGAAGTGTTCAGAAGAGGCAAATCCATAGAGACAGATAACAGACAAATGGTTGCCAGGGCTAAAGTATGGGGTAGGAGAGCAGGAGAATGGGGAGTTGCTGCTAATGTGTAAGGGGTTTCTTTCCAGGGTGATAAAAATATTCTGGAATTAGTGGTGAGAGCTGCACAACTTAGTGATATACTAAAACCCCCTGAAATGTACACTTTAAAATGGGTCATTTTATGGCACATATGAACTATATCTCAATACAAAAAGATTATAAAAGTTTCAAATTACTGAGGAGAAAGGAACACTGAGGGGTTAAAAAAGCTTGATAAAACCTAGTACATAGGGCAGAGCAAGATGGCGGAGGAGTATGAGACCTGGATTTCCTCTCGTCTCAAGAATTCAGCTGGATAGGGATCAAACCATTCTGAGCACCTAGAAACTCAACAGGAGATCCAAGAAAAGAATAGCAACAACTCTCTGAACAGAAAAGCGACAACTTTCTGGAAGGTAAGATGTGCAGAGAAAATCCCAGGCGATATTCGGTATTCGGGAGGCTAGACAGCGGGGTAGTTGGACACTTCTGGCAAGTGATAGAGCCTCGAAGCACAAAATCCGCACTTTCAGAAGTCGGCTCCGCTGAGGGACGTCGCTCCAGTGGCTAAGGTGGGGGGGGGGGGAACACCCTCGCGGGACAGTGTGGTCTCAGGACCCTTGGGGTCAAAGAAAGACCAGGGGTGCCTGAGTGCAGCACAGGTCCCAGGTATCGGATCGGGGAAGCCGGCTGCAGAGATGGAGCCGAGGCACGGTATCTCAGCTTGGGGTTGCCATAAACTATGATCCGCGGCACAGTCGGGCCACTGATCCTCCAGCAGGGACCCAACAAGCGGCAGATCTGGGGAGACACCCCTTCCTCCCCTTCCTCCCCCAGGAGGAGCGGCACAGGAGCGCACCGCAGGGATCTGCTGGGTTTGGAGACTCCTCACTGAGTAGACTGCAAGAGATAGAAACGCTCGGCCACAGGCCGAGTGAGCACGGAGTGCGGCTGGACACCGGGGAGACGGGAGTGACTGCTTTTCCCTTGGGGCGCAATGAGGAGCGGGGCGGGGCCCAAGTTCTCGGCTCCTGGCGGGGGGAGATTGGGAGGCCGCCATTTTCACTCTCCTCCTCCAAAGCTGTACAGAAAGCTTCCAGGGAATAAAAGCTCCCGAGAGCAAACCCGAGCAGATTACTTAGCCCGGATCAGACAACGGCAGGGCAATTCCACCTCCGGCAAAGACATTTGGGAACCACAGCAACAGGCCCCTCCCCCAGAAGATAAGCAAGAACAGCCAGCCAAGACCAAGTTTACCGATCAATGAGAACGGCAAAACTCCAGCGCTAGCGGAATACTGCACATAGAATTCATGGCTTTTTTTACCATGATTCTTTAGTCTTTCAAAGTTAATTTTCTTTAACTGTTTTTTTTAATTTTTCTTTTTCCCTTTTTCAACCAACATCTTATCAATCCCTTTTTAAAAGACATTTTTATTTTTCATTTTGATAGTCATATTCTATCCCTTCATAGTAGTTACCGTTATTTTTGGCATATATATATATTCTCTCTTTAAAATTTTGAAATACAGTTTCTTCTAACAGATCAAAATATACCCTAAATCTCTAGTGTATGGCTTTGTTCTAGTCTCCTGCCTGATCACATTCTCTCCCTATTTTTTTTTAAAACCTCTTCTTTTTTCAAACAACTTATCAATTTTTATAAAATTTTTTATAATTTTCATCTTTACAGTCATACTCCATCCCTTCATCGTATCAACCCTTATTTTTGTACATGTATGTTTTTCTTTCTTTAAAATTCTGGGAGGCACTTTCTTCTAACAGACCAAAATACACCCAAATATAGTGTGTGGCACTGATCTATGCACCAGCCTGATCATATTTGATCATATTCTCTGTTTTTATCTTTTAGTTTTTCTTTTTTCTTTTTTCCCTTTCTTTTCCCCTGGTTTCAGGTCTTTTCTGATTGGTTTAGAGTATATTTTCTGGGGACATTGTTACCCTGTTAACATTTTGTTCTCTCATTCACCATTCTCCGCTGGACAAAATGACAAGATGGAAAAAATCACCTCAACAAAAAGAACAAGAGGTGGTACCGACTGCGAGGGACCTACTCAATACGGACATTAATACGATGTAGGACCTAGAGTTCAGAATGATGATTTTAAAGATACTAGCTGAACTTGAAAAAAGCATGGAAGTTATCAGAGAAACCCTTTCTGGAGAAATAAAAGAACTAAAATCTAACCAAGTCGAAATCAAAAAGGCTATTAATGAGGTACAATCAAAAATGGGGGTGCTAACTGCTAGGATAAATGAGTCAGAAGAGAGAATCAGCGATATAGAAGACCAAATGATGGAAAATAAAGAAGGTGAGAAAAAGAGAGATAAACAACTACTGGATCACAAGGGCAGAATGTCAGAAATAAGCGATACCATATGACAAAACATTAGAATAATTGGGATCCAAGAAGAAGAAGAAAGAGAGAGGGGGGCAGAAGGTATAATGGAGCAAATTATAGCAGAGAACTTCCCTAATTTGGGGAAGGAAACAGGCATCAAAATTCAAGAGGCACAGAGAACCCCTCTCAAATTCAGTAAAAAGAGGTCAACACCCTGACATCTAATAGTAAAACCTACAAGTCTCAGAGACAAAGAGAAAATCCTGAAAGCAGCTCGGGAGAAGAGATATGTAACCTACAATGGTAGAAACATTAGATTGGCAACAGACCTATCCACAGAGACCTGGCAGGCCAGAAAGGACTGGCATGATATATTGAGAGCACTAAACGAGAAAAATACGCAGCCAAGAATACTATATCCAGCTAGGCTGTCACTGAAAATAGGAGAGATGAAAAGCTTCCAGGACAAACAAAAACTAAAGGAATTTGCAAATACTAAACCAGTCCTACAAGAAATATTGAAAAGGGTCCTCTAAGCTAAGGGAGAGCCTAAAAGCAACACAGACCAGAAAGGAACATAAGACAATATACAGTAACAGTCACCTTACAGGCAATACAAAGGCACTAAATTCGTATCTTTCAATAGTTACCCTGAATGTAAATGAGCTAAATGCCCCAATCAAAAGACACAGGCTATCAGACTGGATTGAAAAACAAGACCCACTGATATGCTGTCTGCACCAGACTCATTTTAGACCCAAAGATACCCCCAGATTGAAAGTGAGGGGGTGGAAAACCATTTCCCATGCTAATGGACACCAGAAGAAAGCTGGGGTGGCAGTCCTTATATCAGACAAATTAGATTTTAAACCAAAGACTATAAGAGATGAAGAAGGACACTATAATCTACTTAAAGGGTCTATCCAACAGGAAGATATAACAATTCTAAATATCTATGCCCCCAACATGGGAGCAGCCAATTATATAAGCCAATTAATAAAAAAAGCAAAGAAACACATTGACAATACAATAAGAGTGGGGGACTTTAACACCCCCCTCAGTGAAATGGACAGATCATCTAAAGCAAAACATCAACAAGGAAATAAACACTTTAAATGACACACTGGACCAAATGGACTTTACAGACATATTCAGAAAATTCCATCCCAAAGCAACGGAATACACATTCTTCTCTAGTGCCCATGGAAGATTCTCCAGAATAGATCACATCCTAGGTCTCAACCAGTACCAAAAGATTGGGATCATTCCCTGCATGTTTTCAGACCACAATGCTTTGAAACTAGAACTCAATCACAAGAGGAAAGTCGGAAAGAACTCAAATACATGGAGACTAAAGAGCATCCTACTAAAGAATGAATGGGTCAACCAGGAAATTAAAGAAGAATTAAAAAAATTCATGGAAACCAATGAAAATGAAAACACAACTCTTCAAAATCTTTGGGATGCAGCAAAGGCAGTCCTAAGAGGAAAGTATACAGCAATACAAGCCTTTCTCAAGAAACAAGAAAGGTCTCAAATACACAGCCTAACCCTACACTTAAAGGAGCTGGAGAAAGAACAGCAAATAAAGCCTAAACCCAGCAGGAGAAGAGAAATAATAAAGATCAGAGCAGAAATCAATGAACCAGAAACCAAAAGAACAGTAGAACAGATCAACGGAACTAGGAGCTGGTTCTCTGAAAGAATTAACAAGACTGATAAACCCCTGGCCAGACTTATCAACAAGAAAAGAGAAATGACCCAAATCAACAAAATCATGAATGAAAGAGGAGAGATCACAACCAACACCAAAGAAATACAAACAATTATAGGAACATATTATGAGCAACTATATGCCAGCAAATTAGATAACCTGGAAGAAACGGTTGCATTCCTAGAGATGTATGAACTACCAAAACTGAACCAGGAAGAAATAGAAAACCTGAACAGACCCATAACCACTAAGAAAATTGAAGCAGTCATCAAAAAGCTCCCAACAAACAAAAGCGTAGGGCCAAATGGCTTCCCAGGGGAATTCTACCAAACATTTAAAGAATTAATACCTATTCTTCTGAAACTGTTGCAAAAAATAGAAATGGAAGGAAAACTTCCAAACTCGTTTTATGAGGCCACCATTACCTTGACCCCAAAACCAGACAAAGACCCCATCAAAAAGGAGAATTACAGACCAATATCCTTGATGAATATGAATGCAAAAATTCTCACCAAAATACTAGCCAATAGGATCCAACAGTACATTAAAAGGATTATTCACTACGGCCAAATGGGATTTATCCCTGGGCTGCAAGGTTGGTTCAACATCCACAAATCAATGTGATACAATACCTTAATAAAAGAAAGAACAAGAACCATATGATCTTCTCAATAGATGCAGAAAAAGCATTTGACAAAGTACAGCATCCTTTCTTGATCAAAACTCTTCAGAGTATAGGAATAGAGGGTACATACCTCAATATCATAAAAGCCATCTATGAAAAACCCATAGTGAATATCATTCTCAATGCGGAAAAACTGAGAGCTCTCCCCCTGAGGTCAGGAACACGGCAGAGATGTCCACTATCACCACTGCTATTCAACATAGCGTTAGAAATCCTAGCCACAGCAATCAGACAACAAAAAGAAATAAAAGGCATCCGAATCGGCAAGAAGAAGTCAAACTCTTACTCTTTGCAGATGATATCATACTGTATGTGGAAAACCCAAAAGACTCCACCCCAAAACTGCTAGAACTCATATGGGAATTCAGTAAAGTGGCAGGATAGAAAATCAATGCACAGAAATCAGTGGCATTTCTATACAGCAACAACAAGACAGAAGAAAGAGAAATTAAGGAGTCGATCCCATTTACAACTAACCCAAAACCATAAGATACCTAGGAATAAATCTAACCAAAGAGGCAAAGGATCTGTACTCAGAAAACTATAAAATACTCATGAAAGAAATTGAGGAAGACACAAAGAAATAGAAAAACGTTCCATGCTCATGGATTGGAAGAACAAATACTGTGAAGATGTCAATGCTACCTAGAGCAATCTACACATTCAATGCAATCCCCATCAAAATACCATCCACTTTTTTCAAAGAAATGGAACAAATAATCCTAAAATTTGTATGGAACCAGAAAATACAATAGCCAGAGGAATGTTGAAAAAGAAAAGCAAAGCTGGCAGCATCACAATTCCAGACTTCCAGCTCTATTACAAGGTGTCATCATCAAGACAGTATGGGACTGGCACAAAAACAGACACACAGATCAATGGAACAGAATAGAGAGCCCAGAAATGGACCCTCAACTCTATGAATCTTTGACAAAGCAGGAAAGAGTGTCCAACGGAAAAAAGTCTCTTCAACAAAGGGTGTTGGGAAAATTGGACAGCCACATGCAGAAGAATGAAACTGGACCACTTCCTTACACCACACACAAAAATAGACTCAAAATGGTTGAAAGACCTAAATGTGAGACAGGAGTCCATCAAAATCCTAAAGGAGAACACAGGCAGCAACCTCTTCGACCTCAGCCACAGCAACTTCTTGCTAGACACATCGCCAAAGGCAAGGGAAGCAAGGGCAAAAATGAACTATTGGGACTTCATCAAGATAAAAAGCTTTTGCACAGCAAACGAAACAGTCAACAAAACCAAGAGACAACCGACAGAATGGAAGAAGGTATTTGCAAATGACATACCAGATAAAGGGCTACTATCCAAAATCTATAAAGAACTTATCAAACTCAACACCCAAAGAACAAATGATCCAATCAAGAAGAAATGGGCAGAAGACATGAACGGATATTTTTCCAAAGAAGACATCCAAATGGCCAACAGACACATGAAAAAGTGCTCAACGTCTCTCGGCATCAGGGAAATCCAAATCAAAACCTCAATGAGATACCACCTCACACCCATCAGAATGGCTAAAATTAACAAGTCAGGAAACGACAGATGTTGGCGGGGATGCGGAGAAAGGGGAACCCTCCTACACTGTTGGTGGGAATGCAAGCTGGTGCAACCGCTCTGGAAAACAGGATGGAGGTTCCTCAAAAAGTTGAAAATAGAGCTACCATATGATCCAGCAATTGCACTACCGGGTATTTACCCCGAAGATACAAATGTAGGGATCAGAAGGGGTATGTGCACCCCGATGTTTATAGCAGCAATGTCCACAATAGCTAAACTGTGGAAAGAGCCAAGATGTCCATCGACAGATGAATGTATAAAGAAGATGTGGTATATATATACAATCGAATATTATGTAGCTATCAAAAGGAATGAGATCTTGCCATTTGCAACAATGTGGATGGAACTGGAGGGTGTTATGCTGAGTGAAATAAGTCAATCAGAGAAAGACATTATCATGTGACCTCACTGATAATGAGGGATTCTTAATCTCAGCAAACAAACTGAGGGTTGCTGGAGTGGTAGAGGGTGGGAGGGATGGGGTGGCTGGGTGATAGACATTGGGGAGGGTATGTGCTATCGTGAGCACCGTGAATTGTGCAAGACTGTTGAATCACAGATCTGTACCTCTGAAACAAATAATGCAATATATGTTAAGGGAAAAAAAAAAGAAGATAGCAGGAGGGGAAGATGAAGGAGGGGAAATCAGAGGGGGAGACGAACCATGACAGACAATGGACTCTGAGAAACAAACTGAGGGTTTTAGAAGGGAAGGGGCTGGGGGGATGGGTTAGCCCAGTGATGGGTGTTAAGGAGGGCACGTACTGCATGGAGCACTGGGTGTTATACGCAAACAATGAATCATGGAACACTACATCAAAAACTAATAATGTAATGTACGGTGATTAAACATAAAAAATTTTTTTAAAAACCTAGTACATAATCATTTATAATCTCAGATACACAGTTATATACACATGCAAGCACACACTCAAGACTTCTCATGCCTTCCAAAAATAGATTTGGGGGGGCAAACACTCATGGGACATTTCTTAAAATATAAAAGCAACACAGGCACATGGAAAAAAATTTCATTACAGAAATATAAATTTCTCCCTCCCACACCAATCCCAATATTCAGAGGCGACCACTTTTTAAAAAACTGTTTTTAATGAAATTTTTGAATAGGCAATACAAATAGGCTACCTCACTTTGTTTATTATCTTTCTAGAGGCTATTGTCTACACTAACAAATGAAGTATATGAACTTGGTTCCTCCCTTCTTACTCAAAAAAATAACATTATGCAGACTGTCCTGCATTGCTTTCTTTTCTCTTAATACAGGCTGGAATATTCCAAATCAACATATAATAGATTCTCCATTTCTTTTTTCCTTTGCTAAGTCCTTTCTTTCAAACAGGTGCAGAGTATTCTATTATGTACTATATTTCAAAAAATTCTTTATTGACTTTGCCATGAAAGATGAAGAATTTATTTACTTATTAAGATTTTATTTATTTGACAGAGACAGAGAGAACACAAGCAGGGGGAGCAGGAGAGGGAGAAGCAGGATTCCCACTGAGCAGGGAGCACGACTTGGGGCTCGATCCCAGGACCCTGGGATCATGACCTGAGCCAAAGGCAGATGCTTAACTGACGGAGACACCCATGTCCCCTGAAAGATGAAGAATTTAGTTCACTGGCACCACAGCATCCCCTTCTTCCTGATACATTTATCTTTTTTATTTTAAATTCTTCAAATAGTTACCTTACCAGAAACACACAATTTTTAAATTCTTTAAACCATGTGTGATTCCTCACTATGTAAAATAAGAAAATAAATCTTTACAGTTAGCTCCTTTTCCCAACATGACAGCTACACAGTAACTTTTACATCAGTACCCTTTATTTTTACCTTTACCTTCTATCTGTAATCTTACAACAGAGCCACAAACTCATGCCACAAAGATCTGGGGCAAGTAAAAAATAAACAGGTGAAGCAGGCTTGGGGTAAGATAAAAGTGGTATAGATAGAAGTTTTCTCTCTCTCCAAGTTTTGTTATTAGCTGTGCACACTGAATTAGTGAATGCTGCTAAATCATCGCCTCAGGGAAATACACAGTTAGGGTCCTGCAAGCTTTGCATCACATTTTTTGTTAACCAATTAATATGTAACCTTGTTCTGTATAAAAGTGTGTTTGTTTTAAGATGCCTTATTTAATATCCATTGTTGACTCATTCACACTGAATTCATAGCCAAAAGCACTGTAACTCATGACTGAACAAAGCTTATAGAACACACATATTTTTCCCCTAAGGCACCTCACAGCCTTCTTGTGCTCAGTACACTAGACAGCACCTCAGCACTACTAACCTTGGGGGCCATTTTAAAGAGCAAAATCACCAATAAAAATCACAAAAAAGTGAAGAACATGGCACTAAGTAAACTGAAAAGAACACTTGTTTAAACTAGGAGAGCTGAAACACACAGGCAGAATATTGCTTTATTCAGCCTCCGACGACTCAAATTTTTCAGCATTGCACATGCACAGGCCCTTGAATGACCAGCAAAAGCAATCCGAGTATTGATTTTGAGGTTACAAATAAATTTGAGCATGTAGGTGAATTTGCAATTACAGAATCCCTGAATAAAGAGGACTGACTATTGTATGTGTATGTATATCTATCAAATCAACCCTATAGATTATATTGTGCAAATAGTAAATCTTGTATAGCCTGCTGTTTTATATATAAACAGACAAAATTTAAAAGAATTATACTAAAAGCCCTCATTATAACTGCACTTTAATAAATTCACCATGTATTTTTAGACCTGCTTGATCTACAAAAATTTATAATTGTCATATCTTCCTTATGGTTGATTAGTCCTTAAAAAATATCTCTTTATACAATTCTGGGTTTTGTTTCTGAAGAATGGTTTATTTGATATTCATTCATGCATTCAAAAATATTTATTGTGGGCCTTACTACCGTTGCAGATGCTAGAAATATAGCAATGGAAAAAAAAGACAACTCCACAGGCTCATGGAACTTACATTGTACAAGAAAGGAAAGAGACAAAAAACAAATATTTAGTATTATGTAAGAAACCAATTAAGTACTTTTAAAGAAATTAAAGAGTTAAAGTAGAGTGATATAGCTATCTTCTTACATGGAGTGGACAGGGAAAGCCTCTTTGAAAAGGTGACACTTGAGCAAACATTTGAAGTATGTTTGAAGTAAGTTACAAAACAATGTGGGTGTGGTGGGACAGTTGTTAGTTGAACAGGGTAGTTAGTCTAAAGTTAGGTAAGAAGGTTTTCATAATGAAGACATTGAATTGTATTTTAAATGTGATGGGAAGTCTTTGGAAGGTTCTGAGTTAGGGAGAAACGGACCTCAAATTTATATTTAATTCTACTTTCTTCTTCTCTATGATTACCTGAAATATTTTCTTTCCAGTTATTTCCAATCTTTGTCATTTTGGGGAGATGTTTCTTGTCATCAGCCTATAGATGGATTCTCATTTGTTGTGATAATATATACTTGGCTTTATTCCTTCCATATTATATTAATACTTAAAATTAGAATTGTTTCTTCTTTCTCTCTACCTCACTTTTATTGGATTAAGTTTCTTTTCTTCCTCCTTCTACACCCTGTCACAGTAATTCACAAGTTCTATTTACAGTATCACTGTTGCCTGTGCTTATTACTTTACTTTTAGGCAAACATAACATACTTCCTTATAGGTAATCAACTTTTTACTATATACTCCTAGATGATTTTCTTACCTTTCTCTCATTCCTCCTCTCCCAGAGCACCTTCACTATCAGAAATTTAATCCTTGTGCTTTAAGTTCCACATTACAAACTGCTGGTTCACCATTATTAAAATATGCTTACACAATAATACTGCATTTCACGGGCACATTATCACCGCCAATTAGATAAAATCATTATAACAGTCATTGCTCAACACTATCTTACATCCTGCAGCTCATCTGTATTTTTAAATTTAGATGAATATTTTAAAAATACAAGCTTATCCAAAAAGAACAGTAAACCAAAATTAATTCATTATCCAACATATAGTCTATACTCAAATTTTCTGAAATATCTCAAAAACATCCTTTATAACCATTTTTCTCCCAATCCAGGAGCAAATCAGGATTCACAGATTCAATTTGGCTATGTCTCTTTTGTCTCAACCAATCTAGAACAGTCCCTCTGCCTCCCTTTGTTCTTCATGGCACTGAACACTTTGAAGAAAGAGTCCAGGCCAATTGTCCAGTAGGATGTTGCAGGAGTATTTTCTCATGACTAAATTCAAATCAAACATTTCCACCATGGGGGAGAAAAAAACAACCAACATTTCCACCATGAAAACTATAGGTGATCTGTGTGCCTCTTGTTGCATCACCTCAGAATGCGCCTAATGTCACCATACAATGCTGTCTGTGCCACTGCGCTGTCACCATACAATGCTGTCTGTGCCACTGCCAATAAAAAATTTGAGCTTCCTTATTATGGTAGTGAAAAACAAATCTCCCCACTTTAAATACCCATTTTCTCTTTTGTAATAAATAACTCATCTACAGGGTGAAACTTTGAGACCTTGAAAATATATTGGTCTCTAAAACATTTTACTAAGTGATTTTAACAACCACTGATGATCCCTGCCTTAATTAATAATTATGCTGGGTAATACTGAATGTTGACTTCCTGATTTTACATCCCTTCTACATTAGCTGACATTCTTCCAAGATACTACCACATAACAACAAGCATACCTAGCTTGGTTCTTAAGTATCATTCCCCACTCAAATGAAGCAGGGCTCCTTGGAGAAAAATCTGTTCACATTCATTGCAGAGACCACAGTGATACTAAAGAGAGATGGTAGGGATGTGTCTATACATGAGCACAAAAATTCACAAAAATGTTTACATCTCTTAAATCTAAATAAAGAGTATGCAAGTATTCTTTGTACAGTATTTTCAATTTTCTATAGGTATAATATTTTTTCAAAGTAAAAAGTTGTTTTAAAAAAGTGGGGGGAGGAGTGGGAAATCCTGCAGAAATGTGTAAGTATCAGTTTGAGTATATATATATATATATATATATATATATATATATATATATATACACAATTAATATAAATATATAAATGAGTATAGAGTATCATCCTAATAGTAAAAATAGAATATGTAACTTTAAAACATCAGGAAAAACTCCATTTGTCCAATGGAAAGCAAGGGGTAGAAGGGAATAAAAGTGAACTATAACTAGAAGACATTAGACAATAGATAGCACAGCAAGTCAGAAAATAACATTACAAAAAATGTAATGTACTAGACCCACCTTTTAAGAGGTAAAAACACTAATATTCTATCAAAAAATACATTGTGGCCTACAAGAAATACAATTAAAACAAAATGAGTAAAAATAATAGAAAAACATATACCCATATATCTAAGATAAATATGAATGAAAAGAAAGCCAATGATACTAATCTTAAGATTTGAAAAAAACAAGTATTAAATGAAAAAATAATTACATGGCTTTAAAAAGAACAGGATAAAATGTATGTATATAAAAATATGGCCTCAAAGTATATCAAGCAAATATTGATAACTACAAGCTGAAATACATAAATCAATAATCACAGCTAATGATTTCTTAAATGAAATGAAGCACAGTTGACATGCAATGTTACATCAGTTTCAGGTGTACAACATAGTGACTGGACAACTCTATACGTTATGCTATGGTCATAACTGTAGCTGCCATCTGTCACCATACAATGCTGTTATAATACCACTGATATTTCTCATATATATATATATATATATGTATATATTCCCTATATAGCTGAGGATTTTAATACACCACTCAGAAAAAGGTCAAGCTGACAATACAAGGAAATATTTAAGATCTGAACAAATAAAATTAAGAGCTATTAGATATGAAATGTTTATAAAACAGGGCACATTTCAGGAATTAATGTCATACAAACTATATTTTCAAAATGTAATGCAATAAATTAGACATCCATAACAAAAGAATAGCTCAAAATATCCCAATTAATAACCCTTGCTTAAAAAGGAAATAAAGGTGGGGTTCCCTCCTGGCTCAGTCAATGGAACAAGTAACTGTTGATTTCATAATTGTGAGTTTAAGCCCCACACTGGGTGTAGAGCTTAGATTAAAAAAAAAGTGAAGTATTATAGTATGTAGTTTTTTGGGTCTGACTTCTTTTAGCATAATCCATTCATCTGAGATGCATCCATGTTGTTACATGTTATGAATAGTCTCTTACTTTTTACTGCTAAATCGTATTTCACTGTATAAATATATATATCACACTTCTTTTTAATATATTTCTCTTAGATGAGGAACAGTTGTTTCCAATATTCTGAAAATTACAAATTAAGCTTTTCCTTCCTTTTAGATTTGAGTTGTTTATGTGGTGTAAATTATCCCTCAAAACAGAATATTTCCATTTCTGAAGATCATGACCAATATAAAGAAAAAATATACATATGAGGTGTAAAAAATAAAACTTATTTTTGGAAGATAATTATTGGTTAGAGAAGCCTAAAGAATCAACGAACTGTTACAACCAAAAAAAAAAAAAAAAAAAAAAAAAAGACCAACAGCAAGACCACTGCATACAAGACCAAACCATAAAAATCAAATACCTCCTAGGTCCACAATAACCAACTAGAAAATAAAAAAAAATATTTAGCCACAAAAACTAAAGTATTCAGAAATTAGCCAAAAGAATTCATAAAAACTAGCCAAAAATTCTTAAGATCTCTATAGAGAGAACTGAATAGAGACACATTTCATGTATTTGGATGGGACAATCTAATCTTATAAAGATTTTAACTACTCCTCAATTAATCTATAAATGCAATGCATTCAAAATAAGAATTCTATTTGATAATCTTTTAAGGAAAAAGACACAAATAAGCTATTACAGAAGAATCCCCAAATGGTAACAAGCAAATGAAGCGAAACTCAAATTTTAAATGAGGGACTAAAGAACCATAAAAAAACTAAGTCAGTTTTCTGAGTCAACTTTATGAAAGAAGATTAAAGAAGAGACTTGCTCTACCATATAAAAAAGATATACCAAAAATACAACAGTATTTTTTTAAAATGTGATACTGGGACAAGAATACAGACCAGTGGAATGTAAGAGAAATTTCAGACAGATCCATATGTATACTTGGCAAATTAATATATGATAAAGGTGGCATCACCTATCAGTGGAAAAATATGGACGATTTAAGAAGCATTGTGGAGATGGGCTCCTGGGTAGCTCAGTCAGTTAAGTGTCCAACTCTTGATTTCAGCTTAGGTCATGATCTCAGGGTCTTGAGATCAAGCCTGTGGCAGGCTCCACACTCAGGGAGTCTGCTTGAGATTCTCTCTCTCTCCCTCTGCCCCCACCCCTCTCTCTAAAATAAATAAATAAATCCTTTAAAAAATGTTTTAAAAAAAGAAGCACTGTGGAGAAAACTGGTTCACCAGATGGAGAAAAGTAAAACTGGATCCCTATCAATACTATATAAAAGGTGGGGCCTAAAGGGCAAATATGATAGTAAAACTATAAAATTAACAGAAGAATCTGCAGAATATCTTTGTGGCCCAGGGGTGAGGAGGAAGTATTTAATTCTCAGAATACCTCAGGGTCCACTGAACCCAATTTTAATGTTTGAGCTTCTTTTTCAAGTAGTTCTACCTATTTGTAAGATTGGTATTTGTCACGAGGTGGGGAGAGAGGGGGGCAGGTGGAACCTGGGTGGCTCCGTCGGTTAGGTTCCGACTCTTGATTTCAGCTCAAGGCATGATCTCAGGGTCGTGAGATCAAGCCCCAAGTCAGGCTCATGCTTGGCGTGGGGCCTGCTTAAGATTCTCCCTCTCCACCCCCCTGCCCCCTGTTCATGCTCCCTCTCTAAAAGAAGATTAGTATTTGGGGACTTTTATTCTTTCTTAGAGATCATCCAAAGAATAAAAATAAAATTTATTTTTAATGGACTAAAATGCATTCTCTCTTATAATTAATCACCAGACATCCAACAGACCCTTTCACAAATTTAAATTACATTATGGGATCTTATTGATCTTATTTTTCCTATATTTTGTTATTACATCATCCTAGGAATTACTTCATCATTACTCATTGTTCATCAATTATTCCCAACTATGCTAAAACAAACAAAAACCACTAAAAAAAATAGAAGAATGAGGATATGATAGGCAGAATAATGTCCCCCAATGACACTCACATCCTAATCCCCAGAACCTGTGAATGTTACAGGACTTTGCACATGTAAGAGGGTAAGGACTTTGAATTGGGGAAATTATACCAAATTATCCAGATGGGCATGAGCCAATCTAATCGCAAGTACTTAAAAGTGATGAATCTTTCTAGACTGTGGTCAGAGGGAGATGTGACTTCCAAAGAACAGTAAGAGAGTTGCATCATTGTTGGCTTTGAAGATGGAGGAAAGAGACTACCAGCCAAGAAATTCGGTCAGCCTCTAGAAGCTAGAAAAAGGCAAGGAAAAGGTGCTCCCCACTTCCCACCGCTGGAGCCTCCAAGAAAGAAATCAAGTTCTGCACACACATTGATTTTAGCCCAATGAGACCAATGTCAGACTTCTGACCCTCAAAACTATAAGAAAATAAATGCCTTGTTTTAAGCAACTCTGCAGTAGTTTTTTATGGTAAAGAGAAAAATAATGCAGATTTAATGACCTTAAAGAGTGATGCAATAGTGAAATAAGTGATTCTCTCTCAAGTTATTTTCTTGTCTTGCCCAAAGTACTGCATCATCCTGCAAGAATGTATAAAAGACTAGAGCAGGGGCGCCTGGGGTGGCTCAGTCAGTTAAGTACGGACTCTTGACTTTGGATCAGGTCATGATCTCACGGTCGTGAGATCGCACCCCATGTTGGGCTCCACGCTCAGCAAGGAGTCTGCCTGGGTTTCTCTCCCTCTGCCCCTCCTCCCACTCATGCATGCACTCACTCTCAAATGAATAAATAAATCTTAAAAAAAAAATACTAGAGACATCCTTGCAGACTGATAATAGATTGCACTGACTCCAGTGGAGAATTAAGAAATTTTCATTTTCCACCCAAGATGGTCAAGAGAAGAAAACGACAGTGGAAGACATTTTGTAATTATTAGACAAATCGGAAAATACAAAGAGATAACAACACCTCTAGACTCTCTAAAACTGATGGCAATGACTATATAAGTGAAATCTCAGAGTCATTGAATGATATTATCCTAGATGAATTTTCTCAAATTCAAGAATCAATGAATTGGATAACATATTTCTAAGGAAAAAAAGGAAACATGGTATTTTCATTAGTTAGTCATTCAACTTAAGGACTTCATATAATATTCTTCTACATGAATCTGGACCACTTGATGCTCAAAGGATGCATGACAATATCCTTTATCTTTTAAGATGCTTGTGCACCAAGATTTACTTGATACCAAGAGGATTTTATGTTTAAATTATTATTAAAATGTCTAATAAAGTTGTTTTTCATTATACCTTTATTCCTACGGCTATAAATTAGTAGCAAAATAACTTAAAATATAAAAATAGCAAAAGGATGGGGCACCTGGGTGGTGCAGTTGGTTAAACATCCAACTCTTGGTTTTGGCTCAGGTCATGATCTCAGGGTGGTGAGATCAAGCTCCATGCTCAGCACAGAGCCTGCTTGGGTTTCTCTCTCCCTCTGCCCCACCCGCTGCTTGCTCTGTGGTGCTCTCTCTCTCTCTCATAAGTCTTTAAAAGAAAAAGGAAAAGGATCTATTTGACCCAGATGGTTCATAGTGACAACTGTTTTTCTAAGTACACCAAGAGCTATTCAAAATTTCAGAGTTATAGACTATAAGTTAAAAAAAATTTGTGACTTTGATTACAACAAAATTAAAGAGTCCTCTACAATAATCCTATATGATAATGGATATCATGAACAAAGGTGATAGACATGACAAAATGGGAGAAGTTATTTGCACTGTATACAACCAACATGGAATTGATATGTAAGTATACATGGAACATGGGAAAATCAGTTTGAAAAAGAAAGTAACCCTGACAGAAAAATAGGAAAAGCATTTTAACAATTTAGAAGAGACTCCCAAAAAGCTAACAAGCACATAAAGAAATGCTCAAAATAATTGGTGGTACAAGAAAAAAAAAAAAGAGAGAGAGATACTATTTTACACATTAGACTATCAAAAATGAGAAATCCAGATGATGCTAACTGCTTCTGGGATGTAGGGATACATAAATGATCATGCATTCTGTTAAAAGTGTGGGTTAGTCCTGTACAACTGTTCTGAATAGCAATCTTATAATATTCATTCAATTTAACTCTCTATATATACCCTATAACCCAGCAATTCTGCACCTAAGAATGTAACCTAAACAAATGCGCACAGAGGTCCGTAAGAGAAAAAGTACATGAAATCCACTACAGTGTGAGGTAATGGGGAGCTGAAGACAACGTGAGGTCTATCACTGGAAAGCCTAAGAGATATGCAGCAGTTGTACAGATAGGAATAAGGGTGACAGAGGCAAGGAAGAGTAAAAATTATATAATGGGAGAAGAGCAGTTCAATCCACTCAATTAATTCTTACTCCTGAAACCAATTATGATGTATTAGAACATCATGCCCCTGAAGTATGTTATGCTATATTAAAAATCAGGTTTACAAATACTGAATTTTCCCTATATATTACAAAAATTACAGTAAGTGGTAATTTGCTACTAAACACATATGCAGGATTCTTTTACAAAATATGTTCTGGATCATTTAATACAATGAAAGAATGTCAAACAAAGATTATAATTTTACTCACTTTTGCTCCAACACTGCAACTGCCAGTGCTTCCAGTGCTCCCACTTGCAACTCCTGTAAACCTAGCTTCCAATAATTCTTGCCTTCTTGGATCCAGACTATGAAGCTCATCCATTGCACCTATTAATAACAGAAAAGGAAAATGAAACACAAATATATATCTTCATATACACACAAACACAAAATATATAGATGTGGCTAGTTGAGATGTCAATATAAACCTAATGAATGCATTCTATAAACAGACTGAGACGTTAAAATTTTTATCATGTCCTTCAGTCATTTATAAAAACAACCAACAGTAAATTTCCAACACTTGTGACTGTAATCCACAGTAAGAAATATATTTTCCACCCAATTCAGTACAAAGACACATACACACATGTATTAAAAAATTCCACAAATACTTCTTACTGCATGCAGTGCACGCCAATATTTTCTAGTCTATTTTGTCCATCAGAAAAGGAAAACACTGGTTGTGAGCTATTTAATTGATTTCATGTGCCATAAATGGACCATGGGTCCACAGTTTGAAAAACACTACTCTCATAATCTTAGCTTATGCAGAATTCTGACACTGAGTAACATTAGTAGTTATTTTGTTTATTTATACCCTATCTGACTATATTTTAAACTGGGAAAGATTGTTTTATGACTGTCACATCCCAAAGATTTGACAGTTTTCAGTTTCTATCAGGTGAATGAAAAATATACATAATCAAACAGATCATTGAGGTAACAGCTATCACTGGAGAATCACTCCAACCACTGGAGAATTAAAGGGGAAAAATTAGCATCCTCATGTAATTGCTACTATGCAGACTAAAGCACCACAAATTCTAGCTAAGTTCAATTTTAAATTTCTTTTTTTCATGTCTGCCAACTCTCTACTGATAAAACTAAAACCTTAGAACTGACATAAATGAGTGGTTCTCGAAAGGAATAAGGAGCAATCCCCAATCACATGTGGACACTTTTAAACTAAACTAACTAGACCCCTTCCACATACTCTGACATTCCTCTATCTTAAAGTTTAACAGTTATTCCTATAGATTTTATCTTTTAAAATTGCTTTCATTACCTTTCATCATTATCTGGACAGAGGACTGGATGGATAATGGCCATCCTGCCATGTTTACTTCCATGTATCTGTACCTGAACATATATTTTCTGCCCACTCCTTCTTCCATCTCAAAGAGGTAACTACCTTTAAAAAACTGAAGGCTTCAATTTTTGCTTTTGATCCCATTCCTTCTTGACATCCAAGGGATCTTGCATTTGCATGTATAGACCTAAAACTATAGAACTCTTAGAAGAAAACGTAGGGTAAAGCATCATGATCTTGGAGGATTTGGCAATGATTTCTTAGATATCAAACTGAGAAAAAATGCAAGATCCCTTGCAGCATACATAAATAAATCCTACAATTCAACAAAAAAACCTTAAAGAACCCAATTTAAAACATGGGCAGGGGGGAGGGACGTGGGTGGCTCAGTCAGTTAAGCATCTGCCTTTGGTTCAGGTCATGATTTTGGGGTCCTGAGATCGAGTCCCACATCAGGGAGCCCGCTTCTCCCTCTCCCTCTGCTGCTCCCCCTACTTGTGTTCTCTCGCTCTGTCAAATAAATAAATAAATAAATAAATAAATAAATAAATAAATATCTTTAAAAAAATGGGAGGGGGTGGCACAGTCAGTTGAGTGTCCATCTGACTCTTGATTTCGGCTCAAGTCATGATCTCAGGGTCATAGGATTGAACCCCATATTGGGCTCTGCACCCCATGTTTGGCTCTGCACTCAGCGCAGAGTCTGCTTGAGATTCTCTCTCTCCCTCTCCCCCTCCACCTGTCTCTCTAAAATAAAACTAAATTTAAAAAATCTTTAAAAAAAAGATGGGCAGAGGACATGAATAGACATTTCTCCAAAGATATGTAACTGGCCAACAATTACATGAAAAGAGGTTCAATATCAATCATTAGGGAAATGCAAATCAAAACCCACAATGACATACCACTTCACACCCATTAGGATGGCTACTATAATAGAACTGAAAATAGTAAGTGTTAGTAAGGATGTGGAGAAATTTTGAACCTTTGTGCTCGGCTAGTGGGAATGTAAACTGGTGCAACCATTGTGGAAAACCACATGGCAGTTCCTTAAAAAATTAAACATAGAATTACATATGATCCAGAAAGTCCACTTTTGAGTATATACCCAACAGAAATGAAAGCAAGAACTAGAATAAATCTTTATACACCATGTTCATACCAGCATTATTCACAACAGCCAAAAGGTAGAAGCAACCTAAGTGTCCATCAATGAATGAATGGATTAACAAAATGTGGTCTATGCATAAAATGGAGTATTACTCAACATTAAAAACAAAGGAAATTTTGACACAGGTCACAATATAGATGAACTTTGAAGACATTACGCTAAGTGTGAAATAAGCCAAACACAAAAGGACAAAAATTGTACAATTCCACTTATATGAGATTCCTAACAGTCAAATTCAGAGACAGAAAGTAGATGATGGCTGCCAGAGACAGAGGGGCATGGCGGAATGAGAAGTTAGTGTTTAATGGGTAGAGTTTCAATGGGGAAGATACAAAAGTTCTGGAGATGGATGGTGGTGATGATAGTACAATAATGTGAATATACTTAATGGCACTGAACTGTACACCTAAAAATAGTGAAAATGGTAAATGCGGTATTATGTACACTTTACCACAACGCTTACAAATAATTTTTTAAAAATAAATAAATTGAACTTCATCAAAATTTTAACTTTGCTAGTTCAAAAGACATGGTTGTAAAAATGAAAAACAAGAGACATGGAGAAAATATTTATAAAACATTTATGTGCTATATACTATTTCTACTCTTTGGCTTGGTAACCGGTTGATGGGATGGCCCACTGAAATTTAGCAGAGAAGATGAGGACCTAAGTCCCACTTTGACCTGAACCAACTAATAATGTAGTATTTTGTTTAACGCTGTTTTTGTTTCTTAGACATACAGCTTCCTCTAGGACCTCAACCCTCCCCCATGAGGTCCTAGAGGAAGCTAAACACTCGAGGAAAAACAAACAATTGGTTTCTAACCAAAACTCCTACAGTGAGTCCCAACCTCACTAATAGTTCTTAACACCTTCTAACAAGTTTTTACAACTTATTTTTTTAAAATATTTTATTTATTTATTTGAGAGAGAATGAGATAGAGCATGAGAGGGGGGAGGGTCAGACGGAGAAGCAGACTCCCTGCTCATGAGCCCGATGCAGGACTCAATCCCGGGACTCCAGGATCATGACCTGAGCCGAAGGCAGTCGCTTAACCAACTGAGCCACCCAGGCACCTAGTTTTTACAACTTTTTAATAGCAATGTATGCAAGAATCCCTGGTATAATTCTTGGCAAATAAAAGATGCTTAACAAATATTAGCATACTTGTCTAATTAAAGATTTTATTTATCTATTAGAGAGAGAGCGCAAGCTGGCGGGGGAGCAGCAGGCAGAGGAAGAGGGAAGCAGGATCCCCACTGAGCAGGGAACTCAACATGGGGCTCGATCCCAGGACCCTGGGATCATGAACTGAACTGAAGGCAGACACTTAACTGACTGAGCCACCCAGGCGGCCCTAGGATACTTGTCTAAATAAAAATGTAACCTTGAATACTAGAGCCTTGCCTCCCAAAATGCAGTCCATTGACCAGCAGCATGTTACCACCTCAGATGCTTATAAGAAATGCAAAATCTTGGGTCCCACCCCTAGACCTAGCAAATCAGAATCTGCATTTTAATAAGATCTTCAGGTAATTATTATGTGCATTCTTGTCTGAGAAGCACTGCTACAGAATCTGGGTCCTCAAACTTTACCTGAAAAGGGCCCAATTGTATTTCAGTCTTTGCAGGCCAAGGACAAAAACATGTAGATACTTACATAATGAGAGAGAAAAACTTCCTATAAACGTTCTATTGACAAAATTCAAGATATAGTAACTATATTTTATATTATAAAATATAAGTTTGCTAATGAAAAATGGAATTGGGGTAACAATTTTAGTTTCCTATCATCAAAATCTATTGCAAATATTCAACTGATTATGTTGATCAGCTTTTATGTATTTATCTTTGAAATGTCTCTTCTGACAGATAGGTACTGCTAAATACTGGTATTGACCCACAAGTACATGATTTTAATGAGTATATTCATTACTTTGAAGGCAGCTATAGAAGTCTCTTAGATTCTTTTGATATTTGCTTTTCAATATGTCACTACACTGCAGAATAAACACTTCCAATTGGAAGTTAGGTAGAAGTTCCTCAAGTGCACAATTAAAAATGGATTTTGAGATATGGAAACTTTCTTTGCGCTTGCATCAATGTCTGAAAAATGTTGCTGGAACTGTAGTTTGATGGTGGAAAATATATTCACGCAAATTCATATGGGAATGAAGATCTCACTTTGACAGAAGAAATGTATAAAGCAGCTTGATGTTACTTGTGATTCAAACATCAGTTGTCACTGAAATGACTTAACTGCAGCTAAAGTTCATATGTAAGCACTATTTTGCCTCATAATTTTATGTTAGATTCATTCATAAATATGTCTAAATCTTCAGAAAAAGCTAATTTCCAAAGCCAATCAGTATTTGACAATAGTGGTTGAAGGTCATCCTGCTTCACTCAGAAAATTTCAGTATCAGTCCTAAGCTCAAAATATTGTAAAACAATTTTACTATACTAAAGCCAGTCAAGATATCCAGCTTCTATGGCCAACAAAAATTCACACAGCTGATGCTAATTAAATCCATGAGAGCAAATGAAGAGCACCACCGACAATACTGATTCAGTAACACATGATAAATTCAAATATTTTCTGCAAAGTACCTACTGATGAATAACACAACAAATAACCATAACTTTGAACGCCTCACATTTTTTTTAAAGATTTTATTTGAGAGAGAGAATGAGAGAGAGAGAGAGAGAGAGAGAGAGAGCACACATGAGAGGGGGGAGGGGCAGAGGGAGAAGCAGACTCCCTGCTGAGCAGGGAGCCCGATGCGGGACTCGATCCTGGGACTCCAGGATCATGACCTGAGCCGAAGGCAGTCGCTTAACCAACTGAGCCATCCAGGCGCCCTGAACACCTCACATTTTTATAAGCTTCGTAAAGTTATCCAACTAAGCCTTTTTCTGTTCCACACATACTTTTACCACCATCAGTTTTAACACATCTTATCAGATTCCACTTCAGATTGTACTTAGTGTTTTCTCAACTTTGAAGATATTCTTGTGTGTAGTTGTTCTCTACAGACTATTCACAGAGTTTAATTGTTCTGCCACTTCAAATCTGGCATTGACACCTTGAATACACAACAACTGAATAGTATCAATAACATCTGTCAACTCAGCAAGGGCCAAGGAAAACCACTATAAATTACCTGCCTTGTTTTTAATTGACTACTGATGTTGCTTCAAATGTCCTCAACTCTTAAATCAACTGTTCTTGCCAAAAAATTTATAGTCTAAAACAAGTTTATTTTTCTGGACACATTTTTTTTTTGCTGCAATCAAATACAATTTAATTAACTCACCATCAGTAAATGGCTTTCCTTGCTTGGCTAACAAATGAGCCACTTGGAAACTTATTTTGGTGGCAGCCTCATTTTCAATTTTTATTTTTATGAAGAAATTATGCTGTGATAAGATACTCCATTTTAAATTGACTGTTACTTTAAGAAAATAGAATTGAGAATAGTGTGGTATATGCTTAGTCTAATAATGTCAACATATATTCTTCTCTAACAGCTACAGTGTCACTGCATAATAAAAAAATGTTTTGCTCTCTAATTCAACAAATACACACTCCACTGTGCCTTAAAAGCATGGCACTCAGAGTCCATTTTTCTTTTCTTGTTTTGACATGATAGATATGCACTGGTATAAAAAAATAAAACAAATATTGCAGGCTGGCAATACACATGGCACTCAAAACACTGTCAAGTTAGAACAGCAGCACTGAAATTTGTAGTGCACCAAAAGCTGTATGAAGTGATAAGAACGTCACAACTACTCTGCTCTGCCATTATAATGCAGAAACAGCTGTGTTCCAATAAAACTTTATTTATGGGCACTAAAATTTGAATTTCACATATCATAAAGTATTGTTCTTTCAATTTTTTAACCATGCAAAAATAGGTACTTTTCTGACTCCTGCTGTAGCAAACACATTTCAAAGATTTTAATTTTTTATGGAATCAAACTATTTCTGACACTTAACAGAAATTTGGTCCTTAATTACAAGAGATGAGATTTTCTGAAGAATATGTAATTTCACTATAATCCACTAAATTCTTTATTATACAATAATATACTTTTGAAAAAGAAATTATAAAAGCCACTATAAAGACCATATCATCCTTAAAGAATACCCATCTCTAAATACAACCACCCGTCTCCTAATTATGCTACTATTCTTACTAAACTGCTCCATAAAATGTATAATAAACCCAAAATTTCACATAAAAAATATAATGAGATGTCACTACCCAAATTAGAGATCACATCCTATTCTTTTTTTTTTTATAAAGATTTTATTTATTTATTTGACAGAGACAGACAGAGAGAGAGGGAACACAAGCAGGGGGAGTGGGAGAGGGAGAAGCAGGCTTCCCGCCGAACAAGGAGCCCAACAAAAGGCGCGATCCCAGGACCCTGGGTCCACGACCCGAACCGAAGGCAGATGCTTAACCAACTGAGCCACATCCTATTCTATAAAGAAAAAATTTAGGGAAACGTAAATGAAGGCCACAGTTTTACCCATTAGAGAAGTATGTCATGGCCCCTTCTAATAAACATTTTCTCTCTCCCTCTCTTACACACACTTACACACACACACACACACACACACACACTCTCTTTCACTCACTCAATAGATGTTAGTTATTATAAAACTAGCCTCCCAAGGTGACCAGTCTAAAACAGATGCATGTATTTAGACATAGTATTAGTTCTGGTTAGTCAGCATTACTTTACAGTTTATCACCTTTTTATGACAAGGAATCTATCTTTCATTATATCATTTTTTAATTACCTTAAGACTTCATCTTCCTTGGCAGATAGTCAAAACAAAACCACGATATCTAGAAAGCATGTTAATACCAGAAAGGTTAATACCAGTTACCAAAAAGTAAATGAGTTTGCTCACTTAGACCTTTCTAATAAATTCAACTGCTACTAAGCCATTGCCTTACATTTTTGAATTTAAAACTTCCTGAAGTCTGAAAATATTTTAACTCATTCCAGATTTTAATTGTTACTTTTTATATTTCATCTGATAAGCTTATTTATACAGAACAGTTAAGGTCTTTCTTCTATTAATACTTTTCACATTATACTTGATAAGGCAAAGAACTCTGATTAAAACACAAATACCATGATAAAGTTAGAAATTATTTCAACAAGATAAAATATTCCATTGAAATCACTCCTTTTATTTTTTAATGCATTTCAAAGTATAGGAAACAAAAAGAATTTAAGAAGTCTACACTGTTCAACACTCCAGAATTATTTCTGACTCTTGTCTTTAAACATCCATTTTAACATGGTTAATAGAATATATCTATTTTCAAATACAGTATTTTGTATCATATATTTAGCAAACATAGCTATTACTTTTGTTGACTACATTACATTCTAACATTTATTCCACAGCTTGACTGCCAATTTAAAACCAAATATCCTAATTTTTTGGTACTTAAATGAACATGTTAAATGAGCTATCACAAAAGTGGCCCAATTTCTTTCATAACCTTTTCCCCCCATGAATCTAAAAAAAGATCTCCCACATTTTTTCCCTCATGATTTTAAATATTAGCATTTGGAAATTTAATCCATTTAGAATTTAATTGTATATAGCTATATTTTTTTCCAAAGGAAAATGTCATACAATTTCTCACAAATGCAACCTTTCCCACTGATCTGAAATACTTCTCTAGCCATCTATCATATTCCCACATAAATATGGGTCTGTTTCTGTACTTTATTCTGTTTCACTAAACTATTTGAGCTATACACATCTTATCCATCTACCTACACATATATGTATTGTATATATACATATATATACACACACATAACTACACTCTCTTTCAGACACACCCCCCAAATATTTCATCGAGAATGACTGAAAAGAGTAAGCATAGAAAGCCAGATTCCTGAATCTAGTATATACATTCAGTTATATAAGGCTGTGGTAAAGAAAAGACAGGTCTGATCTAGAACCACTCTATGTCAGATTAATACCTCACCTTATCTTTAAGATACTTAGTCATTTTAAACACTTTTTTTTATAATCCTTACAGCAAAGAATTCAGACATACTCAGACTAAATTATTCATATAAAATATAGCTTGCATCAGAGTAAAGCACAGAGTTTTGGTTTTTGCTTCTCTGCCCTGTCATGACCTTAGAGAATAATAATTTAATTTCATATTTTATTCTTATAAATAAAAAACATCTGACAGCTAATTTTTCTTTCATCAGAAATAAATACACAAATAGACAAGTTGTGTAAGCATGGCCAAGTTCCTTAGCCATGTTTCAGCTTCTTTATATATAAAACAGATAATAAAAGTATGTACCTTATAGTTGTTAGAGTAAGATAAGTGTATATGAAGAGTTTTAAACTAAACCTGTCACTCAGTATTCAATAAATGTGAGCATATATGTATGCTACAATATAAGTGCTCAATAAAGACTGGCATTTATTATGTACATAATATAAGCTCCCTTCTAGCTTTCTCCCTGTGGTTAGAATTTCCTGGTAGATAAAATGGCATATACTTCAATGCCTAATTTTTTTCTGTTAATGTCAAAGTAACGTAACTAACTCATATACCTCTACCTTCTTTAAGCTTATAATAATTTGCTATTTTTAGAATCAATTTTCTCATATACACACATGTATACATATACACACATATATGCATGTACATGTACATGTGTGTATACATACATACATATATATATGTATTTTTATAGTAGGCTACTTCTCTATTTTAACATCCTGTTCTCATCTTAAGGAAATTGAGATACTGAGAGATTAAATCATATTACCTATTGTTAGAACTGATATCCACTCAACTAAGCACCCCTTATTCCAAAAGAGCAGTCCAAAAGAAGAGTCTAAGAGTGTGTGTGTGTGTGTATGTGTGTGTGTATGTGTGTGTGTGAGAGAGAGAGAGAGAGAGAGAGAGAGAGAGAGAGGAAGAAAATGAACACACATGTGCTTATATATGTAAAAAGCAATGTTTTCTAAGAAAGGTCCAAAATAGGAATTTGGTAAAACCTGGACTAGTTATTACTTTCTTCTTATTACTACAACGTCAACTGGTATCCTATCCCTAACCTAAGTACTAATTACTCAAGAATCTTTTTTAGTTCCATGCTTTTTCCCCATTATTAATGTAATAAATGCTGGCTGAAATAAATCATACAGAAATATAAAAACGAAAGCCCCAATACTCCCGTTTCCCAAAATCCCACTCCTCAGAGGTAACCATTTTGATATACCTTCAAAAGGACAGTGATGACTGACTGCCCCGCAGTACTCCTTTTTGGTCTGTTCTATCCTAATAGGGCAGGGTGAAAGAAGGACTCCAGAACAGTTACCTCGTACAGTCCATCTGCAGCAGGGAAGTAAACCTCTGACAAGGAAGTTGCATGCACTCTACATAAGAAGTCCAAGTTGAGCACTATCCACCTTTCAAAACACTATCTGAAACAATGTATTATAATAAACAAGGATAAAATATTCTAGATGTTTATACAGTGATTTCAACACAGGCATTATTTCACCAACGTCATCTCTATCATATCTTCAAAAGACTCTTAAAATGGATTTCTATGGACACTTATTGTAGCAAAATAGCTTTAGGGTTAAGAGCATAGGCTCTGCTGCCAGAATACCAGCTCTGTCCTCATCCATAAAATCCTGGTAATAACAGAGACTACTCCACAGGATTCTTATGCAAATTCAATGAGATGATACTGGCAAGCCCTTAGCAGGTTCCTGGAATATATAGCCTCCATAATTTTTACTTACTATTACTGAGTCCTAGAAAAATAAGCAACTTCCCCAAAATTGCATGCCAAGTAAGTGATGTGAGAACAGAAAGCAACAAAAGGATATTAACAAACAGTAGAGCATTCCAGTTTACTCATTTTCAATTTCACTAGCCTAAATCCTCAAAGAAGAAAAAAATAAAATTTTTAAATTAATAAACCCAAAAGATTTCCAACAAAAAAACCACTCTGCTTAGGAACCCTACCTGCTCTAAATGCCCACAGACATGTTCAACATAAATTATGCTGCTCAATGAAAATAAAAACAATCTTTAACCATCATTACCAACTCTAAATTACTGTACAACTCCAGAGAATGCCAAAAGTTTTGGTGCCAGATACATAAATGAGTGCATAAACCCATTAAGATCATAACATTCCTCTAGAAAGATACATTTCCAAAGACCAAATCACCCAAGATACAAAATTTTTAAATTCTAGTAATATTTTCTATTACCATCAACCTTAACAGAAATGCCAACATGTAACTTTAGTTTTTAAAATATTTATATATGGTTTTATATTTATATATATATAATATTAATATATATGTATTTAGAGGGGGGCAGGGAGATCCAAAAACAAAGAGGAGGGGGAAAGAGAGAGAGAGAGAATCTTAAGCAGGCTCCAGGCCCAGCGCAGAGCCCAATACAGGGCTTGATCTCACAACCCTGAGATCATGACTTGAGCTGAAATCAAGAGTCAGATACTTAACCAACTGAGCCACCCAGGCACCCAACCGACTTGTAACTTTAGAAAAATATGTAAGTAAATCAACTTTAACAAAGGATGAGAAATTGTAATTTTTAACAGGTTGAACCACATGAAGTTATATTCAAACATTTTAAATATATAAAATAAGTTTGTATGGTTCAAACAATTTACTTGATGACCAGAATGGTCTAGAGTATAAGCAGTCCTCTAATATCTTTTTTTTTTTTGATGTCTGATCGTATTTATTTGTCACTCATAGAAAAATCTCATTTTTGACTGGACTCAGACTTAAAGGTAGAAGCTCTCAGAGAGGACAGCCTCTGTCTCTTGGCAATCTGTTCCTGGCATTTTTCTTTGGCCTCCTTCATTCTCTTGGCCAAAAGTTTAGCATATTCTGCAGCCTCTTCCTTATTTTTCTTAGTGCGCTGCTTCTTCAAAGCAATACGCCGCCGTTTGTGCTGGAGGACTCGTGGAGTAACAAGACGCTGAATCTTAGGCGCTTTGGTTCTAGGTTTCTTCTCTTCTTTGTTTAGGGGCTTTCTCACAACATACTGGCAGAGATCATCTTCTTTAGAGAGAGTCTGCGGATTCTGCTGGCTCTTTTGGACCCCAGGCGACGAGGCACAGTAGTATCAGGGAGTCCAGAAATATCCTTCTCCCCTTTTTTTACAATGACCAAGTTGAGAACACTGAGATTGGCATCCACAATGCAACCCCAAACAGATTTGCGCTTTCTCTCTCCAGTCCGCCTTGGTCTATAGCAGGAATGCCCCTTACTCAGCAGCAGGAGGACACGACCATAGGTCAAGACACCCTGCTTCATGGGGAAGCCTTGTTTGTCATTGCCACCACTGATTCGGACCACATAACCCTCCCATTCTTCACCCAGAGCATCAGCAGCAACTTCTGTGGCCATACGCTTCTCATAAAGGTACGAAGTTTGCGTTCATCGTCCACTTCAATGAGTTTCTGGCAGCCAGTAGCTGGGAAAGAGATGTTCAGCTTCATCCTGAAGCAGCCTACCGCCTCCGAGGTGCCATGAAAAAGAGCCTCTAGTATCTTTACAAATGATTATGACTGCCATTTTACAGAAATTCAATAAAGAATACAGAACTCAAAGAAATTGTGGGTCACATCATTCTCATACATTTTTAATTTGTGTATTATCTCAAAGTTGCCAAAATGGAGTGATAAATGCAAAGCCTTAAGTTTATATTTTATAAGGTTGGCCCTCATAGTCTTCCAGCAAATCTGTACATTTAAAAAGTCTGACTTATACCAAGTTTTCTTTCAATTATAGTTAATTTTCTAACTTAACATTTATTTCCCAATGTCAAGTTATTTGTCTTATGAAGAAAAGGACATGTACCTTTAGAGTGACAAGAAATAAGCAATTTCACTTCTTCCCATTTTTACTACTGGTCATAAACCCCAAATTGGCAACAATAAAGAAAAATGCAAAAATGCAAAAAATCAGAGCCTAAAAATCCCACTCATAGTCCTACTACACAAAGATAACCTAATGTCAACCACACTCAAGTTTTCTTCCAGTCTTTTTTCTGTTTACTCTTTTTTAAAGACCTATTTATTTATCGGGGGAGGTGGGGCATAGGGAGAAAATCTCAAGCAGACTCCCTGCTGAGCACAGTCTGACTCCCAGATCGTTCTCACGACCCTGAGATCATGACCGGAGCAGAAAACAAGAGTCGGACGCTTAACTGACTGAGTCACCCTGGCGGCCCATTTTTCTGCATACTTTTTATCCCTCGATTAACTTTACACTTTTTATAGTAGCCCCTGGCATTCAAAGATGTTTCCACATTCATAATTTCAACGATTTGCAAAAGACCCTAAAAGTGATGACATAATAAAATTAATTATTCGCTGAAGTGCTGCTAAAATGAGAAACTTATATAACCTCCACCCATTCAATTCTCAGTCTGAGTTTGATTTTCCTTATAGGTAGTCATATAGCCTGAAAGTCATATAGTTATCCCAACCCCACACCAAAAAACTATTTTGTTTTTGAAAAATCTTTCCCCCAAATAAACCTGATTAACAATGTTAACGATGGAAGTGCCAGTGGCAGTTCTTTGCCATAAAAAGAAACTTCAGATAAATTATAAATGTAATTTATGTAAGTTTACTGCATATTAATGCTACTACTCTACACAGTATCCACATTTTAATAAAATTGATTTAGGTTTCCTACAAGTAACTTAAACTTTTGTATTAAAACTGATGACTATCAAACTGTGTGATGGGTATGTTAAGGTTCACTGCAATATTCACTCTACTTCAATAAATTAAAAAATGTTCCCATAACAAAAAGCTAACAACTTTTTATATTTTCCTACATTTTTGTGAGGGAATTTGTCTTTTTTATTTTTTTAAAGATTTTTATTTATTTATTGAGAGAGAGAGAGAGAATGGTAGAGAGAGAGCATGAGAGGGAAGAAGGTCAGAGGGAGAAGCAGACTCCCCGCTGAGCAGGGAGCCCGATGCGGGACTCAATCCCGGGACTCCAGGATCATGACCTGAGCCAAAAGCAGTAGCTTAACCGACTGAGCCACCCAGGCGCCCATGAGGGAATTTGTCTTAAGGGCATTTGCAAATTTCAGAACTAAGAAAGCTGTCTGATAGCCATCACTGTCAAGATTCTACACTGGAGCTACTGCGGGTCTAGGTCCGGGCAGCCGAAGAGTGTGGTAGGTAACGGTCGTCAGCGCAAGGGTCATTTCGTCGCTGGGAAGGGACGGCCCTCGCCCGCGGTGATGGTGGTTAGCAAGATGAACAAAGATGCGCAGATGAGAGCAGCGATTAACCAAAAGTTGATAGAAACTGGAGAAAGAGAACGCCTCAAAGAGTTGCTGAGAGCTAAATTAATTGAATGTGGCTGGAAGGACCAGTTGAAGGCACACTGTAAAGAGGTAATTAAAGAAAAAGGACTAGAACACGTTACTGTTGATGACTTGGTGGCTGAAATCACACCAAAAGGCAGAGCCCTGGTACCTGACAGTGTAAAGAAGGAGCTCCTACAAAGAATAAGAACATTCCTTGCTCAGCATGCCAGCCTTTAAGATTGGATGAGATTGTGTTGTTTTGTGGTTTTATTTCTGAAAGTAAAACTTGCCATAAATTAGGAATCAATTTCCCAAAATAAAATCCTTTTTTGTATGATGGTAAAAAAAAAAAAAAAAAAAAAAAAAAAGATTCTACACTAATTACTATTTTGTATCTTATGTTCTTACAAAAGCAATTTTCCACATTATGACATGTTTTCATGAACATTTCATGACTACCTAACATTCCATTAAATGGATATACAGTAATATATTTAATCATTCCCCTACCATTGGCGATTCAAGTGGTTTCTAATTTCCTGCTATTAAAAAGAGTGCTGCAACAAACATCATTCTACCTAAAATGCTGTTTGAAATTAGAATTATTTCCTTAGAACAATGACTCCTGGGCGCCTGGGTGGCTCAGTTGGTTAAGCAACTGCCTTCGGCTCAGGTCATGATCCTGGAGTCCCGGGATCGAGTCCCGCATCGGGCTCCCCGCTCAGCAGGGAGTCTGCTTCTCCCTCCGACCCTCTTCCCTCTCGTGTTCTCTGTCTCTCATTCTCTCTCTCTCAAATAAATAAATAAAATCCTTAAAAAAAAAAAAAAAAAAGAACAATGACTCCTAAAGCCTAGTAGGAAAAATGTTATTTTTCCATATTTATTTATCTCTCCCAGATCCACCTCACCAATCTCCATCCAGAGTCAAAAGGTAACTGTGCAGAAATGAGTTTACATAGCAAGTGTGAGGATGCTATCTTTAGAAAGGCCTACTGAAGAGTAATTCCCACCCTTCCCTAACTGATAAGGGTGGCTCACAGTGCCTAGACTGTTCGTGGAAACAATGTGGTTGGTATATGCTAGGAATAAGGTACCCCCAATTAAAACCTTGTATGTAGAATCTCTAGTGAACTTCCCCAGACAGACACATTGCACACATGTTGCTGCATTTTCATTGGGGGAAGATTATGTACTCTGTGTACCCCTCTTGTGAGGGAAATAGCATAAGGAAGCCTGTGTATGGATTCCTCCAGACTCTGCCTATGTTTTCCCCTTAAGATTCAGCTGTGTATCTTCACTATGTTGCTGCAATATACAACAAACATGAGTACAACTATATGCTGAGCCCACTAGCCTTTCTAGTTAATCTCTGAACATAGGGGTAGCCCTGGAGACACATTACACAGTATGTAAAGCTCATTCAGCCTACCTGACCACTCTAAAACAGGCTGAGAGAACATCTGGTCACTAGTGAGGCACCACATTCATAGCCCTAGGTAAAAACTAGAGATTACCCTGCTATTTGAGGTTATGGAGAACCTCAAGTAAAGTTAAATTTCACATATTTCCCTGCCAAGACAGGCAAATGCTTTAATTCTAAAACTCCCTAGCAGACACAGTAATTCTGAGTCTGCAGCTTTATCAGTGAGATGGCCTATCTCCTCTCACTAGACTATAAACTCCAAAAGAACAGGAATTGGGGGGCGGGGGGCTATTTGTTCACTGAATATCAAGACACCTAAAAGAATGCTCAACACATAGAAGACTCTCAATAAATATTTCTTGAATGAATAAATGGATATTCTCAGGCATCCCCAAATTTTCAAACTAAAGAAACCTGTTCTAAAAGACAACCAAATCTGTATTTCAGCTCCACTGCTTTAGTAACTCTCAGCCTCAGTTTCCTCATTCATACAATGAAAATAGCCATCTAATTTACTGGCATGAAGAGGAATACAACATATGGGTAAACTCCTCCTGGCATAAAACAGACACGTAATAACATGAATAGAACTTATTTAGAAAGCCAAGGAAGCTCAATAAGAAAATCAACATAATATAAAAAAATTAAGGGCACCTGGGTGGTGCAGTCAGTTAAAGCATCAGACTCTTGGTTTCAGCTCAGGTCTGATCTCAGGGTTGTGAGATCAAGCCCTGCACTGGGCTCCATGCTTAGCGGGCAGTCTCCTTAGGTTTCTCTCTCCCTCTTCCTCTGCCCCTTCCCACTACCCCACGGCACACACATGCTTTCTCTCTCTCTCTCTCATAAATAAATAAATAAAGCTTTAAAAAAAATTAGTTCAATCAGGTAGAATATTAAGTACTGTTACTTGGAAAGTATTACAGCGTCTGCATTTCTGCCTGATTATAGATTCCAGGGTGGATTCATGGACACCAGTTAGGCGGCCACTGTAGCAATCCAGTAAGAGAAGACACTAGTTTGAACTAGTACCACATAAGACCAGAAAGGTATCTAGAAGATGAAAAAACAAGAGGACTTGGTAGCAAACTGAATTTGAAAAGGAAAGGAAAGGGAAATGTTTCTGGTTTACACATGGATAATTGGTAGTAACAGTCACTATAAAAGGAACTGGTTTGGGGAGACAGACCATGAGTTCCTATTTGAAGACACTGAACTTGGTGTGTTTTATGGACAACAGTGAGTTTCTTCATGCAGGCCTCACTTATCCACTCATCTAACAATGAAGACTAAGGCCCACAGTTACCTATTTTATGGGTAATGGTTCAATTATCATTAGCAAAGAGCACAGGGTAGCAGGAAGGAAGGACAGGTACAAAGAAAGCCCAGCTCAATATACAAAAAATAAAAGTACAAAGGATGAGGAAAAACTGCTTTCACTGACCACTTAGATATTTAAAAATTAATCCAGGGGCACCTGGGGGGCTCAGTCGTTAAGCGTCTGCCTTCGGCTCAGGTCATGATCCCAGGGTCCTGGGATCGAGCCCTGCATCGGGCTCCCTGCTCAGCGGGAAGCCTGCTTCTCCCTCTCCCACCCCTGCTGCTTGTGTTCCTTCTCTCACTGTCTCTCTCTGTCAAATAAATAAATAAAATCTTTAAAAATAATAATAAAATAAAATAAAAATTAATACATACTGTGGATCACTTATACAATCAACTCTATTGTAAGTCAATGGGCCTAAAAGACAAGATAGTGTTCACACTATGAACTCACAATATCAATGAGGAGAAAGACAAATAATGTAAAAGAATAAACCTTGGGGGGTGCCTGGGTGGCTCAGTCGTTAAGCATCTGCCTTTGGCTCAGGTCATGATCCCAGGGTCCTGGGATCGAGCCCTGCATTGGGCTCCCTGCTCCGCGAGAGGACTGCTTCTCCCTCTCTCACTCCCCTTGCTTGTGTTCCTTCTCTCACTGTGTCTCTGTCAAATAAATAAATAAAATCTTAAAAAAAAAAAGAATAAAACTTGAAATGATCGTGGCTGGATACATCAGAATCAATTTTATGAACTACCTACCATGTATGTCTAAATACTACAGAGCATAATAACTCTCTAAACTGCTTAACATACTATTTGATTACAATATACAGCAAGGTGTGAATGAATAATTCTACAGGACACATAAAAATCAATCCTATTTCTTTCTTAGTCACATTATATGCACTTCATCTTCCCAGGTTGCTGTTGATGCACTTTGAAAACAATTACAGCATGTTTAGCTTCTCTATCAGACTGGCTTTTGGTAAATCAGAACTTCCACTACTGTGCTCCTCATTCTTCTAAGTTATTACCTTTATAAGTAATAGTAAATTATGTTAATTTACTTATCTGTACTTGTAGAACACCCTGCAAAAGAGGAAAAATGTATTCTTAAAAAATATAGTCAGCTAACAAATAACCTGATTTTAACATGGGCAAAGAACTTAAAACATTTCTCCAGAGATAGCACAAATGGTCAGCATGTGTAGAAAAAGATGCTCAATACCACTAATAATTAAGGAAACGCATATAAAACCCACAAGATATTGTTTCACTCTTCTTAGGACTGCTACTATTTAAAAAATAGAATATAAGTGTTAGCAAGGATGTAGAGAAATTGGAATGCTTGTGCACTGTGGATGAAACTAAAATGGTACAGCTGCAGTGCAAAACAGTATGGCAGTTCCTCCAAAAAATAAAATTACCATATGATCCAAGCAATCTCACTTCTGGGTATATACCCACAAGAACTCAAAGCTGAGTCTCAGAGATATGTGCACACCCGTGTTTATAGCAGCCTTATTCACAACAGGCAAGGCATGGAAGCAAGCCAGGCAACCATCAATGGATGAATGGATAAACAAAATGTGGTATATACATAAAATGGAATATTATTCAGCCGTTAAAGGGTAGGATATTCTGACACATGCTACAATACAGATGAACACTGAGGACAGTGTGCTAAATGAAATAAGCCAGTCACAAAAAGACAAACATGTATGACTGCATTTATATGATATACCTTAGAGTAGTCAAATTAATAGTATAAAATGGTGCTTTTCAGGGGTTGGGGGCAGAGGGGAGTGGAAAGCTGTTGTATAATGGGTATTACAGCTTCAGTTTTGCAAGATAAAACAGATCTGGAGTTATCTACTTGAATAACTGATTAATTTGAAGCATTCAACTTCCTCACAGAAAATTACTCTATACCAGGGACAGGGAGCACCACCTGTTTTTGTACTATTCATGAACTAAAATGGTTTTTACATTTTTAAATGTTTGCAAAGGGGAGATCAAAAAGAAGAGCATTTCATGACAAGTAGAAATCACGTGAAATTCAAATTTCAGTGTCCATAAAAAAAGTTTTATTGGAACAAAGCCACGCCCATTCAGACAGAGAGTAATTCTAACAGAGACCTTTTGGCCTAAAAAGCCTAAAATACTTACTAACATGCTCTTTGCAAAAAGTCTGCCAACTCATGCTCTATACCTAATTCCAAAATAAGGAATTAGGTACAAAGCAAGAATAAAATGAAGTAAATAATAGTTTTTTAAATTTTGATTTAATGATTCTTTTAAAAATACAAAAGAAAACTCTTTTATGTGGCTTTTTATTTCTACCATCAAGACATCTGCATATACAAAGAGGCACACAGGCATGTGAGCACATGTGTTATTTTTAATACCTGCAGTATCTGGAGTTAAGCCTCAATCTTAGGATAAACTTTCATTAGTAGTCAAGCTCTTTGGGTACTCAATAAATACAGGATTTATACAACTACTTAATTACCCAGCTTTGCCTTCTCAAATAACTGGGTTAAAGTCATTTTTATTTTATACAAATTTAGAAAAGATATCCTAAATAAAGTTGCTGAGGGGTGCCTGTGTGGCTCAGTCATTGAGCGTCTGCCCCCAGCTCAGGTCATGATCCCAGGGTCCTGGGGTAGAGCCCCTTCCTGCTCAGCAGGAAGCCTGTTTCTCCCTCTCCCACTCCCTCTGCTTGTGTTCCTTCTCTTGCTCTCTGTCAAATAAATAAATAAAATCTTAAAAAATAAATAAATAAATAAAATTGCTGACAGCTCATGATAATGAAAAATTTGCATCACTTTTATCATTTTCTTATTAAAGGCAAGCTTTGTGGGGTAGAGGTTAGGGTTGTAATTGATCATGTTAGCTGTTAAAGATAACTAAAATGCTTTAAACATCAAGTTTTAGACAGTGTTCCAACTAACTATGCATCTATGCTTTGGTCAATAACTTGTTAATAGAAAATTTAAGGAAGAATATTTATTAAATCGCAAAATACTTAAAACAACATTTAACATATATACCTATGTTTTAGCAAGTAAAGAATAAATAATTACTATAAATTGATCCTGGCAAGGAGGCTGCCATAGGAGAGTATACTGATCTCGATTTCAAAGTTCAGATGCCAGTATTTGGGGAACAAGCTGAAATCATTAACCCCCCTTAAAATTCCCATTTTCTTTCTTCTGCTGCTCTGTAATCTAGAGAAGTAAATTAGACATTACAAACAACTGCAAGTAGTTTTAACATAAGAACTGTCACAGTCCGGGCACCTGAGTGGCTCAGTCATTGAGCCTCTGCCTTCGGCTTGGGTCATGGTCCCAGGGGCCTGGGATCGAGCCCCACATCGGGCTCCCTGCTTGGCGGGAAGCCTGTTTCTCCCTCTCCCACTCCCCCTGCTTGTGTTCCTGCTCTCACTATCTCTCTCTCTGTCAAACAAACAAACAAACAAACAAATAAATAGAACTGTCACAGTCCTTGTCATCAGTACATACTGTAGTAAAAGTAAGCTTTGGTAGTAATAAGCTGTAGTAATGGGTCCATGGTATCGACACTGTGACCTCAGTTAACTTTGCTCCCTCCCACAAAAAAATCCACCTAATTTTATGATTAAGCAATTCAAAGCTGCATCCTTTTCAATAATTTTGAGAAACTTGAGTAATTTTTAAAACAAACCACAAACAAAAAAGGTAATAAACATGTGGAAAACTGCTTATGTTCTTGGTAATCAAACATATACAAGTAAAACAACCTGGAATACAACCACACAAGCCAGTTTTAAAATATAGTACCACTAGAGCAGTGATGTTTCCATTAAACTGGTTCATGTGTGTTACTGATGGCACTGTAAATAGGTACAACTCTTACAATATAACAACATCCAGAAAGAAATTCATACTTTTTGACTAACTTAAACTGAAACAATAACTGCAACATTTGAAGCATGACAATTTTCAAATGCATACAAAGTATTATACTATATTTAGCAAACCTAAAAGTCAGTTTCTAAAGCTAAAACACTATTACTCAAAGGGCAATAATTTAAAAGAAGCAAAGTAACAAAGATGTATCACATTCTTACCTATAGTGGAAAGAACTGAGAACAGAGAATTGAGCATACATCCAACCCGAAAGGAAGTGTATATGTCCCAGCTATTAAATTGTTAAAAAAAAAAAGGTGCATATATTAACTATGACCTCTTAGAACCTAATCCCTGAATAAGACACAACTCCATTATGACTGTAACTCATCAGAAAAGTTTCTCCCAGAATCAGAAAAAAAAAAATCACTGGATAGGATTGTGTGCCACGTTATTTTAGAATTTTATCAATGCATTGTCCTTTCATAATAACAGAAAAAAAAAAGTCCCAGATAACACTTATTCAACTATACATTCATCATTATTGCGAGGAGGAGGGATGCCTGTGTGGCTCAGTGGGTTAAGCAAATGCCTTTGACTTAGGTCATGATCCCAGGGTCCTGGGATGGAGTCCCACATCAGGCCCTTGTTCAGCGGGAAGCCTGATGCTCCCCTGCTTGTGCACGTGCACTCTCTCTGACAAATAAATAAAATCTTAAAAAAAAAAAAACCACAATTGAGAGGAGTGAAAAAAGATTCAAGTTTACCCAAAATGTTCAAATGAATTGGAAGTATTAAAAACAAAAGCAGGGTTGCTGGAGTGGAGAGGGGTGGTGGGATGGGGTCACTGGGTGATGAACATTGGGGAGGCATTCTGAGCACTGTGAATTGTGTAAGACTGATGAATCACAGACCTGTACCCCTGAAATAAAACAAAAACAAAAAACAAAAAAGCAAATAAGAACTCCTAGTAATGCTGATTAGGTAAATCAGACCAATGTTCTGGGTTGGGAAACTTGAAAAGTTGGACTAAATTCTTTTGTTTTTTTTTAAGTCTGCTTATAGTTATAAGTCAATGAAGAATCATGGGGCCAAAATTCAGGAAAAAAAACTCCAGAGTTGAGGGTGGTAAATGAGGCTTCCCCAGACTCTAGAAGCATCTGCTGATTTCAGAACTAGTGATTTAGAAACTGAGATGCTAAGCAAAATTTTGGCAGTATCACTGGGCTGTACAGGGAAAAAAAAAAAAAAAAGAAATCCAGAGCCTCCCCCAAACTTTGCACTGGGATCCCCATCTCAGAGCAAAAATGAATAGGATTAGGGTCCAGCTTCTAATCTCAATCCTTAAAAGTGGATCAAGAAAATCTGAGATTTAGAGTGCCCCTATATTTCTGCCAAAATTAAATGTAAATCCTATCATGGAAGACTGCCATTATTCTAGGCTCCAAATGATCTCTATGGTTTCTCATAAAAAATGTGCCATACCCAATTAAAAAACAAAACAATGAAAAAGAAACCCAAGAAAGTAACACATGACTGAAAAGCAAATAAAACATGGAACAAGACTCAAAGGGATCTAGATAATGAAGTTATCAAACACTTCCAAATAATTATGCTGAATAATAAGACTGAGAACTTTGACAGAGAACCTGAAACTACCAAATTGCTTTCCAGAACTAAAAAAAATCAAAGGATTTAAGTTAAGAACTCAGTAGATGAGTTTGACACATACTAAAACCTTAAGAGAGAATTAATGAGGGGCACCTGCATGGTTCAATCGGTGGAACGTTTGATTCTTGATTTCAGCTCAGGTCATGATCTCAGGGTTGTGGGATTAAGCCTCAAGTTAGGCTCTGTGCTGGGTATGGAGGCTGTCTGAGATTCTGTCTCCCTCTTCCTCTGCCCCTTCTTCCCACCCTCTAATTAAAGAGAGAGAGAGAGAGAGAGAATTCATGAACTAGAAGATTATCTCAGAAAAATATACCTTTCAAAAGGCACATTAGGAATAAAAGGATGAAAATACAGAAAAGGGGATGAGAAACACACAGCATACAATAAGAAGATCTAACACATGTACAACTGGATTCCCAGAGAAGATGACAGGATAGGAGAACTATCTAAAATGGTATGGACTGAAAATTTCCCAAAACTTATAAAAGTCTTCAACAGTTCTGTCCAACAAAATTTTCTGCAATGATGGACGTGACATGCTCTCCATCTGCCATAAAGGCAGCCAATAATTACATGTGGCTACTGAGAACTTGAGAAACTTAATTTCTAACTTCTTAAATGATCATTTAAATAGTCACATATAGGGGCGCCTGGGTGGCTCAGGTCATGATCCCAGGGTCCTGGGATCAAACCCCGCATTGGGCTACCTGCTCAGTGGGGAGCCTGCTTCTCCCTCTCCAACTCCCCTTGCTTGTGTTCCCTCTCTTACTGTCTCTCCCTCTGTCAAATAAATAAAAATTTAAAAATCTTTTTTAAATAAATAAAGTCACATATATCTAGTGGCACTGGATAGTGCAGCCACAAGTCACAGATCTAAGAAGTCCTACACACACCAAGTAGAACAAAAGCATACTTACACACCTCAGAGTAAAACTGCTTGAAAACCAAAAATAACCTCCCCGAAACCTGAAAAGTAACCAGAAACAGCAAACTAGATTACCGTCAAGGGAGCAACAATAAGACTGACAGAGGACTCAGAACAAAACAATGGAAATCGGGTCTCACTGTAATAACACAACATGAGCTGAATGAATGAAAATAACTGCCTACTTGCATTCTGATGTCAGACAAAAACAACAAAAACTTTTCAAGAATAAAGATGGAGGAAAGACTTATCAGACAAGCAGTTAACAGAGAATTCCACACCAGATAGGCCCAAATAGAGAAAACATTAAAGAGCATTCTTTAGGCAAACAGAAAATCAACACAGCTTTAAAAAGAAAAAAAAAAAACTATATAGTAAATATAAATGCAGAATTACTATATAA
Organism: Callorhinus ursinus; assembly: GCF_003265705.2. NCBI lineage: Eukaryota > Metazoa > Chordata > Mammalia > Carnivora > Otariidae > Callorhinus > Callorhinus ursinus. Next base: position 59,060,827 of record NW_027397064.1, on the reverse strand, counting down.
AATACTAATAATATCTTATGGGTGGTTAAAATAATGTAAAACCAAACTATGCAGGGGCACCTGGGTGGCTCAGTTGGTTAAGCATCTGTCTTCAGCTCAGGTCATGATCCCAGGGTCCTGGGAACCCTGTGTCGTCAGGCTCCCTACTCAGCGGGGAGTCTGCTTCTGCTTTTCTCTCTCCCTCTGCCTCTCCCCCTACTTGTGCACTCTCTCTCTCTCAAATAAATAAAAACTTGGGGGGAAAAAAAAAAGAACCAAACCATGCAGTAATAGTAGTATATAATTCAGGAGAGGGAACTGTACAGTTAACAGTTTCTAAAGTTGTTGCACTGACCAGGAAGAGGAAAAAATACTGACTTACACTATGCTTAATAAGTCAAAGAGGTATATTTTCATTTCTGGGATAACCACTAAAAAAATTAGGATATAATCTCAAACAGGATACAACCATTAAGCCACCTGTGGGGAATTATTTGAAATAAAAAATAGTAACAATCCAAAACAAGGCATAAAAAGAGAGTAAAAGAAAGTTCAAACAAACAGGGTAAATAAAACGAGAAACATTAATTTAAACCCAAATATATCAGTAAGTATATTAAATATAAATTTACTCAATGTTCCAATTAAAACAAACACAGTCAAACTAGTTATTTTTTAAAGAACATATGCTATTTATAAGAGACAGCTAAAATATAAATAAAAGTTTTAAGTAGAAGCCTGGAAAAAGATATACCATGAAAACATTTAGCAACTGAAAGCTAGCGTTATCTGTCTTAACACTAGATAAAGTACACTCACTGTAAGGCAAGATACATTACAAAATATAAAGAAAAACATTTCATGATGATAAAAGCTTTGATTTACCAGGAAGATACAAAAATTCTTAATTTATAAGCACCTACAACAAAAAATACATAAATACGTAATATAAAAAATGACAAACTATACTATGTATGTAGATAAATCTACAACCACTTTGGGACCTTTTTTTTTTTTTTAAGATTTAGAGAGAGAGTGTGCATGCGCGCTAGTGAGGGGGGGGGGGGGGGGTGACCAGCAGACTCCCTGTTGAGCAGGGAGCTGGACACAGGGCTCCATCCCAGGACCCGGAGGATTATGACCTGAGTTGAAACCAGATGCCCAACCAACTGAGCCACCCAGGCACCTCTGGGACATTTTAAACCTTTAAACCTGCTCTGAGTAAGAGCAAACAAGCAAAACAAGTAATGATAATTTTAAGAAACAAACCTGATATAACAAATATATATACTGAATCACATCTAACCACCATAGTCAAAATTTTGGGGGGCCTATACAAGGAATATTTTACTAAGAAAGACAATATGTTGGGTCTCATATTTTAAAGAACTGAAATCTTACAAATTTAGTTCTTACTACAGTGGAGCTAGGTCAAAAATCAGTAAAAGCCTTTTAAAGTATATAATACTTATACAAAATATGTACTAATCAACTTTATGTTATTGGTAAGGCTTCCAGCCAACAGTAGGCTATTAGTAATTAAATTTCTGGGGAGCCAAAAGTTACATGCAGATTTTCAACTGTGTGGGGGCTGGCACCCCTAACCCCCACATAGTTCAAGGGTCAACTGTACTTCTGAATAACCCATGGATCAAGAGAAATCATGGAAATTGTAGAATATTTTGAGCTGAATGAAATACACATACATACATACACACATATATCAAAACTTGAGGGAGTAAACACTTTAAAATAGTTAATTGCATTTTATGTGAATTTCACCTCAATTTTGTGGGGGAAGGAAAAAAAAAAATCAGAGAAAGAAAGCCAAACCCATGCTTAGGTAACTTTATAACCTCAAACGCATTGGGGGAGGGGAAGAATAGGGAGGAAGGTTAAAAATCCAAGAACTAATAAGCATTTGTCACACAAGTCTAGAAAAAGAACAGCATATTAAACCCAAAGAAAGTCAAAGAAGGAAACAATAAAAATCAGAACAAAAATCGATCAAATAGAAAACAAACATACAAAACAAAGAATGAATACTAAAAGCTGGTTCCATGAAAAAACTAATAAACTGGTAAGAGGGATCAAGAAAAAAAGAGACAAAACACAGACAGTGACCATCTGGAATGAAAAGAGGATATCACTATAGATCCTAGACACAGAAAGATCACAGGGAATATTATTTACAATTTTATACACACACATTGGAAGTTTTAGATAAAATGTAGGAATTACTAGGAAATACAACTTACCAAAACTGATACGAAAACTGAAACTCTAAAGAGTACTGTGACATTATAGAAATTGAAATCATTATTTAAAATTTCTCCACAGAGAAAATTCCAGGCCTAGAAAGCTTCCTCAGTGACTTCTACCAAACACTTAAAGAAGCTATAACACCCTTCTTACATAAATTCTTAAGATAGTGGTAAAAGAAAAAGCACTTCCCAACTCATTTTTATGAAGCCAGTGTTACCTTGCTATAAAACCTGACAAGGACATTATGAGAAAGTTACACACCTATCTCATTCATGTATGTAGGTGTAAAAATACTAAATGAAAAATCAGGAAAGTAATTCACATTAAAAAAAACTAATAGTTCACAATTAGGTTAGTCCAGGAATACAAGGTTGGTGTAATAATTAAGGAGCAATAAAATAATTCACCACGTTAAAAAAAAATGCTGAGAAGTTAAAATTATCTGAATAAATGCAGAAAAAGGCATTTGATAAAATTCAACATCCATTAATGATTTAAACAAACTAGTAACCAGTAATAGAAAGGAACTTCCTTGATCTGAGAAAAGACAGATCCAAAATGCCTATATGCTAAATTGTAAAGTATTGATTCTTCCCCTACTTTTAAAATAGGAGCAACACAAGGATTCCCACTATAACCAGTCTATTCAACACTGTACTGGCAGTTATAATCACTGCAATAAGGCTAGAAACACAAGTAGTATAAGGATTGGTAAAGACTAAATGAATTTATCACTCATATGCCATATGTTTATAGAAAGTCAATCTAGTTGAGATATATTATCAGAATTATAAGCAAAATTGCTGGTTACCAAGGCAATATGCAAAAATTAACTGAATTTCTACATATCAGCAGTAAGTAGAATATAAAAGTCAAAGAAATACTATTTACAGTAATATAAAAAAATAAAAATAAAACACCAAGTGTAACAATTATGCAAGATCATTACAGAGAAAACTATAAAGCATTACTGAAATGATGAATATACCCAAGCTACATGGATTGGAACACTCATTATTGTAAAGATATGATCAACAGATTCAATGCAATTTCAAACCCTCAAAAGATCTGTTTTAGTTTTATTTGTAGAATGTACCCAAAAATAGCCAAGGCAATTTTGAAGAAAATCAATGAAATGTGTATTAATTTTCTATCACTTGTTCTAACAAGTTACCACAAACATAGCAGCTTAAAAACACACATGTATTACCTCCAGTTTCTGTGGATCAGAAATCTCAGCACAGCATGGCTCAAGTGGTTCTCTGCTTAGGATCTCACGAGGATGAAATCAAGGTATTAGATAGGCTGTGTTTCTGTCTAGACACTAGGAGAGAATCTGTTTCCAGGTTCATTTAGGATGCTGGCAAAATTCAACTCCAAGCAATTATAGGACAAAGGTCCCCCATCTCTTTCCTGTCTGTCAAGTGAGACTTGGTCTCAGCTTCTAAGGGTCACTTACATTCCCTGGCTCATGGTCCCCCTTTTAAAGGCACCAACAGCAGGCCAAGTCCTTTTCATGTTTCTGAGTCAAGTCCCTCTGATCTCTTTTCTGCCCCACCTCTCTTCTGCCTTCCTCTTTTCTGCCTTTTTTGTATTTAAGGGGCTTGTGCAGCCGAACTGGGCCCACTCAAATAATCCAAGGCAATCTCACCATTTTAAGGTTTGTTGCTTGTAACTTTAACTACATCTGCAAAATCCCTTCAAAGCACTACAAAGATTAAGTATTCAACTGCATACTCAGAAGAAAGAAATCTTGGGAGAATTCGACCTATCAAAAGGCAGGAAAGTTTATTTTACTGGATATCAAGCTAATTACATTTATTAGGTATCAAGCTTATAATTAAGACAGTATGGTACTGGCACAAGAATAGACAAATGATAGAGAATGTACAGCCTAGAAACAAACCTGTTTCTGGGTACAGACACTTGATTAACAAAAAAAGGTAGCACTGCAAAACAGTGGGAAAGAACGTTTCTTTTTGGTAAATGGTGCTGAGTTATCAGGATAGCCATATGGAAATGACACTACTACCTCACACCACACAGGAAAAAAACAACTTCAGGAGGACTACAGATTAAGTATGAAAAGCATAATAATATAAGTTTCTGAAAGACAATAAAATATAGTAGAATAGGATGACTTCAGGAATAGTGGCATGAGAAGCTCAGTAGACCATGTGAAATAACCATTTAACTGGTGAAACTTTTTTTTTATTTTTTTTTTTATTTGAGAGAGAGCCCGTGCTCTAGTGGGGGGGGGGAAGGGGCAGAGGGAGAAGGGACCCCAACATGGGGCTCGATCCCAGGACCCTGGAATCGTGACCTGAGCTGAAGGCAGCCGCTTAACTGACTGAGCCACCCAGGCGCCCCAACTTTTTTTTTTAAAGAACCACCAACCATTTAATGTTTTTGGAAATCATCCTAAGGGCATACAGCAAATGGAGAAACATTTATTCAAGAAAATACACTACACTGAGGTGAGAAGAGCAAGCATCTGTGACGTCTGAGACACAAATCACTCCCATTCACACCCTACAACTCCATGTGACTAAAGTTCTACACCAGATGGGTACCCCAGGAGCTCCCCTAGCCCAGTCCAGGAGGGTAATTTCAACCCAGAGGAGAAGGATGCTGGCATCTCTCACCACCACCAACCTCCCCCAGCTCCATGTTGCAGAAACTCTACGTCAGGCAGGCATGGATGAGAAAACTATGGAGTCCCTCCTCCCAACTAACTCCCACTTGTAAGGCAGAAACTCTATTCCAGGTACAGTAGGCCAAAAATACTGGGTCATAATTGCTCACTTATAAGCGAAACTTCTTTACCAGGAGGAGCAAACTGAGAAAAAGGACTACCCTACTCCTACAGCTGGGTGTCACTTCAACAGAAGTTATCTCCTTCTGGGGCTCCTGGGTGGCTCAGTCAGTTAAGCATCCCACTCTTGATTTCCCAACTCCTGATTTTGGCTCAGGTCATGACCTCAGGGCTGTGAGAGTATAGGCTCCACGCTGGGCATGTAGCCTACTTAAGTTTTTCTCTCTCTCTCCCTCACCCTACTACTGCCCTGGCCCCCTCCCTCCCTCTCTCAAAACAAGGAAGGAAGGGGAGGAAGGGGAGGAAGGAAGGAAGGAAGGCAGGCAGGCAGAAAGAAAGAAAGAGAGAAAGAGAGAAAGACAGAGAGAAAAACAGAGAGACAGAAAGAGAGAAAGAGAAAGAAAGAGAGAAAGAGAGAGAGAAAGAGAGAGAGAGAAAGAGAGAAAGAAAGAACAAAAGAAAGAAAGAAAAGAAAAAAAGAAAGAAAGAAAGAAAGAAAGAAAGAAAGAAAGAAAGAAAGAAAGAAAGAAAGAA
>NW_027397064.1:58882172-59055224 GCF_003265705.2 Callorhinus ursinus | reverse complement strand
GAAAGAAAGAAAGAAAGAAAGAAAGAAAGAAAGAAAGAAAGAAAGAAGAAAGAAAGAAAGAAAAAAGAAAGAAGTTATCTCCTTTCTCAGTCCCTAACTTCACTGAAGCAAAGCAGAGGTTCTTCCCAGAGGGAAAAGAGGCCATAATAACTGAAAGCTCTATTCTCCACCTAAGGGAATGGACTTTATCTGGCCAACTGTGGGGAAGTTCATTCCTAAGGGCATTTTCCAAAACTATGGAGATCTGGGAGGTGAATAAAAGAATTGTAGTTCCATGGTAGAAGTAGCAACAAGCAAACCTACAGACTATGTAGAAGTTTAACTACTAAGAATGAGGCAAACAGAAAGGCAGTTAACCTCTCAGAGCAAGCACAGGTCTCAAAAACTGGTAACCCTTAGCTTCTGCAGAAACCTGACTTAATGCAGCAATCAGACTATGGAGCAATTCATGCCCCAGGATGTTGACAAAAACAAGAAAGCAATCAGCTAGCAATTAGTGGAGGCTGACTGCTAAGTGTATAGCAATAGAAAGAGACCAGCCAAAAGCTTACAGGGAAAATCAGGGAAAGAGACAAAACGAACAGAGCCTAAACCAGTCATCTCTGGTGGTCAAGGAGACTATGTACATGTCTTTGAGAGGGCCCAGATGTTGGATTCAGCAGAGTTCAAAGCAGCTATTATACATACGTTCAAAGAACTAAAAGAAACCATGTTTAAATACTTAAAGGGAAGTTATTATGACAATGTCTCATCAAATAGAGAAGCCAATAAAAAGAGAAATTTTATAAAATAATTAAGTGAAAATTCTGGAGTTCAAATGTACAATAACTAAAATGAAAAGCCCAGTAGAGGGGCTGAACAGGAGATTGGAGCTGGCAGAAGAATCAAAATCAGTTCTTCTGGCTACACCATAAAGTAATTTGAATCTACATGAGAGAACATGAGTGCCAGCAAAGACAACATAATTGCGTATTTCTTCTTCTTAATTCTCTTAATTAGTTGAAAAAATAATTGCACATACGACATGCATGTAACTGTACCACTGGGCCTAAAACGTTTGGAAATGTAACATTTGACAATAATAGCACAAAGGAGGCAGGTAGAAACAAACTTTATTTAGTAAGGAAATCGTATCAGATAGTAAATCAAATCTACAGAAAGAAATGAAAAGAACCAAAATGATAAATAAGTTAGTAAGAAAACTATGTTTATGTTTTCCTTTCAGTTTCTTTAAAAGACACAGAATTATATCAAGTAATAATTATAATAATGTATTCTTTTATTTGTAACAAAACAAAATGATTTAAACAAAATGGAAGGATGGAGCAGAGCTAAATACAGTTTCTATATATCACTAAAGTTATTAATCTGAAGTAGATTCTGTAAGTTGTGTAATGTACACCCTCAAACAATCACTAAGAAAATAACAAAAAATACTTTCAGAATCATTAAGGAAACTAAAATGTTACACTAGAAAATACTCAAAGCAAAAGAATGCAATAAAGGAGGCACAGAAGACAAAAACAGACATACAGAAAACAAAAAGCAAAACGGCAGACATAAATCCAACCACATCAGTATCATTAAATGTGAGTGGATTAAACAGTAAAATCAAGACGCAAAGACTGTAAGACTGGATTTAAAAAGAACAAGATCTGACTAATGCTGTCACACTTTCTAGTCAAAGACACAAAGATAAAAGTAAAGGAACGGGAAGAGACACCACGCAAATAGCAACCATAACAGAACTGTACTGGATATACTAATATCAGACAGCCTCTAAAATGTTTTTAGAGGTGAAGAGGAACATTCTATAACTATTAAAGGGTCAATCCATCCATAAGATATAAAAATTATAAACACACAGGCACCATAAAACAGAGCCTCAAAATACATGAAGCAAAATTGACAGAATCAAAGAGAAACGGACAACCATGCAACTGGAAGACTTCAATACTCCATTTTCAATAACAAATAGAACTAGACAGAAATTAACAAGGCAACAGAAAGCTTAAACACTATAATCCAACAAGACCTAACAGACATGTAGGGGATACTCCATCCGACAAGAGAACACACATTCTCTGAAAGCATACATAGAACATTCTCAAGGAGAGCCCATATGCTAGGCCATAAAACAATGCAGCAATCAGACTATGGAGCAATTGGGAAAATAGACAAGGACTGAAAATAGACAAAGTATGTTCTCCAATCACAAATGAATTAAATTAGAAATCAATTACAGAAAGAAATCTGGGAAATCCACAAATATGTGGAAATTAACATACTCCTAAATCAGCAATAGATCAAAAGAAGAAATCAAAAGGAAAATTAGAAAACACCAGAGGTTAATAAAAACAAAAACACATCAAAACCTGATGAACTGACTGCTAACTGAGTGCTAAGAGGGAAATTTACAGCTGCAAATGCCCACATTAAAAGAGAAAATATAGGAAAACATTTTTATGAACTTGACATACTTCTTAAATACCATAAAGAGAAGGGAAAAACAGGCCACAGAAAGGGGGGGATATTAAAAAAATAAAGAGTACTTATCCAAAATACAAAAAGAATTCCTTCAAATACATTACTGTTTTTTATAAAACAAACACCACAAAGGAAAACTGACCAAAAGATGTGAACACATATTCAAAAGCCAATAAACTTATGAAAAAAATGGTTAACAACTTTCTCATCAGGGAAATGAAAATTACAACCATAAATACCACCTCACAGCCATCAGATTGCAAAAATAAATATACTAACAATTCCAATTACTGGTGACGATATGGAGCAATGGGAACTCTCATAAAGTGCTCATGGGAATATAAATTGTTACAACCACTCTGGAAAACCAGCAGTACATACTAAAGGCAAATTCATACACATAAGCCAGTAAATTTACTCTTGGGTATATACTCAACAAATATTAATAGTACATGCAGAGATTGATATAAATGCATTCATACAGCATTATTAGTAACAAAGTGGAAACAACCTAAACATCTATCAACGGATTATATTAACTGTGGCATATACATACAAAGTAACACAGAGCAATGAAAACCAACTACAGTTACAGAAATTAACATTGATGAGTATCAGAAACATTATGTGGAGCAAAAGTAGCTAGAAATACAATTTTACTATGTGAGTCAATTTATATAACATTCAAAAATAGACATTACTAAGTCAGAATACTGATTTCTTTGGGGAGAAGAGAGAAGGTAGTGACTGATGGGAGAAGGGAGAGGGCTTCTGAAGTGCTGTCAATGTTCTGTTTCTTGACTGAGTGGTACTTACACAGATTACGATTACACAGATTATAATTCACTGAGCAAAACTTTGTGTGCACTTTCTATGTTTTACACTTCAATAATGACAGATAAAGCAACATATAAAATTAAAAATTAAAATCAACTGCATGGGGCACCTGGATGGCTCAGTCAGTTAAGCATCTGACTCTTGGTTTTGGCTCAGGTAATGATCTCAGGGTCCTAAGATTGAGCCCTGAGTGGAGTTCCGAGCTCAGCAGGGAGTCTGCTTGAGATTCTCCCTCTCCACCTCCCCACCCCAGCACACTCGCTCCCATTCTCTCAAATAAATAAATAAATCTTTAAAAAGAAATAAACTGCATCACAGTTAAACTATAGTACTTGAACTTTAGAGGCTAATAATTTTTAAACACGTGTACTTAAAAATATCACAAGGAAAAACCTGTGTTGAATTTAATGAAAGTAAAAAACTTTATACAATGAAAAATTTACAAATACATAAAAAGAAAAAAATGGAAAAAATGGTTTCATCAAATGTAACAAGGACTGACATCACTACCATATATATTCTAATGCCTAAGACACAGATTTCAAGAAAAATTAGCAAAGGGCTTTTGTACAAATATTTAAATTCAATCTCACTAGCAATCAAGACATAGCAATTGAAACAAGAAGATGCCATTTAATAGATAAACTGAAGAAAAATTGTGTAATTCCTTTCTCTAGGGAGCATCTGTTTCATACCTCTATGATAGAAATACAATTTCCTCCCTTCCTATTTTGCTTTTTAGAGAACTTTCCTTCACAGCTGGAAAGGGTTGCTTTAGGATCCACAAGAGAACAGTACTACTGTGGTTCCTGAATTTCGTTTCTATTTCATTCAGTCCCCTTGCAGCCTAACTGGGTTCTAAGATATACCCAGCCCTATATCCTTCTAATAATAAATCTGTTTTGCTTAAGTTTTTTTTTCTAGCAACGAAATGACCAATGGATATAACACCTTGATATACTATATGCTACAACTATATTACAGTTCTTCTGTTTATTTCAGAAATTGAGAACTGGTAACTCAGATTGTTTTACCTGACCCACAAGGTGTTTTTCAAAAGTACGAATTACATATTATGAATTATAGTCTTCCTCACCAGACTGTGACCAAGCTCCTAGGAGGTAGGGACTATATCTTATGTATCTTTGTTTTCCCAGTGCTAGGCTCTAGATCCAAAAATACTTGCTGAATGAATAAACTATGGCAAAAGGTTTCTATAAAAGTGAAGCTCTGACAATTGATTCATATCTGAGAAGCAATAACAGACTCTAAAATCCTAGTTATCCCATTGGGAAAACGATAATGACAATATAAAATGAAATATAAAATACAGAACACATAAAAATGTCTGTCTCCTTTTGCCCAATAAGCCAAATCCTTCAAACGTATACCAAAAGAAGCAATTTAAAGGAAGAAAAACTATTATATGCATAACAAATGCCACAACATTATACAGTAAAAAGAAATATAACAATTATAACCAAGTTTTGGTATACATATCAACTAAAGAAGTTAGTATACATTCATTTAAAATATAATTATGAAAACTGTAAGATGAGAACATATACATATGAGGGAATGCAACCTAAACATTACTTTTCAATGACTCTCTAATATGAGTTTTTTTTATCCCTGCCTTTTTTCTCAAAAGAAAAAATTCACCAATGCATGAACACACATACATAAACAATAATAACAACAGCAGCAAGTAACCTAACCAAGGTCACACAGCTCAGGAAGTGACAAAGAAAGGATATAAATCCAGGTCTATCTACAGTAAGCCCACAATCCTAACCCTTATACCACACTGCCTACACATATACCACTAATAAACACACATTATTAAATACCTAGTGCACATAAAGCAATCTCCTTGGTACAAATAAGAAATACAAAAACACAATACATGCCGCTTTTACAATTTTTAATGCAGTGCTTTGAAGTATATTTCCACATACCAAGAGCAATATGAAAAGAAGATAAAGCATACACACTGCTAATCCAAATTTAGTGCTTGATGCTTGCTTAAATGTTGTAAGCATGTCTCATAAATCTGATCAATTCTCAAGCCACAAAGAATTACAAGAAGTAAAATAATGAAAGTAGCAATTTTAAACATCCTCTGAAATCTGCCTCTGTCAGACACAACTCTGCTAGTATTCAACAGCCCAGGGAGACAATCCATGAGAATCAAGAGTACTCCAGCCATAAAAGACCTTTATCCAGATAATACTTTTCTATTCTTACCATTTAAACAAAGAAAAAAATTTAAATTTGAAAGCATCATTTTATCTACATTAAACAGTAATATTTAACATATACTGACTGGTTAATATGCCACGAATTTCTCATTTAACTCTCACAACTTTGTTAAGTAGTTACTACTACTACAACTATCCCATCCTACAAACAAGAAAATCTACAGGTGAGGGGCGCCTGGGTGGCTCACTCGGTTAAGCCTCTGACTCTCAAGTTTCAGCTCAGGTCATGATCTCAGGGTCATGAGATCGAGCCCCGAGTCCCACTTCATGTTGCGCGTGGAGCCTGCCTAAGGTTCTCTCCCTCCCTATCCCTCACCCCCCCAACAAGTAAATTAATAAATTTTTAAAAATAATAGAACCACTATATTTAAAAAGAAAACAAAAGAAAATCTACAGGTGAGGCAATGAGAGGTTAGTAAATGTAGTTAAGTGACAAAATCCAAATGGAACCCAGGCCTAACAAATGCATGCTTGTAACCATTACTTACACTACACTAACTTTCTAAATCATAATGCTTTTAACATAAATGTTAAAAAAAACTAGTCCAAAAACTAAATGTTGTCAACATTTAATGTTGTAAAACTAAATGTTGTCAAAACATTTAGTCCAAAAACTAAATGTTGTCAACTAGGTCAAAGAAGTAGCACACTAGGAAGAAAGAGAAGTAAAAGGGCCAAGAGCTTGCAGGATGCATTTAATAAACTCCATTAGATACATGTTCAGTGTCAGGTTTATAACCTTTCAATTAAGTGCAAGACACTGTGTTAATAATATTGAAGTCCAATATTTCCTAGCATGAGTTGAACCCTACCTCGTTCAAAAATATATGCCCATACTTCGTCAAATCCTTTTTCTGCATCTATTGAGAGGATCATATGGTTCTTATTCTTTCTTTTATTAAGGTACTGTATCACATTGATTGATTTGCGGATGTTGAACCAAACTTGCAGCCCAGGGATAAATCCCACTTGGTCGTGGTGAATAATCCTTTTAATGTACTGTTGGATCCTATTGGCTAGGATTTTGGTGAGAATTTTTGCATCCATGTTCATCAGGGATATTGGTCTATAATTCTTTTTGATGGGGTCTTTGTCTCGTTTTGGGATAAAGGTAATGGTGGCCTCATAAAACGAGTTTGGAAGTTTTCCTTCCATTTCTATTTTTTGGAACAGTTTCAGAAAGATAGGTATTAATTGTTCTTTAAATGTTTGGTAGAAATCCCCTGGGAAGCCATCTGGCCCCGGGTTCTTGTTTGTTGGGAGATTTTCAATGACTGCTTCAATTTCCTTACTGGTTATGGGTCTGTTCAGGTTTTCTATTTCTTCCTGGCTCAGTTTTGGTACATCTCTAGGAATGCATCCATTTCTTCCAGATTATCTAATTTGCTGGCATATGGTTGCTCATAATATGTTCTTATAATTGTTTTTCTTTGGTGTTGGTTGTTTTCTCTCCTCTTTCATTCATGATTTTATTTATTTGGGTCCTTTCTCTTTTCTTTTTGGTAAGTCTGGCTAGGAGGTTTATCGATATTACTAATCTTTCAAAGAACAAGCTCCTAGTTTCGTTGATCTGCTCTACTGTTCTTCTGGTTTCTATTTCATTGATTTCTGCTCTGATCTTTATTATTTCTCTTCTCCTGCTGGGTTTAGGCTTTATTTGCTGTTCTTTCTCCAGCTCCTTTAAGTGTAGGGTTAGGCTGTGTATTTGAGAAAGGCTTGTATTGCTATATACGTTCCTCTTAGGACTGCCTTTGCTGCATCCCAAGATTTTGAACAGTTGTGTTTTCATTTTCATTGGTTTCCATGAATTTTTTTAATTCTTCTTTAATTTCCTGGTTGACCCATTCATTCTTTAGTAGGATGCTCTTTAGCCTCCATGTATTTGAGTTCTTTCCGACTTTCCCCTTGTGATTGAGTTCTAGTTTCAAAGCATTGTGGTCTGAAAATATGCAGGGAATAATCTCACTCTTTTGGTACTGGTTGAGACCTGATTTGTGACCTAGGATGTGATCTATTCTGCAGAATGTTCCATGGGCACTAGAGAAGAATGTGTATTCCGCTGCTTTGGGATGGAATGTTCTGAATATATCTGTGAAGTCCATTTGGTCCAGTGTGTCATTTAAAGTCTTTATTTCCTTGTTGTTCTTTTGCTTAGATGATCTGTCCATTTCAGTGAGGGGGGTGTTAAAGTCCCCTACTATTATTGTATTGTTGTCAATGTGTTTCTTTCCTTTGGTTATTAATTGCCTTATATAATTGGCTGCTCCCATGTTAGGGGCATAGATATTTATAATTGTTGTATCTTCTTGTTGGATAGACTCTTTAAGTATGCTATAGTATCCTTCCTCATCTCTTATTATAGTCTTTGGTCTAAAATCTAATTTGTCTGATATAAGGATTGCCACCCCAGCATTCTTTTGGTGTCCATTAGCATGGTAAATGGTTTTCCACCCCCTCACTTTCAATCTGGAGGTGTCTTTGGGTCTAAAATGAGTCTCTTGCAGACAGCATATCAATGAGTCTTGTTTTTTTAATCCAACCTGATACCCTATGTCTTTTGATTGGGGCATTTAGCCCATTTACATTCAGGGTAACTATTGAAAGATATGAATTTAGTGCCATTGTATTGCCTGTAAGGTGACTGTTACTGTATATTGTCTGTGTTCCTTTTTGGTCTATGTTACTTTTAGGCTCTCTCTTTGCTTAGAGGACCCTTTTCAATATTTTGTGTAGGGCTGGTTTCGTGTTTGCAAATTCCTTTAGTTTTTATTTGTCCTGGAAGATTTTTATCTCTCCTTCTATTTTCAATGACAGCCTACCTGGACATAGTATTCTTTCTTGATCAAAACTCTTCAGAGTATAGGGATAGAGAGTTACATACCTCAATATCATAAAAGCCATCTATGAAAAACCCACAGCGAATATCATTCTCAATGGGGAAAAACTGAGAGCTTTCCCCCTAAGGTCAGGAACACGGCAGGGATGTCCACTATCATCACCCTTATTCAACATAGTACTAGAAGTCCTAGCCACAGCAATCAGACAACAAAAAGAAATAAAAGGCATCCGAATCGGCAAGAAGTCGTCAAACTCTCACTCTTTGCAGATGATATGATACTTTATGTGGAAAACCCTAAAGACTCCACCCCAAAACTGCTAGAACTCATGCAGGAATTCAGTAAAGTGGCACGATAGAAAATCAATGCACAGAAATCATTGGCATTCCTATACACAAGACAGAAAAAAGAGAAATTAAGGAGTTGATCCCATTTATAATTGCACCCAAAACCGTAAGATACCTAGGAATAAATCTAACCAAAGAGGCAAAGGATCTATACTCAGAAAACTATAAAATACTCATGAAAGAAACTGAGGAAGACACAAAGAAATAGAAAAACGTTCCATGCACATGGTTTGGAAGAATATTGTGAAGATGTCAATGCTACCTAGAGCAATCTACATATTTAATGCAATTCCTATCAAAATACCATCCACTTTTTTCAAAGAAATGGAACAAATAATCCTAAAATTTGTACAGAACCAGAAAAGACCCCGAATAGCCAGAGGAATGTTGAAAAAGAAAAGAAAAGCTGGTGGCATCACAATTCCAAACTTCAAGCTCTATTACAAAGCTGTCATCATCAAGACAGTATGGTACTGGCACAAAAACAGACACATAGATCAATGGGAACAACAGAGAGCCCAGAAATGGACCCTCAACTCTATGGTCAACTAATCTTTGACAAAGCAGGAAAGAGTGTCCAACGGAAAAAAGACAGTCTCTTCAACAAAGGGTGTTGGGAAAATTGGACAGCCACATGCAGAAGAATGAAACTGGACCACTTCCTTACACCACACACAAAAACAGACTCAAAATGGTTGAAAGACCTAAATGTGAGACAGGAGTCCATCAAAATCCTAAAAGAGAACACTGTTATCTATAATAGCCAAAAAATAAAACTTAAATTAAAAAGAAATAACCTAAATAACTACTTATAATAGTTGTATTTGTTCACCATAATCCCTTTCTCTAGAAAACTGCCACTCAACTAATCTGTGTGATCTTAAGAGGATTGTCAATCATGACTTTCTGTGGGTTCCCCAACTCACCCTAACCACAACCATAGTGGCTAATGACTTTTCAGTACTTCATCTCCCAGGTCCCAGGGATTAGTTAAGAAACTGACAATTAGAATACATCAGCATCAACCCAGAACTAACTGACATGTGGACATCAGGAAAGAGAGGTTGTCTTTCCTTTGTGGTTGCTATGCTAAAAGCTAAGCGTGTCTGGAAGCTCCAAAAAGAAGGGGCTAGAAGAACCCAGAAATGGAAACAGAGGCTCAATGACATTATTTGAGATCTTGGATCAAAACTATTTTCAAAGCCATTCCATCCTCCTTCACACATACAATTCCCAGTTATGTAAATCAATAAATTCCTTTTTATCACCAGTAAGCAAGAGAACCATGACTAATAACCTACCTAAAGAATGTTTAACTGAGTAAATTACAGTACATCTATTCGATGGAATACCATTGACAAAACAGTGTAACTGTTAAGAGCATGTACTTAGGAGCTGTCTGAATCCTGGCTCTGCTACATGTTCTCTATGTGTTCTTCAGTAAGTTACTTAACCTCTCTGGGCCTCAATTTCCTCATCTGTAAAATAGGGATATAACGGTACTTATTTAATATGATTGTTAGACGTAAACGAGTTACTATTTACAAAGTACCTAGAACAGGGCCTACCATTAATAAGTATATGTATAAATAAATGAGACACATAAGTAAAAAAAAGTAACAAAGTTGACTAAACCATATAATTACAACAATATTTTTTAAAGACTTGTGCCCAGAGAAAGGAAAAACTGTATTTTTAAAGAAGCAAACACGCTATTTACCAAAAAGAAAAAAAAAATTGGAACATGCCTCAGATCTCATTAGAGACAGGAAGAATCTGACTGGCTTCAAACAAATCCCTCTGACCTTCCCCAATGGCACTATATTTATCATCAGATAGGAAACACATACCTAGTGTCAAGTGTGGAATCATGAAATCACACAATGTATCACACTTAACAATATTAGCAGATACTATTAACAATAACACTTAAAAATTTAAATCTAACAAAAGTTTGTCATTATCTCCAGCTAAATTAGTTTCCAAGGAAGGCACACATTTATGAGTACATATGTACTCATAATGAAGAACAAATATTACAAGTCATCCCCAAAAGTCACTCATATTTGGCTTTGTAATACATCTTTGTAGAATATAAGCATTTTTGCTTAAATATTGGCATAACTTGTCTTCTTGATATTCCCAACATTTCAGACCTAATAATGAAGCCACATGAGAAGATTTAAGTTTCATAACCTACTCCCTGAATCAGCTCTTTGTATCTTTCCACACCATGCTTTGAATTCCTATTAACCTATTCAAATTCTGTCTCTCATTAGATTTACTAAATAATACATGTTACCAAGAGATTTGTTTTGTATGCAATAAAGTAATTAAAACTAAGTGCTTTAAAAAATTCTTCTTATAGATGTGCCATATTGAGCTTCAAGCCTCTTTTCCCTGCCCATGTTGAATACTAATAACAAAGATCTGCCACTAAAGCACCTCAATTTTGTTCAGAGCCTTATGCACAAGGTTTAAAGCCTCCACAGTAAGTAGTAACTCCTGTACTGACAGTGGAAAATTCTTTGTTCAAATTCTAATGTTTATTTGTTATGGCCATGGTGGGCTTAGGAGGCCAAAAGAGGAAGATAAATGGCATTCCAATTTAGATTATTAAAGATAAAAATAAGGTTTTTCATTAGTGTACCTCTAACATTTCCCATGAAAGAATTAAACAATCTGAAAAAATGAAATGTAAGATTTGCACAGCTGGTACAGCTTTCTAAATTGGGTTGTTTGATTTTGGGCTTATTATGTGTATTGTTTTTTAATCTTATCTTCATATACGTATAAAACTCATGCAAAAAAAATTAACAAAAGTTTACAGATAAACTGAACGAGCCTAAAAAACTGATTGGCAAATTAAAATTTATGAAGGAAAAATAACTTAGAAATTAAACAAGACCAAATTTCTCTATCTCAGGCAATATATCCTTGTGGTTAAAATGCAGACTTTATTCAAATCTCAGCCCTAACACTGACTACTGCATCATGGGCAAGTTTCTTCACTTCTCTGTGCTTCAGTTTCCTCAACTGTAAAATGAGAATAAAAATTGTATAGACCTCACAGAGTTATAAGAATTAAATGAATATATATATGCAAACAATAAATTATAGCTATTATTGTTGCTGCTATCCATATCACTCTCTAAAATATAACTTGCCTAAGAATTACTAATATAAGAATTTTCTGGGGTCTGAAATTATGTGCACGTTAATCTATATAATCACTGTTTTTAAGCAAACTTAACAGTCCTTCAATAAAACTTTGTGTTGGGTGCTAACTCTACAGAGGACATCCTAGTATGCACCGAGAATACAGAAATGAAAACACAGTCTCTGAATTCAAGACTTTTCCATTAGTAGGCAACATAAATAAAACTATAATAAAAGACAGCATGATGGACATGCTATGAAATCATGACAATCCTGTAAAACACTAAGAAACAGAGCACCTAACTCAGAGGGGGCAAACACTCCAGAAACCTAGTTACTTCATTTCAGAGTACCACACTGTCATTTCTGTAATTAATATAGTTTTTAATATCTTCATAACAATGTTTTAGAATGTAGATCATTAAAAAAAAAAAACCAAGATCACTCAGCACACTACTTACCACGCTCATAAATTTGAAAATTTTTTTCATAATAATGAAGCCTATCTTCTCTTAATAAACCCAAACATAACCTTGAAAAGGTCATATTGCTTCTTCAGGAAACATTTCTTTCACCAGTAAATAAAAGCTCCCAGATTTTCCTCCAGTAAGTTATACTAGATCTAATGTCAAAAAAATAATATTTTGGAGCTGGTAAAGACCCTTGAGAGCCCTGAATTCAAAACCCCTCATTTTATAGATAAAAGAAGCCACAAAGTATATAAAGAAAAAAGCACTAAGTAGAGAGTCAGAAAACTGAATTTTGGTCCCAAGTCTCTCAGAGTAAAAGCCTGGGCAATCATACCTAAGTTTCCTCAACTGTAAAATGAGAGGTTTGGACTCAATTGCTTCCACAGTCCCTTTCAGCACTTACAATTCTCATTTTATGAAACTGAAGCAGAGAGATAAGCAACTTGCCCAAGGTTACACAGCTAGTTAATGGCAAAGCAGGGACTACACTTGGATTCCAACTATGATCAACGCACTTTCTCATCTGTACCATACTGCTTCTCCTACTTCATAATACTATTCTTCTAAATTATTCTAAGATTTTTGGAAATTATTAACAAGCATGAAGAATTTTATGTAACAAATGACTTATTCCTATGGCTCTTCTATAGAAAATGAGCTCTAAATCCAAATGCAACAAGTACATGAAGTCTCGAGCTGTGTGTCACTATACTTAAGTTGACCTCAACAAAGTTATGGGAATTTATGCTTAACTTCCCTAAAATCTAACCTTTCAATCCCAACTCACAGAATAGATTATGTTCCTTATAAAATTAAAATATGAATTGTTCTAGGTAAAGATAAATATTACATACATAATTCTCTGAATAAGATGAGAATTAAAATTCTTCATATTAGTTTACGTACTAGTTATATCTAATATGCATTTTTTAATTCAAAAGTAATCAATTTAGACACTTTCCCTTCATGTATTCTTTTTCAGACTCTCTAAAACCATTAGAACAAATTAAGCATAGTCCTTCTGAAATCGCATAAACAATCACAAATAAAAGATTATACATGGTGAAACTCTTTCAAAACTGAAAATCAGCCCCCACAGTATTCTAAAATTCTGTGCCCAAATATATTACAAACTCTACTAAACTGTATCACAAGCAGCATCTGATTCCCTAAAATGCCTTCAAAGCTTATTTTATTTCACAGGGAATTTAGCAAGATTTCAGGAAGACTGATAGTGTTGATTCCAGAAAATACTAAGAGGAAAAGCACAATAAAAACACAAAATAAAGTCAACAGTAGTTTCATACTAGTGACTAAAGAGAATATTCAAAATCATTCATACATATATATATAATTTAACTACAGTATTTAGCTATTTTCAAAAAACCCAAAGAATGTTTACATTTTAAATTGGATGGGACCTGAAGTCACTTAATCCAATAACATCCAAAATAAGTATCAATCTCTGCCCCACCCAAAAATGTCCCTGTAGGGCGCTTGGGTGGCTCAGTCATTAAGCGTCTGCCTTCGGCTCAGGTCATGATCCCAGGGTCCTGGGATCAAGCCCCACATCGGGCTCCCTGCTCAGCAGGAAGCCTGCTTTTCCCTCTCCCACTCCCCCTGCTTGTGTTCCCTCTCTCGCTGTTGTCTCTCTCTGTCAAATAAATAAAATCTTAAAAAAAAAAAAGTCCCTGTAGACTGCTTTAAATTCTTATCACTATAGGGGAGCCTGGGTGGCTCGGAAGGTTGAGTGTCTGCCTTCGGCTCAGGTCATGATCCCAGCATCCTGGGATCAAGCCCCACATCGGGCTCCTGGCTCAGCGGGGAGCCTGCTTCTCCCTCTGCCTCTCTCCCTGCTCATGCTCTCTCTCTCTCTGTATCTGTGTCTCAAATGAATAAATAAAATCTTAAAAAAAATTATCACTATATATGTTTTTTTAATTTAAATTAAATTTTGTTAGGTAACATATATTGCAATACTGGTTTCTGGAATCACTAAATACTTTAAGAGCAGTTTTTTTCCACTAGCTGCTCTACACTTCTTACATCCTGGTCAACAAATTATACTGAATTCCATCTATGCCTTTCTAACTTTCACCTGCTGGTCTACATTCTAAAACAGCAGAATGGATCTACTATTTATGTTTCTGAAACACCTGAAGACAGCTATCACACTTTCCACCCTTTCAGTGGTCTCATCTTAGGCTATAATTATATGGTTCACAGATTTCTTGTGGGTCTTGGAGACAATTCTGAAATACAATATACTCACATATTGCAAGTAACATTTTAAAAAAAGATCTGCCACTTGTCAAATTTTGGTGTAATATCAAAGAATACATACAATTTCTAAAAGGACGATTGAAATACATCAAGTTTTCTAACTACATACCTATGTGAAGCTGGATTCTCTTCACAATATCTCAATCAAAATAAATCACAACAGACGGAAAGCAGAAGCAAACTCTAGCCATCTCTAATAGGCCAGAAATTAAAGTGATGCAAAAATGTAAAACAATGCTACTAGTCTCACTAAAGTTTTTGTTTTAGAATTATCATTCATTTAAAAATTTGTTAACAAGTAATCAGTTTATTATTTTTAGATAAGTTAGTATCTTTGAAATTATTTCTAAAATAGTATCAATAGACATAACCCACATAAACAAAATCTCTATCGAGTCCTCAGTAACTTTTAAGAGAGTAAAGGGTTCCTGAGACCAAAAAACCTGTTTCCCAAAGACAGATTCCCAGACAGCTCACTAAATTCTGGGATTCTTTCCTTTTCTCTCTCCGCTAACACATAAATGTGCCTCTATAAAGGAAGCATCTACCATGGATCTATTCATAAGCTAAAATCCTTAAACATAAAACCCTGTCCTCCTCCAGCTAGTGACTTCAAGAAACTAAAAGGCCATTTGGTATACCTTTACTTTTAACAACTCCCTACAGGTAGGTATTACTCAATCATCCAGAGTCAAATACTTTAATTCTTCTAAAGGACGCAGTCTGTAAACATGAAAACAGAGCAACAGTTTAATTACACTGTGACATTATCTTTTTAACCAAACTACTTTCACTATTTACATAAAATTATTAAATTATTCATATCTGGTAAAATAGAACAGAAAAAAAATGCAAGCCTTCTGTATAATCATATGATTCTTAGCAATAACTAATTTAAAAGTAACCATGTACTGCCAGGACAAAAAAACCCCATCTGCTCATCTAGCCAATATGACACTGGGTTCCTAGGTCTCAGAACAACACTGACTTCTATTTGAAAATTTACTTAATTTCTTAACTTCCCATTTCCTTAATCACAGGATTATTAGAAGATAAAATGGGACAGAAATCACACGTTTAAGAGATCCAACATGAAATCTAGAGCTACACTGCTGAGCACCTCTCAGGGAACTTCAAGATTGATAAAAGAAAAGCTTTGGGATTCAGGAAAAGAAGCTGTCTATACTATATCATACAAATTCCTAAATTCCAACAAATTCCTAGATCTTTTAATATTTAAAAGTGTATTTTATTTGTAATCAATTTGTAATCAACATTAAGATGAGAATGAGATCAGGGTGAGAAAGGAAGAAAGTCAAAATACGCAGTACTGAAAATAGATTATAATATTAGATTTTTGGTTTCAAATATATCAAAACTTCAAAATAACCAATTTTTACAGATATTTATGATACATCTTCAAAAACAGCCCATTTTCAAAGTTAAGTTTGCTTAAAAGCAGTTAATCACATAACTTTAAAATACATGTACACACATATGTATCTTTTAAGTTTAAATTTTTCTATCATATATTACATTAAATTGCTTCAATTTTTCAGAAACAGTTTGTTCTCACCTTGATACATATATTCAAGTTCCACTAATATTAACTATTCTTACTAACAATCACCGTAAGTCCAAAGCTCTCTCAACTTACATCAATTTATATAATATACTAATGTGGATACCTGCAAGAGATGCTAAACACTTGTTAAAATGAAAACTAGGATCTCACTCAATAGAAAATGTCCCCATCATTATGTCTAGGGTTTCATATATGCAATTCCTGTTAGCATTAATGATATCTGAGACTATATCTTCAAGATAAATATATATATCCCTAGAGAAGATTAACACAGTTTTAACTTACATACTGGTCGGTCAAAAAGAAATATACCACTGTGGCCATAGAGGTATTTGGTGAAATATAACGATCACAAAAGCATGTCTTATTTCATTAACAAAAGATTCACCAATTTACTTTACATAAAAGCCTACGGTAATCCAAACTTCTAGAAAGAATTGTTTATTTGGAAATTCAAGCTAAATTATTCCAACCCCTCAAAATTTTCAAACATCAGGAAAAGTGCAGAATAGTACAGAAGTTTTTTTTAACTACAGTTAAAGTAACCTCAGAAACTCACAATCTAGATTTTGCAGCCCCCAAATTACTAACACTGATAACTGATGTTACAGATGAACAATTCAACACTATGTCCCCAGTATCTAGTACAGTCCCTGGCTCACAGAAATGGCTCAATAAATATCTGAGAAATGAAAGAATGGAAAAAGGGTAAAGCCTTTAAAAAAGACAGGCTTTCCCAAGACCATCACTTACCATCACTCATTACACTATCACTGATAACATTAAGCATTTAGCATTAATCATTAAGCATCTTAATGAAACTACAAAAATAGAAGCATGCTAAAAGCATCAACTGCTCTATGTACAAAACACATTTTGAAACATTCATTTACAAATTTTCAAGTGCAAAAAGAAAAATCTCCAGATGCACTAAATCTGAATTAGTCAATAAATAAACTTTTGTCTTCTAATAATCAGAACTCAGTGTTGGGGGTGAGATGGAAAAGAGGGAAAATGTCTGTCAGTGTGTTCAGCATGTTTAATGGATGCCATAAATCAAACCTTTCCATGAATTTTCTGGAGCAAATTCATGCCAATCTTTGAGCCTATTGTCACTTTCACACATGCTCACAGGAACAAAATGACAAAGAATGCTATGCCTGAACCACTAGATTCAGGGCACAAAACACTTGATTAACAATTGTCAAGGCTGGGTAGTAAATATTGACAGATATTTTCAAAATAAATTAACCCCACCATTTCCTACATAAATCATAGCTCCTGGTGTCTTTGAAGGATTCACCAGACTCTTGGACTTCCAGACATTTTCTGAAAATGTGGCTACAGTCTCCTTGTGTGACACAACTGGGAGTGAACAACCCATTTACCAATTGCTGATGAATACCGCTAAACGTTTCCCCAGACAAAAGAGCATTAAATGCGATTCCATGCACATTTATTCTTCCTTCATAAATGAGCGTTCTCCCAAATTTCATTTTATGTCGTATACTTAAAGTTAAATACAGCAAGTTGAAATTTTAGTCAAAAAGCACTCCTGTATCTTACTAGCTGTGTAACTGCTACATCTGGTGGCAGCACACTTGCATGCAAGAAACCAGAAAACTTAGAAAACAATTGTAACCGATCTGGTGCGTGTTTCCATTAACCTTTACGCCGATATTTCCCACAAAACCCACGACCCTGTCAGAGAACAGTAGCCTACTTGCAGAAGAGCGATAACGCACAAACACGCAGGAGGTGATGGCGAAGGAGAGAAAGTTGCAGCCATCTGGAGGGGGTGGTTTTAAAAGCCTGCCCACGAGTCAGTCTGTCGTTTAAATTGCTCTAAGGGGCCAGGCAGGGGATCAAAGTCGGCTTTGATAATTTAAGCGACTCTCCCCAAAGGGCAGGGACCCTGCTAGCGAGGGCATCCTTCAGGTCCCGGGCTGCAAAGCTCGCAGAGCCGGGACCGCCTCTATGGGAGGAGTGCGCGAGGGAAGGGGAGGGGGCTCAAGGATGAATGCTTGAAAGGGAGGGAAAACCCACCAGAGACCGGAGGCCAGGAGGTTAAGAGTACTGAGTGTACTAGCAAATGGAGCAGAAAGGGGTTGGCGTCCGGGGGGAGGCTTCTCACCCTAGCAGTACTGGCTCTTAGGAACCCCATACGAGTCTGCGCGCCTCGCCCCGTCCCCTCCAGCGCGCACCCCCTCGTCCGTCTCCGCCGCCACCCGCGAACCACCACCCACAGCCAGCGCACTACCTCCCCGGAGCCGAGCGGCCTCGCGTCCACCTCGCCACCATCCCCCACCCTGGGGTCGGGGGAAGAGACCCGGGGGGCGCGGGGGCTGCGGCGCGGGAGAGGAGGCCCGCGAGCGGGCGCGGGTGCGACGGCGCTTACCTTCCCTGGGCCTCCCGGATGGCGGCGTGTGATTCAGCAGGGACCTGGCCGCCGCCGCCGAGCCCGGGGTTGGAGACGTGGAGAGCTGGGACCAAGATGGCGGCCCCTCCAAACTTCCACTGCTACTTTGGACACTCATCAAGCTACTTTCTGGGAACCCGACTCCCCCCCTGCGACGGCAGCGGCGGCAACGGCACCGGCACCCGCCTCCGTCATGGCGGGGGCCGCGCTGAGGGCGAGCGAGGGAGCGAGGGCAGGGAGGGGAGAGTCAAGGGGATGGGGGAGGAAACCAAGAAGGGGGGGAGGTGGGGAGGGAAGAGGTGAGGGGAGGAGAGGGGACGGGGAGGAGGAAAAGGGGGAGAAGCGAGGGAGCAGGCGGGCGCGCCGGGGAAGAGGCGGAGGGAAGAAGCGCGGCGGCGGAGGCGTCGAGGGGGCGCCCGCTGGAGTGCAGGCGGAGCGCGGGCTGCGCCGGCCGAGGACACTTCCGCGAGCGGAACCTGCCGGCACCTCTGCAGTGCGTCGGCCCCCGGCGTCGCTTGGGTGGCGGCGGCGGCGGCGGGCGGTGGGTGGCGGCTGAGGCGGCGGGGTAACCTCTGCATCAGTTACAGGCGGCGGCGGCGTCACGCGCCGCCTGTGCAAACACTATCGCGAGGCTCCTGCGCCTCCGGTAGCGGCGGCGGCCGCGGGAGCGGGCATGGGGGAGGGACCTGCCAGGGGTTGGGGGCGGGGGGGGATGGAGAGGGAGCCAGCGCGCGAGGGAGGGAGGAGACGCGGGCGCCGGGCGCCCCTGGCGCACCCGCGGATCGCAGCGCGGCGCGGGAGCCCCGGGCTGGCGGACTCGCGTGCGCGGGGGCGATCTCCCCGCGCCGGCCGGAGGGAGGCGCACCCCGCACGCGCCCCCGCCGCGTCGCTCGGGCTCCGGCTCCCGCTCCGATGCCACCTGACTCCGCCACCCCCCTCCCTCCCGCGGAAGCGCGCCTGGCTCCCGACCCACACCCAGCCTGGGGAGAAATGCTTCTGCTCTCGCTGGGCTGTCGTTCGCAGGAGTTCTATGTGATCATTTCTCAAAATGGAACTGAAAAGTTAAGAGTTGCTTCTTTCTTGCCCCTCTGTACTGTGCAGAAAAACCTGCGTGCGTCTCCGCGTCTGCAGAATGGGAGTGATTACCGAATAAAAGAGCTAAGAAACTAAGCCGGGGGCGAGGGTGGGTGAAAATAAAACTTTATGAATGTTTTCTAAAAAGAGAAAGAATCTTTACCGGTGTTGTGCACTGTGTGTGTGATATAGCAGTTCTTTTTTTAAAAACAGTAAATGGACATCGAAATAGAAAATTTTGATTAATTCATATATTTAGGGAAACTATCCAATGTTCATCTTGTGGAAGAGGGCATGGTTTCTAGAAAGTTCCAATTTGTTGCCATGCCACTGCTGAGTCCCGACTAGAAAATCCCAAAGCAAATTACAGCATTTGCTAAAATTTATAGATACAGTGTAGCTTTCTACACACCCACACACGTAAGACACACCAGGGATTGGGCATCTTGTTCATAAAAGAGCAGTCTAATAGTTCAGGAAAAATACAACAAGGTTATTGCTCTCTAAAAAACCAAATTGAATAGAACACTAAACAGATTATGATATAGAGCAACTGCATATAGACAGGAGGAAATGGTATGATTACCAGGAGGACAAAAATGTCATTTCTATTTTTTATTTTTATGACTTTGCATTTCTCACAGTAATGTTGTGTTCAGATAAACTATCATACTAGAATAGAACCTTGGTTGTCAGTTTTCTCCAGAAGTAATTTTAGGTTTCTTATGCTTCAGATTATTCAGTGAGTTTTTAGTCATGTTGTGCTTTTCAAACTTATGAGGCAGATCTCACAATTAAACAACTTTTGTGAAGTATAACTGACATACAATAAACACATTTAAAGTGTACAATATAAGCTTTGATGTGTATACAACCCTGAAACCAATTCTACAAGCAAGATAATATATCCATCAGTCTCCACAAAGTTTCCTCTACCCTGTTGATGTTCCTCTTGCACTCCAACCCCACCCCCAAGTAACCACACATCTGCTTTCTGTCACTTAGTTGCATCTTCCAGAATTTTAGATATATGGAATCATAGTCTGTACTTGTTTAGCTTCTTTTTCTCAACATAACTGAGTTTCATCTATATTGTTGTACTTCATAGTTTATATTTCTTATTGCTGAGTATTCCGTTGTATGAATATACCCCTCTTTGTATTGTTCACCTGTTGATGAACATTTGCATTGTTTCCACATTCAGGCTATTACAAATAGTGCTACTGTGAACTTTCCCTCCTGTAAAAGTGTTTGTGTGTGGGGTACCTGGGTGGCACAGTTGTTAAGCGTCTGCCTTTGGCTCAGGTCATGATCCCAGGGTCCTGGGATCGAGCCCCACATTGGGATCCCTGCTCCACAGGAAGCCTGCTTCTCCCTTTCCCACTCCCCCTGCTTGTGTTCCCTCTCTCGCTGTGTCTCTCTCTGTCAAATAAATAAAGTCTTTAAAAAAAAGAACAAGTGTTTGTGTGGACATAGGCGTTCTTTTCTCTTGGATACATACCTAGGACCTTACTATTGGATTTTTATACCAAAGTACATGCACTCTAAGGGGAAGCAGAGTTTCTCTAAAGGACATATAGGTAAATGTATGATCTTTCTGTATTTTAAGACTAAGCTTAGCTGACTGTGGTGAAATGAGCATAAGACAGAGGAAGTCAAGACACCTGGGTATTAGTCTCAGCAGGTAACAATCCCTCTTGATTCAATTTCCTCATCTGTGAAAAAGAGGTTAGCATCACTAGGTGATCTCTAAAGTGCCTACCAATGCCTAGACTTCATACAGAGCTCAGCTCCTCTCCAGTAGTAAACAAAACCCAACCAAAGAGATCTGATGGTAGGTTATCTTCCTCCCGACCTTCCCCACAGCTTCAGGTTATCTTTATACCAACCCAGGTTACATTTTAGGCAAGCTTGCTCCTTTTATTTTAAATGGTACGTAGAGGATCACAGCATAAACATAATTCAATTCAGATATATTGTTGTTATGAATGCTGCCTAGGAAGGACAATTGAATGATTGGTTCCTGCTTTCTTGCGGTTTATGTTAAAGATCACCAACACTAACTTACTTGTAAAGAGGCTACTGCCAGCAGTAGGGAGCTAATTAAATAAACCATGGCTTAGCCTGAAAATGGAATACCATGCCATCATTTAAAATCAGGTTTTCAAAGAATACTGAAATAGATAAAATTTTCACACTGTAGTACGTGAAAAGGTGAGTATGATCCCAATTTCTGTATAAGCATACATAAAAAATGACTACAAGGATGTACCCCAAACAGTTAATAATAGCTAGCCTTGGGTCTGAGATTAGATAATTTTTCTTTCCTCCTTTATGATTTTCCAAACTTGGTACAATGGATCATTTTTAAGTAATTAAAACTAAAATTATACAAACATTTAATTTTATGAAATGATTATGATAAATGAAAACTTCAAGGGTGAGTAGAGGCTCCCATATCTTGCACATCAGCTAATACATAGACATTCAAAAATTGTTTGATAGAGATGGGATGGCTAGAGTGATAACTTGCACAATAGCACAAGGTACAGAATAGTCAGGAGAGTCCAGATTCAGACAGCAAGAACACCTGCCACTCTGGGGAAGGAGAAATTGAAAGAAAAGCAAGGAAAGCATTGAAAGGGGGGTATTGGCAAGGTTCTTTGGGAAATATTCCCAGAGGGAAAGCCAGCATGAGAACACAGGAGTGAACTGAGCAAGTAAAAGGAGAATGCAGTAAACCTGCCCAGAAAGAATCAGGATGAGCTGGGGAAAATGTTCTTCCTGAGAATTGAGTGCTCCATGAGGACAGACTCAAGCCCTTAGTACTGTGCTTGGCACAGACCAAGGGCTCTGTCAGTGTTTGTGGAATGAATGAATGAATGATGATCAGTGAACTGGGATACAGGTGAGGGAGCAATGCAGGAAAAAAGGTCTTCAAGGGTCTGCTGATAGGTCATATACAAAAGGGAATATCTGAGTCCTAATCTATACACTGATCATAATTTATAACTATGTTTATTAGACTCCATTTATACATCATAGTAAAAATATTTGCAAAGCAGACAATACTATAGATATAATAAATGCATTTTATACCTCTTACCATTTGATTCCTTCTAAATTTGAAGAAATAATTAATATCTAAGTTCCTTTCCCCCAAACCAATCAGAAATTAGCCCAGAGAATGGATGAAGTGTCCTTTCTAAGTATTCTCCCATACAATGGGTGCTAGAGCCAGTTCATACTGCGCAGAGAGCAGATTGTGTGCATCTCTCCCCAACTCAGTTCAGTGATGTCACACTGGTAGCTTGAAATCAGTATTTACAACTCCAAAGTCATCAAAGCTACAAATCAGGGCTCCCTCACCAGCATACCACTGCTCGCATAGTGCATACATCATTTCCTCGCTGTCCATTTCCCTGCCTAGGGAGGAGAAGGACCTTGTCTGTTATGTTTATAGTTGTATTCCCAACGTCTAGCACCTGCCTGGCATCAAGTTGATGCCGTATACATATTGGTTCAGCCAGTTAATTACCCGCATACTGGTTAGCAAGCATTTGAGCCCTCTGAGCTAACAACTGAGTTGGCTGCTCTGGCAGAGGAAAAAAGGACCAAATAATCTACCACCCCCTCACACTTCGTTGGCCAATGTTTGTGATTTGGTAAAGTTTACTGACCTTGTTAGGGTTGCCAGATGAAATATAATTTTTGCATGGACCACACTAACACTAAAAGAGTATTGGTTGTTTATGTGAAATTCAAAGTTAGCTGAGCATCCTGTATTTTTACTTATTAAATCTGGCAACCCTGGCCCTTTTGTTTTTTGTTTTTTTAAAGATTTATTTATTTATTTATTTGAGAGAGAGAATGAGATAGAGAGAGAGCATGAGAGGGGGGAGGGTCAGAGGGAGAAGCAGACTCCCTGCTGAGCAGGGAGCCTGATGCAGGACTTGATCCCAGGACTCCAGGATCATGACCTGAGCCGAAGGCAGTCGCTTAACCAACTGAGCCACCCAGGCGCCCAACCCTGGCCCTTTTGAACTAAGCAGAAAATAGTTAATGAGTTATTACCTAGTAAAGTGGAATACTATGACCTGGAAATTCCATTCCAAAGAATATATCCTACAGGAATTCTTGCTCATGTGCTATAGGACATAAGAACAAGAATGTTCATAGCAGCCAAAAACTGGAAACCATCCAGATGTGCATAGACAAGAGAATGGATAAGTAAACAGTTTTGTCTATTCACACAATGGGATACTACTCAACAATTAAAATGCTAACAAGCATAATGCTGATTTAAAAGGACAAATTAAAGAAGGATGTTGTCTGTTTGACTCCATGTGTAAATATTCAAAAACATTCAAACTAAATAATACGTTGTTCAGGAATGGAGAGATGGCAAAACTAGGAAGAGAAAAAGAAAGGGGATGAGAAGCCAAAATCAGAGTGATTACTTCTGTCAGGGAGAAGGGAGAATGTGATATGGAGAACTGACAGGGGCTTCAAAAGCATCAGTAAATGCTCTACTTGTTAAGTTGGATGGAAGGATGGAGATATGTTTGTCTTATTCTTTTTTCTTTAAGCTACTCGTGTGTGTGATTTACTCAACGTACAAAATATTATCCTACAAATGTTTAAGACATGAAGAAACCTGTGCCTTCTTTATCAGACTGAACTTAGAAGACCTCCTTGTCCTCCTCTGCTTGGACTTATCGCCAGATTTGATTTCCTTCTTTGTCCAAATGTATGCACACAGATGGGAGCTCTAAAGATGCCTGTTCTACCATCACAACACGCCGCCTCAATAGTCTTTTTGGTAGATGCTTAGACAAATGCCTCCATCACATTGGATGATGAAGAATTCTCATTTCACTGAGTTTGTTCTAACTGTGCTGCACAATTCACAAAGCCTACTTGGAAATTTTGGTGTCCATATTCCCGTAGAGAGAGTTCCAAGGCTTTGTACATAATATGCTAGGTTATACTTTTCTCTGCTGTCTCTAGCATTGGAAATGGTTTCCTTCAGGTTTATCAACTAATGGGGGAGAGCGGTTGATCTATACGCAACAAAACTGGAATTACCAGGTTCTCAAATCTGATTCATTTTGCCTGCGGTTAAAAAATCGTAATCAACTTCAGTGCAATATTACCTCCCCAGAGTGTACTAGATGCTGTCCTCCAAGGACATGAGTATTACAACATGTTTACAAAAACAAAGTACAACAAACGAAGTGCTCATACAGCAGATTTAAAATCAACAATATATCTCTTAACAAAGCAGTCTACTTAGAAAAGTGATTAAGAAAACATATGAAACCAAGAAGTCTAGTGTTCCACTTCACTCATTCTAAGTTTTACGGATTAAATTGAAATATAAATTCATCACATTAGAAGGAAGATGAAAGATTCCCAAAGCCTTACACTAAACTCTGTTTCTGCAACATGAAATTTTTTGTAGGCATAGAAATTGATGTGACTTTTTAAAAAAATTAATATCATTTTTGATTTTTCACAGTATCTTTCCAACGACACAAGTTTAAAGACTTTCAAAATCACTTAATGCTTTTCCAGGAAATATAAAGTGCTAAATCTTCCTTAATTAGATACATGACAAAAATAAGTAGAGATGTCTATAACCTCATACATATTTAGAAACTTTGAAACAATATAGAAATGTCAAGTATTGATGAGAATTTCTTCCCCCTCCAAAAAAGGAGTAAAAATACTACCATAAAGCAAGTGGAGGCTTTTTGAGATGCAAGTAATATTCTGTTCCTTAAACCAGGTGCTGGTTAGAAATGTATGTTGAACAGTTTGTGAAAATTCATCAAACTGTACACTTACAATAAAAAGTTAGACAAAATGTAAAAAAAAACAAACCTGGCATTTGTAGTTATAAGGAAATACATACACACATAGACACACATTTAAGGGAAAATAAATTTGTTTAATGAGACAATGAAAAGGAGGGTTTGTTTTTTTTTTTAAAGGAAAATGTTATTAATATGAGGGGAAATGAATGGTGGTTTCTTATGGGAAGAAGTTAAGAAAACGATATCTTAAAATCAATATACATACAATGAAATTTCTAGAACCGCCACCATGAGAAAATCCTCAAGTAAATATTTACTTCACTATTGTCCATTTCTTGTACTTGGTAAAGAAAGTTGTTTGGCAACGGCTGATGACCTGTATACCCATCAGTAAAAACAGTTATGGACTGATAAACATTCATTTCAGGAAATACTTGTTGAGCACCTACACTGCATAAAGCAATTTGCCAGGTGCTGTGGGAGTACAGAGGTGAGTCAGACATGGAGCTTAGAGGTGATAGCAAAGAACAATCAGGCAAATGACTACCATCCAAAGTAAAAATGAGGGCGCCTGGGTGGCTTAGTTGGTTAAGCGACTGCCTTCGGCTCAGGTCATGATCCTGGAGTCCCGGGATCCAGTCCCACATCGGACTCCCTGCTCAGCGGGGAGTCTGCTTCTCCCTCTGACCCTGCTCTCTCTCTCTCTCTCAAGTAAATAAATAAAAATCTTTAAATAAAAAAAACAAAAAAACAAACAAAAAAAAACAAAGTAAAAATGATCCATGCCAGAGGTAAAGTATAGGTAAATGGGAGAATGTAGAGGCAGAAGAGATCACATTTGAGGCTTCCTAAAAGAGTAACAGTTTTGTTTTTGTTTTTGTTTTTAAAGACTTCATTCATTTATTTGACAGAGACACAGCAAGAGAAGGAACACAAGCAGGGGGAGTGGGAGAGGGAGAAGCAGGCTTCTCGCTGAGCAGGGAGCCTGATGTGGGGCTCGATCCCAGGACCCCGGGATCATGACCTAAGCCAAAGGCAGACACCTAATGACTGAGCCACCCAGGAGCCCGAAGAGTAGCAATTTTAGCTGGGCCTTGAAGTGCACCAAAAAGTGATCTAAATTGTTATTTCCTTTCCAAGATTCAAAACTTAACCCAGAATCTGGATCCATTCCGTAGACAAACTTAAGGCTCTCTTCTATTTTTTTTTATTATATCATCAGTTTCATACAGTCTTAAACTTTTAGTTCAATCTTCACTTTTTTCCCTTTTGTTGTCTTGTTTAGAGGCCTCTACCTACTTTCCAATCCCTTGTAGAACTGCATCTTTTAATTTATCATTCTCTTTGCTCTATGGGCTGGGATGGGTTGAGAGAGAACAGGGACACTAGTAACAAAAGTAATTTTCCCCAGTGAAACTAAGTCATCTATTACTCAACATGCAGAAGAGAAGCCTTCTAATTAAGTCAAAAGCATTACTTACATTGGTAATCAACAAAAAAGCATACAGGAACATTCTCCCATAAATTGACACAATTTGATGAATCATAAAATCATGAATCACTGATTCATAAAAAGAACTCATGATTTGGAAGATAGGGGTTGGAAAGAATTGGCGAAGATATCTAAAACAGACTTTAGCTACAGACATAAATTAATATAAACACTAATAATGAGAGATGAATTGGTACTAAGTCTAAAATGCTAACTGAACTATAGTAAAATATAATTATATTGACATTTTATTTATAATGATGGAATTTTCTTTTGGGAGGCAATTCAGCGATATGGATCAAGAATTTTTTAAAAACATTATTCCTGGGGCACCTGGGTGGCTCTATCGGTCAACCATCAGACTCTTGATTTCGGCTCAGGTCTGCATATCACGGTCGTGAGATTGAGCCCCTCCTAGGGCTCCCTGCACTAATTTCATTCTGGGAATCTATTCTAAGAAAATAATCTCTTTTTTTTTTAAAGATTTACTCATTTATTTTCGGGGGGAGAGGAGGGTGGGGAGGGGTAGAAAAAGAGTCTTAAGTAGACTCCGTGCTGAGTATGGAGCCCTACCAGCAGCAGCCGGATCTCACAACCCTGAGATCAGGACCTGAGCTGAAAACAAAAGTCTGGCCCTTAACCAATTGCACCACCCAGGTGCCCCTCTAAGAAGATAATCTTAAATTAGAAAAAAAAAAAAGTGAGTTTTCTCTTCCTGCACAAGATAATTTTTCAACATTATTTATAATAATAAAAAATTGAAAATAACTGATGTACAATAATAAGGGTATGTAATAACTTGTGGCTCAGTTGGTTAAGCGACTGCCTTCGGCTCAGGTCATGATCCTGGAGTCCCGGGGTCGAGTCCTGCATGGGGGGGGGGGTGTCCCTGCTCAGCAGGGAGTCTGCTTCTCCCTCTGACCCTCTTCCCTCTCGTGCTCTCTATCTCTCATTCTCTCTCTCTCTCTCAAATAAATAAATAAAATCTTAAAAAAAAAAACTTTTGGCTCATCTACTTTATAGAATATAATAAAGTCATTTAAATGACTGTGAAGAGGTGCCTGGGTGGCCCAGTCGGTTAACTGTCCAACTCTTGATTTTAGCTCAGGTCATGACCTCAGGGTCATGAGATCAAGTCCTACCTCCTGCTCTGTGCTCAGCAGGGAGTCTGCTTAAGACTCTCTTTCCTTCTGCCCCTCCCCCTCAGATAAATAAATAAATCATTTAATAAAAAATGATTGTGAAGATTTTACAATAACCAACAACAACTGATTCACTGATTTCAGTGAATAAAGCAGCATATAAAAACTATATATACAATGTAGTCTCAATCATTTAAAATGTGTATAGTAAAAAAATTGAAAGGAATACACTAAAATATTAACAGCAGTTGTCTTGGTGTGATTTTTGTGGCTGGTCTTTATACTACTGGGTATTACCCAAATGTTTTATAGGAATAACAATTACTTTATGAGAAAAAAAACCTGTATATTTTCAAATGACTGGATTTTCGACCCCAGATTAGATTAATAAAGAGCAACAAAAGGAAGTATTAACAGGAGATGGGGGGGAAATGTTTGGTGCCTCTTTTCCATAGAGCTTCCAAGTGTTATTGTTTGACTTTTTCTTGGTACAATTAAACATATGTAGATTTTAAAAGTATTTGTTTAAAACTCTCAGGAACCCACAGCAGAATCAGAGGAATGTCGACCTTCTAAAATCACAGTAGAAAATAAGAGCAAACAAAACCGAGTCTGCAGAGCAAATGACAAAACTGAAAAGAAACAGCATGCACACATGAAAACAAAGGCATGGAAATATGGCAATAGAGAGATTAAGCACTGTAAGTTTAGTTATTAAATTTAGATTCCTTATTAATAGAAAAAGCTTCTCAGATTGTGTTAAAAAACTAAAATCCAATACTTTGCTGCTCATAAAAAATACATCTAACTAAAATAACACAAAAAGACTAGAAAGGAAAGGATGGGTAAAAATGTAGTAAGCAAGCTTGCAATGTATTAGAGATAGCATTATGGAGTTGAAATAGAATTCAAGGCAAGAAATTTTAAAGGTTATTTTGATTTAATACAAACATTAGATACTTCTTATGCATGTGCCATAGACACCAGCAATTCACAAAGTGGAAGATACAATTCATTAATTATGGGAATGTGATGGAACCACTACCTCTCTACCCTGAGCACAAGGGAAAACTATTCCCAGGTTCCTTTCAGGGACAGCGGACCACGTTACCAGGTACAGACAA
Organism: Callorhinus ursinus; assembly: GCF_003265705.2. Taxonomy (NCBI): domain Eukaryota; kingdom Metazoa; phylum Chordata; class Mammalia; order Carnivora; family Otariidae; genus Callorhinus; species Callorhinus ursinus. Next base: position 59,025,888 of record NW_027397064.1, on the reverse strand, counting down.
TAGAACATGAGCAAAAGCCGGGTGTGTCCCATCCAGGCCAGGATTTGAGAGTCTGTGTGCCACCATCACACTCTTCTCTTTTAACAGGGATCACAGAAGCCACACAGTAATGTGAAGCCACAAGATGAAAGTGACCTGGATCTTCCAGTCACTGCAGGGTGACCAGCTGCCTTAGAAGTTGGCCCACTGGCACTGGACTTTGGATGAAGGGAAAAAAACCCATGTTGTTTTAAGCGCCTGAAATTTGGTGCTTTATTTGCTATTTATAGCCTGTTCTGTCTTAATTAATACAATAGAAAAATGTCAAACTGCCCAAATAATAAAAAAATTCAAATTAAACGAAGAGGTACCACTTTCCATATGTTAAGCTGGGAAAACAACAGCAACAAACCTTAAAATATTAATACCCAGTGCAATGGGGGAAAGGGTAATCTTTTCTTTTTCTTTTCTTTCTTTTCTTTTCTTTTCTTTTCTTTTCTTTTCTTTTCTTTTCTAAGTAAGCTCTACCCCCCAATGTGGAGCTTGAACTCACAACCCTGAGGTCAAGAGTCATGTGCTCTACCAATTGAGCCGGCAAGGTGCCCAAGGATAATCTTTTCAATAAATTAGGCTGTCAAATGGATATCCACATGAAAAATAAATGCCAGATGGATTGTAGACCTAAATATGAAAATAAAAAATTAAGCTCTTAAAAGAAAACATAGGGAAATATCTTCATGATCTACAGGTGGGTAAATGTTTCTTAAATAGGACACAAAATATGCTTACCATAATTAACAAATTTGACAGATGAAACTATATTAATATAATCTAATCACCAAAAGAGTTTTGATCAGCAAAAGATTTGATTTCAGGTAATGAAAGCAAACATAGAGTGGGAAAATATATTTGCAATACATATATCTGTAAAGGATTTATATTCAGAATACGTAAAACAACAAAAATAAAAACATCCTTCAAATCAATAAAGACAAACAAAATAGTAGAAAAGTGGACAAAAAACTGGAACAGTTACTTCACAAAAAGAGAACATCCAAATGGCCAAAAAATATATGAAAAGATGCTAAACATCTTTAGTTAACAAGAAAATGCAAATTAAAGCCAAATGAGATACCACTCACCAGAAAGGCTAAAGTGAAAAAGACAAATGTCAGCAAGTGCGTGAAGCATTGGGAACTCCCATACACTGGTGGGATTGAAAAGCAATACCCTTAGAAAACTGAGGGCAGTATAACTACCAAAACTAAACATACACATGTTATGATCTGTCAGTTCTATTCCTACGTATACTCCCAACAGAAATGCATACGTATATTCATCAAAAGATATCTACAGCAATTTCATAAAGCAGCACTGCTCATAGCAGCCCCAAACTAGAAACTACTCAAATGTCCACCAGAATAAATACACTGGGGAACATTCACCCAATGGAATACTATACAGAAATGAGAATTAACAGATGACTACATGCAGCAACATGGATGAACTATACAAACATAATGTTGAACAAAAGAAGATAGACAAGAAAGATTACATACTACATGATTCCCTTTACATACAGTTCAAAAACAGGCAAACCAGTCTATGGTGTTAAAAATCAAGACAGTAGTTCCCCTTGGGGGTGTGTGAGGGAGACTTCTGAGATGGTGGTAATGTGTTATTTCTTGATTTAGGTTGAAGTTACATAGTGCGTTCACTTTGAAAATTTATCAAACTGTACACTTAGATTTGTACATTTTGGTGCACATATATTTTGCTTCAGTAAAATGTTTAACATATATAATAAAATAAATAAAATAAAATACAATAAAAATATATGCCACAAATATATAATACCAAGTTATAGCAAGCACCTAGTTAAACTTTATTCTTTTTTCTTTAAGATTTTATTTTTAGGGACGCCTGGGTGGCTCAGTCAGTTAAGCATCTGCCTTCAGCTCAGGTCATGATCCCGGGATCCTGGGATCGAGTCCAGCATCGGGCTCCTTGCTCAGCAGGGAGCCTGCTTCTCCCTTTGCTTGTGCTCTCTCTCTCTCTCTCTCTCTCTCTGACAAATGAATAAATTTAAAAAAAAAAATCTTAAAAAAAAAAGATTTTATTTTTAGGGCGCCTGGGTGGCTCAGTCAGTTAAGCAACTGCCTTTGGCTCAGGTCATAATCCTGGAGTCCCAGGATTGAGTGCATAGGGTTCTCTGCTCAGCAGGGAGCCTGCTTCTCCCTCTCCCTCTGCCCCTCCCCCCTCTTGTGCACTCTCTCGCTCTCTCACTTGCTCTCACTCTCTCTCTCAAATAAATAAATGAAATCCTTTAAAAAAATGATTTTATTTTTAAGTGATCTCTACACCTCATGTGGGGCTTGAGCCTACAACCCCAAGATCAAAAGTTGCACATTCCACCAACTGAGCCAGGAAGCCGCCCCTAAACTTGTATTCTTATGCATTGTTTGTATCAAGAAAAACTGGTACAACCATTTTGGAGAGTAATTTGGACATACATGTACGACACACAATAACTATATATTCTCATTTCTGAGAATCTTTCCTAAGGAAAAAACAAAACAAAACATGGGGGAAAACTATGAATAAAAATGTTTATCACAGAGCTAAAATCAACTATAACTATAGCATATCCTTTTGGTATATTTTTATTCAGCCACAGTGACGAATGCTTTGAAAGCTCTAGTGAAACATGACAAAAGCTTTTGGTATATGTCAGGTAAAAAAGGAAAATGAAAATTCGGTATACCCAATTATTATGATTAAAGATATGTTAGAAGAAAATAACTAAATGGAAAACACACAAACGATACACATACAACTTCCCTGCCCAGTCTCATCCACTCTTGTAACTCCAAGAATCATATATGTAATGAAGACTCTTAAATCTGTATGTCCAGCCCACACATCTCTCTTGAGCTCCAGGATATTCAAACTGGTCACTACACATGTCCCCTTGGATGTTCCATAAGTCCCTCAATTTCTTCCTCCTACATTTGTTATCTTGGGTAGAAAGGTGGCCAGGAATAAGAATGGGGATAGGGATTCAGTTACCCAAACCAGAGATCTGAGTGTCATTCCCATTTACCCCCATTCCTCATACCTTTACCATTCCCTAAGTCCACACTGTCTTCTCAAGAGCCCTTGGAAGTAATCCCATCCATCCATCCATCCATCCATCCATCCATCCATCCATCCATCCTTCTGCCATTGCCTTTATCATTTCCCACCCAGATTATTGCAAAAGCTTTCTAACTAGTGTTCCCGCCTTCAGTTTCAGCCCTTCAGTCCAGCTGCTCTGGTTATATTTGTAATATAACCAACTCTGAGCATGCTTTTCCACTTTAAAATTCTTCTATGGCTACTCATAAGTGATTGGATAAAGTTCAAACTCTCTAACATAGTTTATGTGATTCTTTCTATCTTTTTTATCTCCTTATCACCTGTCTGTCTTTCCAGTTTTATGCCTGGTTACTCCTTCATGGGAAGCCCACACTCAGTCACACCAAAGTTATTACAGTGGCCAAACAGGCTATACACTGTGTTTCACTTCTCTTGCCTTTTTCCAGCTCAGAAACCTCTTTTCCTGACCTTATTTGCCTGGCCCATACTCTCAAGACTCAGTTCAAGCCTTTCCTTGACTGGGAAATCTTCAGGGATCACATTTTTACAGGGTTAGAATCATGGGGTACACCCAACTTTCCATCTCATTTTTCTCACTAAAATTAAAAATTAAAACATGAGCAATTTTCTGGTTTGCCAAGGTACCCTTGATAATGATTGTTTAATATCCAATGTTAAGTTCTCTAGCTTCTCTGCTCCCTCAGTATACTGCATATAACTTTATCACATCACTTACCGCTTTGTTCTGTAAATTTTTTTTTAACATGTTCGCCTCCTCCACTAGCCCCTGGATTACTTGAGGGCAAGGATTTGTGTTGTGTTTATTTCTATGTCCCCAGCAGAGTCTGCAGTAGAATAGGAATTCCCTAAAGGAAAGTGAATGACTGAGTAAATAATGGTGGTTGTGCTAGTATGGTAGAATATGAGTGATCGTTTTTTGCTTTTTCTCAAGTGCCCAGACTTTTTGTGGCTACTTATTCATTTAGATTCATCGTGGTAAAAAAAAAAAAAAAAAAAAAAAGAGTAGATTTAGAAAACAATTTTCGGTAATATTATATCACCTTTACCATCTTCAATTATTTTTTTTCAATTCTCTTTGATTGATCAAACATCTTATGACTCCCAATTTTGCCTAATATGTATTTTTACAATGAAGAAAGACTGGAAGAGCACTTATTATCTCCTGTTCTGTTTGTAACACAAACATTGTGCCTAATTAACAGTTAACTCTCAGTCCTTGTCTTACTAGCTCTAGCAGGATTTGACTTAGCTGATTGCTCCCTCCACCTAGCACCTCTGTCTTTATTTGACCTCTAGGGCACGATCCTCATTTCCCTCCGACCTTGAGGGCTCTGTTTGATCAGTCCAGTTTCCAGACTCTCTGCTTCCTCTTCTGGTCCACTAAATGTTGGAGCCCACCAAGGCTTAGTCCCTCGATTCCCTTCTCTTCTTGTCTTGCCCCTTCTCTTCCAACCATCAGGTACTTCATTTCCTTTGGTCTTGGCTCTCAAGCCTGGTTACACATTTGAATCACCAGAAAAGCTTTTTAAAACATATCAAATCCAAGCCCATTTTGTGTCAGAGCCTCTGTGGGCACAGCCAAGATTTCAGAGGTTTTAAAGCTCTCTAAGTGATTCTAATGTGGGGCCAGTGTTGAGGATCACATTGAGTGGTTTCAAATATCATCCCCATGCAGATTAGTTCAAAATATATGTCCCCTGGCCCGACCTCTCTTTGAGATTCAACCTCAAATATCCAACTGGTTCATAACAGCTTCCCTTGACCTATCTAAGAACTAGCATATCCAAAACTAAACTCTTGAGAGATCTTGAACAAATATAAAATTGATCATATCATTCTCTTGCTTAAAACACTTCAGTAGCTATCTTCATGCTTCAAAGAAAATCCAAATCACTACAATCATTAAAATCATTAGTCCACAAATGACCCGGCCCTTGTCTACATCTACAGCCTTCTGATCTTCTATGCCTTGCTTGCTCTGCTTCACCACACCGGCCTGCTTAATGTTCTTCCTCAAACAGAACCAGCACACACCCACCTCAGGACCTTTTTCTTTTACTGTAAACTCCTCCCCCAACATGGGGCTCACACTCCCAGCCTAGAGATCAAGAGTCACATGCTGTACTGACTAAGCCAGCCAGGCGCCCCCCACCTCAGGACTTTGCACTTTGTTTCCTCTGCCTAGAAAGCTCTTCCACCCGACCTTAACGTGGCCTGTTTCCTCACTTCATTCAGGTCTATGCACAAATGCCCCTTCCTTAGAGAAGCCCTCCTCAACCACTTTAGCTATAGTATAGTTCTCCCTCTGACCACCTTTATTTTTCTTTATTTTTTAAAGATTTATTTTAGAGGGAGAGAGAGAGAGGGAGAGAGAGTATGCAAGTAGGGGGAAGGGGCAGAAGGAGTGGGAGAGGGAAAGCAGACTCCCCGCTGAGCAGGGAGCCCAGTCAGGACCTGAGCCAAAACCAAGAGTCCGATGCTTGACCAACTGAGCTACCCAGGTGCCTGCTCTATTTTTCTCCCTAGCTCTTCATCATTACCTGAAATTACATTACATATATGTATCCTTTCTTTGTTAATATTCTGTGTTTTTCACTCTCGAATGCAAGCTCCCTGAGGGCCAACTTTTATTCATTCACATCTGGTTTCCCAGCACCTGTTTTTATCTTCAACATATCTGAAATTGGGATGCCGTGACAGAGATAATAATGGCATGACATAGAGAAATTAGCAGGGTTTTTTTCCTTTGTACAATATAAAATGAAAGTGACTGTTATAGCCAATGTATTTTACTTTCTTTCCTTTCAATTTTATTGAGATATAATTGACATACAGCACTGTATAAGTAAGTTTAAGGTATATAGCATAGTGACTTACATATAATGTGAAATGATAACCACAATAAGCTTAGTTAACATCTATCACTTCATATACTTACCAAAAAGAGAGAGAGAACAAAAAAAAAAGAAAGAAAGAAAGAAAAGGAAAAAAAAGAAGTTTTTCCTTGTGATGAGAACTTTTAGGATCTACTCTTTTAGCAACTTTCATATATATGATACGGCAGTGTTGCTATGGTCATCATGTTGCATTTCACATCTCCAGTACTTATTTATCTTGTAACTCAAAGTTTGTACGTTTTGATCCCCTTCATCCAATTCCCCCACCCCCACCAATAATCAATGTATTTTAGACTCAATGAAATATGGTGGTAGGCACTCAATAAATAAGGTAATGGGCTGGGAGCACTGAATAAGCATATAAATAATTAGAATGAATGTTAATATACCTGGGCTCCAAAAATTATATCCTGGTTACCATAAACATAGAGGAAAGGCACCATAGAAATAGATTTTCCTTGGTGCAAAGGGGACAAAAAGCCCTGGGCTGTGGGATCCCTTGGCATGAAGAAACCTAGGTGGTCTTGAGGGTAGAGGGAGAGTCACTGCGGAGAGAAATAAAATTTGAAACAGAACTGATCATCAGAGAAAAAGAAGTATCAAAGATAGGAAAGAAAGCTTTGTCTAAAACCTGTCTCCTCTCAACTAATAAAGTGATGCAAGTACAGCAATGTGTAGGTTCCACATCATTTTTTTTTCTTTTTTTAAATATTTTATTATTTATTTGAAAGAGAGAGATAGAGAGCACGAGAGGGAAGAGGGTCAGAGGGAGAAGCAGACTTCCCGCTGAGCAGGGAGCCCGAGGTGGGACTCGATCCCGGGACTCCAGGATCATGACCTGAGCCGAAGGCAGTTACTTAACCAACTGAGCCACCCAGGCGCCCCAGTTCCACGTCATTTCTGATGAGGCCCCCAAAAGGATATGGGAACATCTCTTCCCAAGGGTATAGTGCATTTTCCAAACAAAAATATTTATAGGGGCGCCTGGGTTGCTCAGTCGGTTAAGTGTCTGCCTTTGGCTCAGGTCATGACCCAGGGTCCTGGCATCGAGTCCCACTTCGAGCTCCCTGCTCAACGGGGAGCCTGCTTCTCCCTCTGCCTGCTGCTTCCCCTGCTCGTGCTCTCTCTCTCTTTCAAATAAATAAATAAATAAAATCCTTGAAAATATTTTTATATTAATAGCACCAGTGTTTTATTAGCTAGCATTTTTTAATGCTTATTATATTCCAGGCATCACATAGTGTTTACATGCATTATCTAATCAGATCTTAACAACAAACTCCATGGGATAGGTGCTACTGTAATCCTTGTTTTACAAGTGAGAAAGCTGAAGGCTTGGAGGGATTAGGAAATTTATCTAAAGTCACACAGGGATTTAGGGAAGAAACCAGAATAGGAACCCAGGTCGGCTTGAGGGCCGGGGTCCATGCTCTCAACTGCTCTGCACACTGACTTTTACTTATTTCCATTTCCAAAGACTATGCTTCTTAATTTCTGGATGGAATGTCATGGAGCTTTCAATTACAGACAGGAGCTGAAGGGAGGAGTGTGCTCTTCCCCTTTCCTACTTCCTGACTGTCTTTCTTTTTCCCTGAAGAAGAAACATAAGAGAAGGCTTGGGTGCAGACAAACTTTGTGACAACAGTGGTAACAAAAGCTCAAGAACAGGCAAAACAACAGTGAAAAGACAACTCCACGGCTGACAAAATAACCAAGACATATTTAAGCAAATCATTAGCTGACATGGATTGAGAATCCGTCAGCTTTACAAGGAAAACTATCGAGAAACCTAAGATCTTACTTGTCTAAATGGAGTCAAATCAAGCTGCTATAATGTATATTGCTTTTATTCTTTTTGTTAAACATTTATAGACTTATTAAACTAAAGAAATATAAGGAGGGTTTAAGCTTTGTACCACTCTCCTGGTTTGGGGTATCAATTTAACTAAACATTATCAAAACAGTCTTAATTTTCAAGTATTATGGACTTTTACACTGATAACTATCAAATTTTATATATACTTTTTATTGCATTGGATAATTCAGTGGATTTTCAGTGCTGTAATATTGAATGGCTCTTTCCAAGGTTCTGAGGTAGCTTGCACCTGCTCTTGTTACAGCTTTTTATAGCCTCATCTAAAGATGGATTTGAAGACTATTCTAATATTTGTTATACTGGAATGGGTCTTATATTCCATGTAAGAAGATATAGAAGAGCAATTACCAACTATATAGGGAAATTGGCAATGCTACTGTGATGACAAGCACAGTTGTAGCGGTGTGACCGATTTATTCATTTCCTTAATAACCTTCATAGTTGTAATGAGTCATCCCTGTCTCTTGTTCTAAATTATAGGGCACCCTTTTATTCCCAAACCAAATGAATATACATGATGACATTTTTTTTCTTTCTTGTTCTCATTTCAAAGACCTAATTTTTCATAATCTAGCAGTTAAGAGAATCAGACAGACATGAGTTGGAATCCTAGCTAAGAGGAAGAAAAGGTTAGAGAGGTGTGGATCCCTCCACTGCCCCCAACTTGTCCGCTAGACATCTTTCAGAGGCTTTGAAACATGGCCAGGCTCTGTTGCTGTGAGTCTGACATTTAAGCAGCTAGCCCCTTCCGTTCCTTTTATGACAAAAGAAGGAGGAGAAGATGAAGCAGTTTTTGGTTTGACAATCAAGCAGACAGTGTTTGCTCTAAACATCAATTTCATTATTCACAAATAAGGAATTTTTTAAGGAGCCATTAGAAAACAATCATCTGAGAAGGCAAGAGAATGCATCTACCTTCCAGGCCTCAGTGTGTTAGTAAATGGTATTTGTCACAGAAATTAAAATGCTGAGCAGATGAGAGAAAAAGCCCCACATAACCCCATTGTATCCATATTAATATCTTTCTTCTTGGGTATAGATATTTGAAATCACAGATTAGCAACATAGTAGTGCAGCAAACTAAGGAGACACTTGTTTTCTCCTGTGATTCCTAGAAATAGAGGAGGAACTGTCTGGGCTGAGAAGATTGCAACATGTCTTAACTTGCTGCTTCAGTAGCACACAAGGCTGTCCTACATTGGCTTAAAAATAAGTGACTGTTATTTAGACAAAGATTTGAAACCAAACGTTCAGTCATGTAAATTCTGCGAGTCACTTGACATGTTAGAAAGAATATGTGGACCTAAAAACAATGCTGAGAAGTATTTTTGACTTTCACATAAAGTCCAAAGTTAGAGAAGATGTCCCTCATGAGATATAAAACTATAGACTTAATGAAAATGTTGAAAAGTTCAGAGATGATTAACTCTGATAATGATGATTGAGGAGTTATATTTAGATCAAGGAACAGATTCATTCTGTAAGAAATCTTGAGCACAAGAGAAGTTTCTGTTTGGGCTGTGAACAAAAACAGGAAAGGTCTGCCATTAGTTCTGATCTTTCAAGAGAAGCCCAAAGAATTACTGTCTCATTAAGGAAAATAGTTGCTGAAACAAAATATGGTGTTTCTTTTATGAACTGGAAATAAAACATTAAAGTTGGTGCTATAAAACTATAACAACACCAGACCCCCAAATTGTCAGACTCAAAGTGAAGGCAATGTTGATTTGTTTCTTAACTTCAATTAGTATGGATTATTCCATGTGCTTAAGCAATGAGGCATAAATATAAAGACTCTGAAGTATTAATGAGCATTTGAGAAATCCAAAGTCAAAAACCGAGCCAACACATGAACCCAAGTGCTCTAAAGTCTTTGTATGTCTTCAGAGCTGCTCCTCCACCATGTTAACAACATGGTTGACTTTAAGGTTCTAGGTCCTCCACTCTTTCCATTTCTTCCTAATCAGTCAGCTGTCTCTGGCTTCACTTCCCACCTTGTTCAGTCAGACCCCACAATCCATCCCTTCAATACCACTCTTGCCAAGGCAATTAACTTCATTATTTTTTTGAATAGTTATTTACTGAACCCATTCTGGATCAATCCAACCATTGGCTTCTCCCTCATATACCTGAACATCTAGAGGAAAAAAAAATCACCAGACTATCAAAAATTAATGTTAGTAATGGATATCTCTGGGGACAGGGCTATGGGGACATTTCACTCTTTGTAATAATAAATGTAGAAGGAATGATGGAATTAGAAAACAATCAGTTTTTGGCAATCAGCCTAATAACAATTCAGGCAAGAGGCATCAATGGATGCTATTACCAAAGGGTGAAAGTGGAATGAGAAAAAAAATTTTACACAGTCTCAAAGTACTTCCCTCAAATGGCAATTATAAAAGAGTGGAGGAGTAATTTTTCAGTTGAGAGACCTGGCAGATACCATCTTAAGCAACTGATCAAATCAATGTCATCAGAAATGGGACAAATTGATGTTGTGGGCTACTCATTGGGATTCAATAAGAAAAATCCAACTTCATTTCTATGATGTTCCAGGATGATCCGGGTCTGATTATAAGGAAACTTCAAATAAACCTATGTTGAGAGACATTTTACAAATTTATTGGCCTGTAGTCTTAAAAAAGGTCAAGGTCATGGAATTAAGGAAAGATTGAAGAACTCTTTCAGGGTGAAGGAGACTAGAGAGACATGACCACTGGGCACAGCACTACAATATGTGTTTTTTTTTTACCACCATGAAGCAATTAACTCAGTTCTGACACTATCTGCATGGAGACAGCATCAGATCCCACAAGTTAAGGGCTCAGTCTGACAAGACTGCTTCTTCCCAGTTCAGATGCCAATCACAAGTCCAGGTTGTTAACCTGTACTGCTGACCAACTGGCTATAAATCAGAGGTTCCCACAACCCCTTCCTCAGGTTTGATTACTTTGCTAGAGCAGCTCACCGAACTCAGAGGAACATCTACTTATGTTTACTAGTGTAAACATGGAAGAGATGCATACGCAAGGTATGCGGTAAGGGGAAAGAATCTTCCATGCCCTCTAGGTATGCCACTCTCTCCTCAAATCCATTTGTTCACCAACTGAACTCCATCTTGAGTTTTGATGGAGGCCTCATTACATAGGCACAATTAATGAAATCATCGGCCATTAGCAATTGATTCAACCTCAGCCCCTCTCCCAAAAAGAGGTCAGAAAGTTGGGACTGAAATTTCCAACCTCCTAACTATGTGTTTGGTTCCCCTGGCAACCAGTCCCCAATCTTAGGGGCTTTCCAAGTCACCTGTGGTTGAAAAAGGTTTGTAATGAATATCAAGACATCTTTATCGCTCTTATGACTTAGGAAATTCCAAGGGTTTTAGGATCTCTGTGCCAAAAAACAGGGTAAAGATCAAATGTATATTTCTTATTATAAATCCTGATATCACAAACACTTAAACCTGGAGTGGATCCTTTGCTATAAAGAATATTATTGGGACAATTGGTATATGGGAGTTCTTTGCACAATTCTTGCAACTTTTCTGTAAGTTTGAAATTGTTTCAAAATAAAAGGTAAACAAAAACAAAAACAAAATCCTGTTTTTCCATTTTTTAAATCATGAATCTTAGGATACACACACACACAAAAAAAACAAGTTTAAAGTATATGTAACTTATGGGGGGCCTGGGTGGCTCAGTCACTTAAGCGTCTGCCTTTGGCTCAGGTCATGATCCCAGGGTACTAGGATCGAGCCCCACATCCGGTTCCCTGCCCAGCTAGGACTCTGTTCCTACCTCTCTCTCTCTGCCCCACTCCACTCATGATCTCTCTCTTGCTTGTGCTCTCTCTCAAATAAATAAATAAATAAAATCTTTTAAAAAATAAAAATAAAGTTTATGTAACTTATGACATTAAAAATAAAAATGAGTGTCTATGAATTTACCACTCATTTTGAGAAATAGAATATCAATAATGTTAAAGTTCCCAGTATGCTCCTCTCTATCTCAGCCCTCTGCCCAGGAAACATTACCCTGAATATGTTTTATCATTCCTTGCTTTCTTTAAAGACTTAGCACATATAAAATTCCTAAATAATATTTTCTAATAACTAGAGAAATTTAGCTTTCCCCCTTCTTTGTTTATTGATTACTTTCATTTCTTCTTTAAATCATCTGTTTTATCCTTTGCCATTTTTCTATCAGGTTGGGTTTTTTCCTTATTGGTTTGGAAATAATCTTTACATTCTATGGATATTATCTTTGTCTGTTTTATGTGTTGCAAGTATTTTTTTCTAGTGTGATGCTTTCTCTTAACTTTGTAGCTTTTTGTGGTAACTTTTACGGTACGGATGTTTTAAATATTTATTGGGTCAAGTCTGCCCCATAAATTTATTTATGATCACTGGGTTTCTTATCCTATCCAGGAGGTCTTCTTATTTAAAGATATCCTCCTATATTTTCTTCTAATACTTTGGTAGTTTTGCTTGTTGTTATGTTTAGATCTTTAATCCATAAATAATTCTTTGTTTATGGTGTGAGGTAGGGATCTAAATTGGCATTCTTTTTTCACCTGTGATAGGCAGAATAATGCCCAGAAGAGACATTAACACCCTAACCCCCAGAACCTATAAACATTACCTTACACAGCAAAAGAGATTTTACAGATGTGATTAAGGTTATGGAATTTGAAATGAGGAGATTATCCTGGATTATCTGGGTGGGACCAATCTAATAACATGAATCCTTAAAAGTAGAAATTATTCATGGCTGTGGTCAGAGGGAAACATGACTATAGAATGGTTACAGAAATGCAATGCTGTTAGTTTCGGTGATGGAAGAGGAGGCCAAGAACCAAGAAATAAGGGTGGCATCTAGAACTGGAAAAGTCAAGGAAATAGATGCTTACCTATAGTCTTCCAGAAAGGAATGCAGTCCTGTTGACACCTCGATTTTAGCTCACTGACACCTGTATCAGACTTCTGACCTATAGAACTGTAAGATAATGAATTCATGTTGTTTAAGGCACCAGGTTTTTGGTAACTTATTAATTAGAACTAATATGCTCCTCTAACCAACACCTTTTATCAAATATTCCATTCTGTTCCTACTAAATTAAAATGCCATATTTATTGCATAAATAATTCCTATGCACATGTTGGTTTCTGAACTCTCTATTTTGATCCACTGGTCAGAATAGATCTCTTCTCCTGACCCAGAACCATATTGTTTTAACTACTGTGACTTTATAATTTTTTTAATGTCTTGAATCCTTCCTCTCCTTCTTTTAAAAGGCATTTTTAAAAGTCCCAACGCTGGACTGGAACTCGAGACCCTAAGATCAAGACCCTGAGATCAAGACCAGAGCTGAGATCAAGAGTCAGATGCTTAACTGACTGAGCCACCCAGGTGCCTTTTAATCCCCATTCCTACGTCTTTATTTAAGACCTCATCATTTCTCTCTTTCCTTGCATCTTAACCACCATCTATCTCTGGTTTCACTCTTCTCCAGTTCATTTTCCACTATATTACTAGCATGATTTAAAATAAAGGTATCATCAGATTTCTATCATTTAAGTCCTTCATGGCCATCCTTCATCTTCAATACAAAGTGCAAATTCCTTGCTAAGGTGCATAAAAATGGTATGCTGAAGGATGCTGCCTATGTTACCAGTGTCATCTCCTGCCCCTTTGCTCCAGACATCAAAGCTCACAGAGTGAACCACACTTTCAACCCTTTGTATCCTTGGATATGTTGCTGCCTCTATCTAGAATGCCTTCCATTCTTCCTCTGAGCCAGTCAGCACTGTACATTCAAAACTCAGATAGAGCATCAAATTCCCTGGGCAAACTTTCTGCATTCCTCACTGTTAGACTGAGTTAGTGCCTCTCCTTTGCACTCCCATAGCAGCACAAATATATCTCTTCTAGCAAGCACTTATCCATTTTGCAACTGCAATTGTTGATTTACTTGTTTACCTCCCTCACTAGATAGTGATCTCCTTAAAGGCAGGAACTGTCTTTCAATAATGTATCCACAGTGCTTAACAGAGTGCTAATAATCTTGTAATAATAATAAAAATATGAAAAATAATGAAATAACTGGTACCTCTTATTAAAACCTGGGCTAAGTGGTTTTCATAATTCAATAACCACTAAGTGTCAGCTCATAATTTTGTGTTCTGTGAAACTGTTTTTACCTAAAAATAATACTGTCCAGCTTGTTCACTCATCTTATTCACAAGACTTGGCTACAAGCGACTTTGGGATGTTTCCAAAGGAAGAAAGTTTCCTATGTTGAACAAATTCAAAAGAACATGACTCAGGCCCTAAAAGTAATCCAGAAAAGAATTTCTAAAATATTTTGAGTAGGAATGGTATTATTGGATTATTTTGATAGGAATAACCCTTATTTAAATGCCTGTGAGAACCACCAGATTTGGTTAGGTGCCCCTCCTCTGTGCTCCCATAGCAATGAACACAAACATTTAGCCAAGCACATATTGTGTCATATGGAAGTATTGTGTTTAAATATATTTTTCCCATTACCAGTGGTTTTCAATCAGGAGGACAATGCAGGCTCCCCTCCTTGTATGGGTGTTTGGGGAAATTTTTGATTGTCATAATGATGGGAGGGAGGCTCCTCTGTCATTTATCGTCGAGAAGCCAGAGATGCTGAATATCCTACATTGAGCAGGACAGTCTAGTGCAACAAAGACTTAACCTACCCAAAATGCCCACAGTGACCTCATAAAGATGCTGACTTTATTTATCTTTGATTTCCCATTGGCTAGGAGAAACCCAGCACTAAAAGTCACTCTGAACTGAAACCGCAAAGTAATGGGGGCAGGAACACTTTGTCATAATGAGTAGGTTATTGGGCTTAAATAATCAGATTACTTTGTAATCACCATTCATAGTTACTTCTACATTTCTGTAATACACAATTGATGTAATGAAAGGCGAATGAATGATAAGAGAATAAAGTCATTAAATCCAGATATTTCTTTTTCTTTTTTTGGTCCAGGTAAGGTTAATTCTAATAGAAATAGCAAAAAAAAAAATATCATCTTTAATATTTTCTTCCATCAATCCACCCATCTCAGGGAGTCTCCTTCATATTTTGGCATCTACCTCCAGAAACCTCCCGTTTGGCACTACCTAGGAAAGACATCCTGGGCTACAATATGAACACCTGATATTCCATTCCAACAGGTCCAAGGTCTAATTGTTTAAACTGATAATCCAGTTTATCTGGATTATCTCTAAATTCCCTTCCAGTTTTAACATTTCATGATTCAACACCCATTAAAAGTCTATAATATTTCACAAGCCCTTCCTAAGTTTATTCATGATTCTAACCTATCAATGAGCACTGACAGTTTGTCCCAGTGCCATAAGTTGAAGGGCAAGAGAAAATTTCAAGGAGAAGGGGATACAAGATCATATTTTTTGGGCTGCTGGATTCTGGGTTACTCTGATCATGATTTTTTTTTTTTTTAAGATTTTATTTATTTATTTGACAGAGAGAGACACAGTGAGAGCAGGAACACAAGCAGGGAGAGTGGGAGAGAGAGAAGCAGGCTTCCCGCCGAGCAAGGAGCCCGATGTGGGGCTTGATCCCAGGACCCTGGGATCATGACCTGAGCCGAAGGCAGACGCTTAACGACTGAGCCACCCAGGCGCCCCTCTGATCATGATTTTTAGGAAACCACTTTCCACCATTCCCTAGGTCCATTCCTAGTTGTAAAACAGCATTGTTTATTGTCCACTTTTGCTAGAATATCAACTTCTTAAGAGCAAGATCCTTGTCAGCTTTATTTGTTCTGCATTCCCAACGCCTAGAACCATATCCATTATATCGTGGAACTCATTAAATATTGTTGAATAAATGAATGAATTAATAAATAATTTACCATAAGTAGAGATTTATATATTTTTCGGTATTATTCATTTATCTGAGAGAGAGAGAGCATGAGCAGGGGGAGGAGCAGAGGGAGAGGGAGAAGCAGACTCCCAGCAGAGCAGAGAGCCAGACATAGGGCTAGATCCCAGGACCCTGGGATCATGACCTGAGCTGAAGGCAGACGCTTAACTGACTGAGTCACCCAGGCGCCCTAAGAGATTTAATAAAATAAATAAATAAAAGAATAGAGTAGCATATTCTACAACAAAAGGAAACTTCATGTTGTGGGGCAATTGTGTGACAGATTGTAAACCCTGGACTGAATTGCAAAGTCATGGGAGGGGTAAGGAACCTATATGCATGACATGAAATATAAAAACAGATATGGCTGAATTATAAAGAGCCCTTAAGCCTGGTACGAAGGTCAAATGAAATTCATTTATCCCTTAAGTCTGACCTGGGTGAAGAATATCTGATAGGCTCTCAGCAAAAATAAGATCAATTCTCAAGTGTTACCCTGAAAAGTTCAAAGTCCTTTAGCTTAACCAACAATCCTGGACACACTTAAACCCTTATTTTATACGATCCTAATATACACATTAGGAACCAAGCAAAATATCTCATAGGAGTAATGTTTAATACCTATCAGTGGCATACAGAGAAATGACAATACATTTACATCATTTGTGTTTAATCAGAACCAGTAATTATTTCCATTTTCTAAAAGGACAAAATAAAGAGATATGAAATACATGTCAACCATGGACCATGAAAACCATCTTAAATCAATACCACATCCTCAGTGAAATTTCTATGCAACCAGACCAAAGTAAGAGAACTTAAATAAAATTGAAAAACCAACTCAAACACTGACAGTACCATAGTTTTAAGACTTCAAATATTTTTTTATTTTAAAATGTCATTGAGAAATACGGGAAAGACTTGTGAAAACAATGTGCATTATTCATTGCATAGGCTAACAAATTTTTTAAATGTTCAAAGTCCCACAGAGTGTTGCAGAAGAAATTCTGTCTCCTGGATCCTTAATTCAAAATCACTACCATGGGAAGTGTTTCAGTTTGCAATTGTATTCAGCAGCAAGTACCAGAAAAACATCACAGTGTTTTTTTTCATGTTACAAGGAGTGTGAGGGTAGACAGTGACATCAGGCCAGAAGTTTCCCTTCTATCTTTCCACATCTCTATCTTAGCACAGGGTGTTTTGCCCTCCTGTTATTTTGTGATCATAAGATGACCGCTCCATCTCTGGCATTGCATCTGAATTCCAAGCAGGAAGAAAGTGACAAAGGGTAAAAGGTATGTGCTGGCTAAAACTTGGAAGAGATTTTTCAGAAACCTCTACTCAGTGACTTTTCACTAATGTCTCCTTGACCAGAACTTGCCTCACCTGGCCACCCCAAGCTGTAAGGAAAGCTGTGAAAAGTACCATTTTGCTGGCACATTGCCCTCCTCTTGGCTTCTGTAGGATATATGCATAGTAGACTGTTCAAGTTAATGCAGTTTTGAAGATCCAACTCAGAGGCACTTGGTTTTAAAAGGGTGTGACCCTCATAGGCAAATTTACCCTGATGCTGATGAAGCTTACACGTCAGCTTCCCTCACTCACATGGACTGCACAAAGGCCTTGGGAGAAATCCTGGACATGTGTTCACAAGGTCATATATCTTTGTAAAATTTGCACAATTAAGATATTTTAATGGCGGGCGACTGGGTGGCTCAGATAGTTAAGCATCTGCCTTCGGCTCAGGTCATGATCCTGGGGTCCTGGGATCGAGTTCTGCATCGGGCTCCCTGCTCCTTGGGAGCCTGCTTCTCCCTCTGCCTCTCTCTCTCTCTGTCTCTCATGAATAAATAAATTAAAAAAATCTTTAAAAAAAGATATTTTAATGGCAATTAATTAATATTATCGTTCTTGCCATGCTGACCTTCCCACCCTCATGACAGGTAAGTGTTGTGGGAATGGCCATGGGTATTTGGGGAATCAGGCTAAGTCAAAGCTAAATTGAGGACACATTCAGTTTGAATTGAATGGGATCTATCAAGGAGGTTCACACATTAAGGAGGTTCTGTATATAGTTGAGTTCTTGCCAGCATTGGAATTGTTTCCAGGAATACTCCTGCTGCTCACTATGCTAATTCACCTGGCACCATGATGTGAAGGTACATGGTTCAACATAAAAGCTTGTTGACAAGCCGCTACAATAGGACATTGCTGACAAACTATTCAGTGAGTGTCTTCAACTCAGAGTAGTCAATTAGTCACTGACAAGAACATCTGAAATGCTCTGAAATCTCATATATGAAAGAAACCAGGTAAAAGTTTCCCAAAATTTGACAATAATCCTAAAATTTTACCTGACATTTCTGATAAGTTATGATGCTGAAAGAAACTTTTCTAAATTTTAAATAACAAATTTCAAGCTTGCTAGAGGAAAGCCTGGATTATCTTTCTAGTCTACGTAAAATCTTTGAAACCTTCCTATGAAGAGGCAAACCACAAGCATGCAACAAAAAATTATACTTTAAAAAACAGAAGTGTGTCAGGCAGTTAATCAAATTTGTGTTGTTTTCCCTAGATTTTGTGATATTCATGGTATTTGTCCGTTTAAAAAATCTAATTTGTTGTGGTTCTTTTCCTCATTTTAAATAGTCTCTTTTGTTCCTAATTTTGTATTCTTTCTATTAACAAGTTCTCTCTACCTACAAATTGGGTAACTTTCAAGCCTCATGGAGCCAGGATCTGCCCTTGAGCCTCAGGAACCCTGGGAGTCCCCCCCAATAAGAAGTAATCTCTAAGACCTTCCAGATTTACCTTTACATCCATTGGAAAAAAAGAGTGTAAGGAGAGTAACATTCTCCCCTCAAGTCAGAATCAGAGCTGGCTGCAGATGCCAACTTGAAGTGTCCTTTCCCCTGCACTGTACCCTGAATTCACTTGGTCTTAGGTGAAGGTCATGGCCAGGCATCCCACAGCAGCCAGGGAAAGGCAACCGGAAGAAGCAAAAGGGAGTTGAATTGTTAGTTCTCTTATTCTTCCCATGGTATCCTTAAAACTTCATTTGTCACGTACCCACATTAACACACTTTCTGCTTGGATGTAAGAAGGGGTTTACCCTACAAGGCCAACACACTTCCCTAAGCATATCCAGTAAAACATCAATCTCACAAATCTCTCCTTCTTTGGTACGATACATTCAGGGACTGCTGCCTATTAGACTCTTCTCTGAAAATTCCCAAAGCACATCAGCTTCTTCAGAGCTTTGAAAAGTGCAGGTGGATTGACTTTCATTCCATCATTTCCCAGGCTAATTCAATCACAAGATCCTATAAACCCTAGAATACACCTCGAGAATTTTTGCTCAAAATGGATATACAAACATTTTATTCATAATATTGTTATTTTCATACACAAATGTCAAGGCTCCAAAGGGCATTTGGATTTTTAAAGAGCTCTTGGTAACAAAAGAAACCAATCTGTAACAGTGGACTTTAGGGTGTCATGGCCCAAAGGGTAGATATAGTTTAGGACAATGTTAGGGGACCCTCTGAATACATTTCAAATTCCGACATGTTGATGACTGTTTTTCTCGCCATTCATAAGGCAGGTCTTGAACCTGTTCACAAAAGAGATTATAATGGAGGATGTTGTTACTTGATTATGTTTCCATGCTGTATTCTCAGATTTGGAATTAGCTGCCTATTACATCAATAATACTTTAACACATGCACTTTTCAGTTTTTAATTACAGAATCCATGGAATGATTAAGGTATAAAACCTGCTAATTTTCCTTGGTTAATAATGAAGCCAGTTTGGATTGCTATAAGAAATCTTGTTTAGGGATTCCTGGGTGACTTAGTCAAACGTCTGCCTTTGGCTCAGGTCATGATCTCCGGGTCCTGGGATCAAGCCCTGCATCAGGCTCCCTGCTCAGCGAGAAGTCTGCTTCTTCCTCTCCATCTGCCTCTGACTCTCACTTGTGCTCACTCTCTCTCTCAAATAAATAAATAAAAATCTTAAAAAAAAAAGAAATTTTGTTTAAATTTGCTCCTTAAAATATTCGGCTCAGGTATAAACTTGTATAGTATCGATAACCAAGCATTTGATCAAAGAAGGGAATCTATGAGCTCAGCTATATGCTAAGATAAATCACGTGCATGAAGTTAGGAGCCATGCTTAGAAATACCAACCCTGGGGTGCCTGGGTGGCTCAGTCGTTAAGCATCTGCCTTCGGCTCAGGTTATGATCCCGGGGTCCTGGGATCGAGCCCTGCGTCAGGCTCCCTGCTCTGCGGGAAGCCTGCTTCTCCCTCTCCCACTCCCTCTGCCTGTGTTCCCTCTCTTGCTGTCTCTCTCTCTGTCGAATAAATAAAAATTAAAAAAAAAAAAAAGAAATACCAATCCTAAGAGTGAATGAAAGGCCTACTTTAGGAGGAGGAGAATCACTACCGCCATGACTTCAGAAGTCTTTCCAAAACCCTGTGTCTTAAAAGACACAAGATACATCTCCATGATGACTTTGAGTTTTCTGTTTTTTTTATTATTTATTTATTGCTTTAATAATGTAACTGCCTGGTCTTGACATATTTGGATCCTTTTTTTTGTTTACCTCTTGTGCTGAAAGCAAATGTCTTACATGCCAGTGCGTAGAGGGCATAACTGGGGCTCTCCATTGATGAAATATATTTCTTTAGTTTCTATTCATACTAGTCTGCAAACACAAAGTCCAGGAAATGTAGGAAAATCAGCCTCTGCAATCAGAGCTGCCACATACAGTAGTGCAGGTTGTGGACTGTACAATCTGCACAACTATATACAGCAGCTTGTGCTGCAACCTTTCCTGTGGATCTGTGCTGTAATCTTCCATACTTGCAGAAGTAAGCTGACTGAAGAAGAGGAGTATGTAAAGAAATCTTATGAAATCCTGTGATTTTGTTTTCACACATGAAGCAAAGAAGTTGATAATTTATTCTCTAACTTTGAGTTCCACACTCTTTATTATGGAGTAAATTTTTGTAGTTGGGAGAAAAGTTCAGGGAAATAAAATTTGAATACAAATTAGAAGTGGGAGCACCTGGCTGACTCAGTTGGAAGAGCAGGTGACTCTTGATCTCAGGGTCATGAGTTTGAGCCCCACGTTGGGTGTAGAGACTACTAAAAAAAATAATAAATAAACTATTTTAAAAATTAGAAGTGAAAGTTGTAATTATTTTCTATTAAGAGAAAAACATCCATTTATAATATTTTAATTGAAGTGCAAGTTTCTTGGCAACCACTGCATGAATCATTATTCTGCTCATTTCCTACTCCTTTTCTAACACACCCCTGTCCTCAATCAGTTCAAAATGCAGAATATCTACGGCTGGCAAGTTGGAGTCAGTAGCAACCCTTCTCTGGGATACATTTTTATATATATGCTGTTAGTAGAGATTGAACTAGTGAAATTCTTCCAGCCCTCGACATTAAAGACATGAAACACTCTTCACGAGCCCAAACACCCTTTCCCAACAAGATAATGTCAGACACTACAAAGAAAACAGTACCTGAACAAGATCTACAGTTAAATAGATACCATTTTCCAAGGGGCAATAATTAAATATATACTCATATTTTGCTCCTGAAATTATGCATATTGTCCCTGGATGATTGACCCTGTTCATTTTGTAAGATATTGCCTTCTTAGATCTCTTTTTGGTGAATAAACATCTAAAAATGCTTGCTCTTGTGAGGTTTTCTGTTGAGATCCCAATTAGTTCAAAGGCATTGTAGCTGCTTTAAGAGAGATATGGTGGGACTGTTCCATTTTATTTAGATATAATATGGATAATTGTCTCCTGCTTATTAAAAAAATCACATACATTTTTAATGCTCTCAAAAGTTGACATATATACGTCAATATTATATATATAGCCATATACATATAATATATGGCAGCCAAGTAACTGTCAATTTATATGTATGTATAGGCAAGTCCTTGGTTGCATGGGCAGAGTTGGTAGAGAAGTGAAACAACGAATTTCCTCTCAGTAAGGTGAGCAAAGGCATCCCTTTAAGTGGCTCTAAAAGACCAAGTAACTTGCAGTTGAAATGCACAACAAAGTGTACAAGAAAGGAAGCAGTCTGGCTGTAGGAGAGAATTCACAGTGAGTTGGAAGAGGAAGATTAAGACAGACTGGGGAGTGAATGGGGTTGGGCAGGGGGTGGGGCCTTTGCCTGATCAAACTCAAAATACCAAATTTTAAGAGAAAAATACCAAATTCTACACAGCCATCACTGTTAGTAATTAGGCAACACTGTCAAAAATATTTTTTCATGTCAGAATATAGTTATATTATTCTTTTTCTCCCCCATTTGTACTAATATATGCAAATGTTATTGCGTCTCTACTTTCTTAAATCATTAAGGAAATTTGGAACTATAGAATTCTACTTTCCCCCAAATTTTCTGGTTTTGGTGAGACAAACCTAAATAAACTCCTGAAATATTAAAATATAAATAAATAGGCCCCTAAAGACTTAGGTTATTTAATGTTTTGCTTGGTTAAAACCTATTTTCGGGGTGTCTGGGTGGTGCAGTTGGTTAAGCATCTGACTCTTGGTTTCGGCTCAGGTCGTGATCTCAGGGTTGTGCGACCAAGCCCCACGATGGGGCTCTGTGCTCAGTGTGGAGTCTGCTTAAGACTCTTTCTCCCTCTCCCGCCACCCCTCCCGCTCCTTGAATAAATAAATAAAACCTTTAAAAAAAATCTTATTTTCATAATCTCTTTCAAAGTAGTGGGCATATGGCTAGAAGCTATATCTCAAGCAAATCATAATCTAGGCCGTTATTTCGACTAGAAGAACAGAATGTTCCTTCCTCCTGAAGCAGGAGACCCTACCTGCCAGAAAAGGATCTATAAAGGAAAAGCAGACTCAGAGTAGTAAACTTGGAAATCTAAACTTTTACAAAGTGATAGCATTGTTATAAGGTATTTAATTGTACGTGTTAATACTGGGGAAAAAAGATATATGATAAATGTCTAGGTTTTAGGCAACGTATTTATACTTTAAATCTTCTTATACTTAACAGGTAATCTCAGAATATGAGGTTTCTTATTTTAAATATGATAGAAAAAACATGGAAAAGGAAACTGGTTAAGTAACATTTTCCTTGAAATAGCACTTTTTTAACTTCATAACAGTACAGAACTACAGGCATAAATATAAAACACTCAAAAGAATTTAATACTGTGTTTTCGAAGTGTTATTAATGGACTGCCCACATCAGAATCACTGGGAGGACTTGCTAAAATGCAGATTCTTGGACCCCACCCCAAACTTTTAAAATTAGGGTAGATGAGAACTCCAGAATCTGCATTTCAGCTAATACCCTGACATGACTCCTAAGAACGCTAAGGTGTGAGAACCACTGCACCAAAGTTTCTTGTCAATAGAATAGTCATTGTGTGCCCATTTTTTAACCATAATACCTAACATGCCACCTGGCCCAGAGCAGATGGTCAATAAATGTTTACATAAGCAACTTGTAGAAGGGAGATGGTCTTTCTCCTTTTAAATCACAACTTAAGTCCAACCAAGTGTTTACCTAAAGAAAGTATTCATCTAGGGGCGCCTGGCTGGCTCAGTTCATAGAGCATGTGACTCTTGATGTCAGGGTTGTAAGTTCCAATACCACGTTGGGTGAAGAGATTACTTAAAACTAAAATTATTTTAAAAAAAAGGTATTCATCTATGTTCTATAGTTACTAAGGAAAAACAAGTACAAAAAAAGGTGAGAGGCAAAGGATGTAGGCTTGCCAACTGGAAATACATTATGAATGTATTTGATGTACATATTTAATGTGTGATATAAATGCATAGTCTCACTTAATGTGCTATGTGTCAGCTCAATTAATTAAAGCATGAAACTTTTTTGCTCAGCAGCACCATTTAAGAAATAACAATGGATCAACAGAGCTCCAATATCTCAATGGCAAAAAATATGTAAAATACTTGCATCTTATGGATGGGTAGAATAATTTTCAATATAAAAATCTGCGTATTTAAAACTGCAATGGAAAAATCCTAGGATGAATGTGCCAAAGTAGAGGATTGGAGTGGGTTTGGATAGGATGTATAAAAGGGCCATTATAACTATTGAATGAGCAGGTTGTGAGAGCAGCTGGGCTGGATAGAGTTGGTGGTTGGGTTGGCGGTGATGAGAATGGGAAGTTAGACCAGTGTCCAAAGATGCATCAAAAGTAGGTCTGATTGACTAAGGGATGGAAATCAGAATGGTTACAAATGGCCTTCAAAACCTTGCCTGATCAGAAAAATCTGACCCTAATAAATTTATCCTTCAATCTGGATAAGCAAATCTTTGCTTATTTCTGTTCTTCACTGACTGTAACTTAAAGTCTTTCATATCTATTTACCTACTGATCAATTTTAATGCAAATTTATAGCACATTTCCCCATTTCAGTACCTTATTTAATTGATTAAAAGGAACAAAGCATGGCTCTGATATCACCAGAATCAACATTTTTGGTAACATGTAACATAATTAAAAAATAAACCACAAGTCCTGTTCATCCAGTAAATTTCTAATGAAAGGGCCATATAACCAAATTCATTTTTCAAAATAATGAAAAGATTGTTTTCAAAAAGGTATCTGTAACTATATTGCTTGCTACCTGGAAGTATTTCTCTTAGAAATAGTCTTTTTTTTTTTAAGATTTTATTTATTCATTTGACAGAGAGAGAGAGTGAGAGCAGGAACACAAGTAGGGGGAGTGGGAGAGGGAGAAGCAGGCTTCCTGCTGAGCAGGGAGCCCGATGCGCTGCTCGATCCCAGGACCCTGGGATCATGACCTGAGCCGAAGGCAGGCGCTTAACGACTGAGCCACCTAGGTGCCCCTCTTAGAAATAGTCTTTTATTAGCAGTGTGTATGTGTGTCTTTTAGATTGCTTTTCTAGGCTAGCCCACAAAATCATGCTTGGGTCACTCTGAACTCAGAAAGCCCCAAGAATAATGAGTCTTTCTGAGCCTTGATATCTGTAGCCCAGAGTCACTCTGAAGTTCAAAGGATCACCCAGCCAGTGGGTTTTCCTGTATGTTTGTTTTGGGAGTGAGGCTTAGCCAAAGCAGTAGATCCAGTGGTCCTCTTTGTTGGGGAAGTGTTTTTCAGTCATGAGGAAGGGTTATCTTGCATGTTCCAAATAGAACCTGTACATTTCAGAGCCTAATTTCTTGAAAAGGTTCTACACAGTAGGAATCGTGGAATTTGAGGTTTGGTATTTTTGTGTCTTCATCGTACAGAATGCCAGTAAACAAGTAACCTGAAACGTGGTTGTTATTTTAAATAGAGAAAGTCTAAGGGGGAAGAAAGCTATCCCCACAGTGGATAATTAGTAAGTGTTGAGTAGAGGGTACACCTTTGACATAGCTGACAATAATGACTCATGGATTCCCTTTCCCTAAAAACATAGGCAACACTAGTATGAATGTGAAAGACTGGAAAGAGAGGCCAACATCTCATTAAATGAGAACCAATGCTATTAGAAAGTAAAACCCCACTGATATATGCAAATAAGCGTACTGCTTCTTTGGAAAACACAATAGAAATAGAAATAGTGGGCTGTCTTCCTCTTCCATTGCTATTTCTCAGCACTCCACGGGAACATTACATTATTTAAAATGATTCAGGGCATCCTTCAGGTGTTTCTTTTGCCATCCGGTATGCTGGGTAGTTAAATTTCAGCCGAGTGATACCATCACATAAAGGGGTTTTATATTTTGGTGTGTGCAACAATAATGATTTGAACATACAATTTTATTATATGACTAGAAGCTATGATTCTTTTCTGTATATACCATTAGGATGACTTACATAGCCCACATTCCACAATCCTGGTGTGATGTATAGGGATCCATAAAGGTAGGCTTGAGGTTTAGAAATTTTAAAATTCAGGCAAGCTAAATTGGACAAAATCAAAACTATTTGGGAGAGTCATATCAGGTACTAATCAGCATCAGAAATATATGAGGATTAATCATTTTCAGTTTGTATTACTTTTTATGTATCTAAATCACTTAAAAAAATTGCTTCCAATTACATTAGGCACTCAACTGAAACCCCATTTTACATTATCTGCCTTCCTTATCCTAATTTCATCACAAAAGCCTGCACATTTATAGAGTAAGTTTGTGATTAATTTTAAATTCACTTTACCAATGTTTGTCAATTAATTATGATTTAATGGGCATCTCATCATTTACAGATATATATGCAATGTTTTGTCATCAATCATTGAACATTCTTTGAAATCACTGGGATGGAGAGCCCCTATTTGGTAAGAGCCACATTATCAACATTAACCCTGCCTGGCCTTACTTCAAAGGATCTGAGAGCACAGCGGGGCCATATATACAACCATTCCATTAGAAATCACCTTTGTGACAATTTTGACAGGAGACCTCCAGCCACAGTTGGTGAGAAACTCAACTGCTCTTTAGGTTTTAGCTTACTGGATGTATAGACTGATCTAACCCTTGAGAATTTTCCTCACAGTGGTCTCACAGCTGCTTCGAGTCACTCTTCCACTTTGGTTCTAATCTTTTCTCTGGGACAACTCTCAAGAAATCTAAGTGGTTGTTAAAGGGAGCTTTTCGATCACCCTGAAGTCCTATCTTTTCTGCTCAAGTCTCCCCAATTTTTATTCCAGCTTAATCAGACCACAGCAAAGAAAGATGAGACTCTCAGCTCCCTTGGTCTGGACATCACCATTAATTTAGACCAAAACCACTTATACCAATCTCTCTATCAATCAATGTATCTATCTATCCATTCGTGTATTTGAATAACTTACCTCACACTGGGAGCTCATGTAGAAGCTAGAGTTTGGGACTGTTACTGGATTTTGTTAACATTCATCGAGTTCCTACTATGCCTAAAGCATAAGGTTGTCAGATAAAATATAGGACATTCAGTTAAATTTGAGTCAGATAAACAATGAATTATTTTTTTGGTATAAGTATGTCCCAAATACTGCATGATTATACTTATACTAAAAAATTGTTCATTGTTTATTTAAAATTTAAATTTAACTGTGTCTTCTAGTTTTATTTGTTAAATCTGGCAACCCTTTTAAGACATTAGCTCATTTTTTATAATAATAATAATAATGCGAAATAATTCTTCATAATGATAATGTGAAATTGGGTACAGTCTTACTCCCATTTTATAGATGAATAATAATGTTAGTAGAGTCCCCCAGCTAGTGACGGGGGGGTGGGGATTCAATTTTAAGCTGTCTAAAACCACAATGCTTTACCCAGGACAAAGGTTACTTAGAAATAACTGTTGAACTTCAGAAAAATACAGATGCTAGGGTCTGTCACAGACCTCCTGAATCAGATCTTCAGTGGAACAGCCCAGGCATTTCTATGTCTGGGCAGAGCTGCAGATAATTCTGCGGTGCAGCTGGGGTCGAGAAGATCGCTCCTACTGCTCCCAGATGTTTCCATATGAAGTGCTATTAAGCCGGTGTTCTGCTTGAGAAATTAATTTTTTGAACATAAAAGCAAAATT
This sequence comes from Callorhinus ursinus, assembly GCF_003265705.2. Taxonomy (NCBI): domain Eukaryota; kingdom Metazoa; phylum Chordata; class Mammalia; order Carnivora; family Otariidae; genus Callorhinus; species Callorhinus ursinus. The sequence goes on along the minus strand of NW_027397064.1, from coordinate 58,998,481 downwards.
TTATACTTATCTGTTAGATTATTAGGTTTGGTCTATTTTGATACCATTTTAAATTATTTTCAAATCTTAATCCTGGCACTTTTGAAGATTCCTATTTCTGCAGAATAATAGTCTTAAGCTTCTTTTAGAGTCACATTGATTTTTGGGAATTTGATGTAAGCTATAGATTCTCTCTCAGGGAGCAGGAAACACATATGAACACCCATGCGATTTGGCACACAATCTCAGGGGTTCAGCAACCTGTTGATAGTTCTAAAAATCCATGGACCTCCAGGTTAAGAACCCATTCTTAGAGGATTTTCAACTCTCCACTGCAAAATTTACTAAAAATGCTATTAATATATTGTTAAGTATTGTTCATTCTTCCAATGAACTTAATTAAACTTTGAAAAACAAAACGAGTTGCTTTTTGCATTGTAAAAGTAATTTTAGGAGAAATAAGTACTCCTATACCCTACTGATGAAAGTATGAATTAAATTTTTTTTTTTTACTTTTGTCAAAATACACTTTACATAAAATTTACTATCTTAACCATGGTTAAGTAGTGTTGAGTACATTCACATTGCTGTGTAACCAATCTCCAGAATGCTTTTCAACTTCCAAAACTAAAACTCTATACCCATTAAACAACAACTTCCCATTCCCACACTCCTAGCACTCCTAGAACCACCATTCTACTCTCTGTCTCCATGAATTCGACTACTTTAGGTAACTCATATAAGTTGAGTCATACAGTATTTGTCTTTTTGCAATCTGCTTATTTCATCTATGTTGTAGCATAGATGTTGTCAGAATTTCCTTCCTTTTAAAGTTAGAATAATATACTATTTTATGTATATACCGTATTTTGTTTATCCATTCATTGGTCAACAGACACTGGGTTGCTTTTGTCTTTTGGCTATTGTGAGTAATGCCACTTAGGAGCACGAGTGTAGAAAGTGGAAATTTTATACAAAATTTCTTGAAGGAAATTTAGGAGTGTCAATAAAGTTACTACAGGTTGGTGAATGATAAGATATATAAGGATTATAAGAGAGGGGATGAGGGGTACCTGGCTGGCTCAGTCGGTGGAGCACGTGACTCTCGATCTGGGGGTTGTGGGTTCTAGCCCCATGTTGGGTGTAGAGATTACTTTAAAAATAAATCTTAGGGGCACCTGGGTGGCTCAGATGGTTGAGCGTCTGCCTTCGGCTCAGGTCGTGATCCCAGAGTCCTGGGATCGAGTCCCGCATCAGGATGTACAGACCCTGCTCCTTGGGAGCCTGCTTCTCCCTCTGCCTCTCTCTCTCTGTCTCTCATGAATAAATAAATAAAAAGTTTAAAAATAAATAAATAAAAATAAAAATAAAAATAAATCTTAAAAAAAATAAGAGAGGGGATGATAAAATTATGGTTAAGCAAGGGGTTAAATGTTTAAGTAGGTATGTTGTATAGGAAACAAATTTAAAATTTCTATACTGGGTCAGAACTTCGAGGGATTAAAGTTAGATTGGAATATTACTATTAAATTGGAGAAATCAATGTCAACTCAAGATTATCAAGAGAAATATTTTTTCCAGCTCTGCCATCAAAGTGGCCCAGCAGAGTTAATGTCCCAGCTACACGGATCAGGGAATCTAACATGGAATCTAATTTGTAACCCTAGGTGTGTGCCCAGATTTTGATCTTTAATTCTAGCAGCCATTAAAAGTATCTAATCCCATGTCCTATAATAGAGAGAAAAATCAAGATAGGCTTAATATATCTTCATGCTTTCAGAAAGCAAGGATGTTTGTAAAATGTCAGGGTAATGTCAAAAGGACAATGGAGCCAACCTAAAGAAAAAAGATACTTATGGCTAGCTGAAATGAGTTTCATCTATGAAAAGCCATGAGTCTTTAATGATATGCAAAAAGGGAAAAGTCTACATATATTGTATAAAATGGAAATTGTAACCTGAAAGGGTGAATGCAATAGAATATGCTTAATTTTTAATAAATAGGGGAATGTTGACATTTATGGATGCTGTATATTTTTTTCCTAATGGAAAATGACAATAAATTACAGATACATATTTATTGATTCTAAAATTACCTTTTTGGGTTTTTTTTTTTTTTTACATTTTGAACATTTCTAAAATTGTGTTTCTACTGTGGATGGCTTTCTTAATTGCTGTTAGTGAAGAGCTGCGTGTTCATACTTGGTCACAGCTGTTCATAACATTTCACTTTCATGGAGTAATGCACATTGTTGGTATTTCACAGGAACTGTCATTTGAAATGTCTAAAAAAAAGTTTCTTCTGTAATTTTGGCATTTGTTGAAATGAGATATTGTGTACACAGAAATCCAATGAACAGAGCAATGGAATGTGCATTTGATATTAGTGAGGCCTTCATATTCAGGGGAATGTCAACATATTTTCTGTATTTTTGTTCGGTAAAACAACCAAGTGCTTTATGGAAACTGCAAAAGAAAAATACCCACAAATAGATGGAGCTATGCTATATTTTGGTACTAAGATACATACAAAAAGATTCTTATTACACACCAAGAAATACAACTGAAGGCAGGAAAGATTGCCAAATCCCTTGTAAGAAATAAAAGAATTTCAGTGGTGAGAGGCTAGTTTAATTAATGCCTAAGTCATCCCAGACTATTGTTAAGGCATTGTGTATAGTTTAGTAAGATTTTTCTTTCTTAGGGGGCGCCTGGGTGGCTCAGTCAGTTAAGAGTCTGAGAGTCTTGATTTTGGCTCAGGTCATGATCTCAGGGTGGTGACTTCGAGCCCCACCGTTGGGCTCTGTGCTCGCCACATAGTCTCCTTGAGATTCTCTCTCTTTCTCTCCCTCTGCCCCTCCCCCTGCTCATACTCTCTCTCTAAATAAATAAAATCTTTTTTAAAAAAGGTTTTTTTTCTTAGATGTATATAAAATAATGACACAGCTGACAATAATAGCATGTTATATTTGATAAAATATGGTATGTATTTTTCTCTGTTTGATTAAGAAGGGAAAGGGAAAATCATAGAACTATGAGATAGCCAAATAAATGGAAAAAGTAGAAACTCTACCAAAGATAGGAAGTAGGAGATGGGGCGCCTGGGTGGCTCAGTTGGTTAAGCGACTGCCTTCGGCTCAGGTCATGATCCTGGGGTCCCGGGATCGAGTCCCGCATCGGGCTCCCTGCTCAGCGGGGAGTCTGCTTCTCCCTCTGACCCTCTTCCCTCTCGTGCTCTCTCTCATTCTCTCTCTCTCAAATAAATAAATAAAATCTTTAAAAAAAAAAAAAAAAAGGAAGTAGGAGATGAGGGTCCAAGAGAGGGTGGGAAGATGATGGATTAGCCACATGCTCTAAAGAGGGAGGAAGCAGTACAATCTCTATTGCTTGTCTCCATGGAAATGAACTTTTAGGGTTTTTGTTTGTGTGGGTTTATTTTTATAACATTTTATTATTTTTTTTAAGTAGGCTCCATGCCAATGTGGAGCTTGAACTCACAACCCTGAGATCAAGAGTTGCATGCTCCACTGACTGAGCCAGCCAGGCCCATCTCCATGGAGATGAACCTTTAAGGGGTCTATTATTTCTAAGGCCTAGTAAGACTTATCCAGTTTCCCTATAATGCTAGAAGACCAGGACTTAATACTCAATACATAATCGGGACGTGATACTGGTTTATATAATGCTAACCAAGCAAACAAAAAATGAATACATTATTTCAGGAAAAGAGATCACCTTGCAAGAAACTAAAATCTATGTGAAAGTGCAGATGAAAAGCCTCCTTGATGTAAAATCTAACTATTAAAAAGGGGTCTATCTTGGGCCCCTGGGTGGCTCAGTTGGTTGAGCGACTGCCTTCGGCTCAGGTCATGATCCTGGAGTCCCGGGATCGAGTCCCACATCGGGATCCCTGCTCAGCGGGGAGTCTGCTTCTCCCTCTGACCCTCTTCCCTCTCGTGCTCTCTGGCTCTCATTCTCTCTCTCTCAAATAAATAAATAAAATCTTTAAAAAAAAAAGGGGGGGTTTATCTTGGGGCACCTGGGTGGCTCAGTCGTTAAGCGTCTGCCTTCGGCTCAGGTCATGATCCCAGGGTCCTGGGATCGAGCCCCGCATCGGGCTCCCTGCTCGGCGGGAAGTCTGCTTCTCCCTCTCCCTCTCCCTCTCCCCCTACTTGTGTTCCCTCTCTCGCTGTCTCTCTCCCTGTCAAATAAATAAATAAAATCTTTAAAAAAAAGGGGGGTCTATCTTACCAAAGAAGACATACAGATGGCAAATAATCATAAGAAAAGATGTTGAGCATCATATTTCATTAGGGAATTGCAAATTAAAACAATAATGAGATATTATGGGATGCCTGGGTGGCTCAGTTGGTTAAGGAGCTGCCTTCGGCTCAGGTCATGATCCCAAGGTCCTGGGATGGAGTCCCACATCCGGCTCCCTGCTCAGCAGGGAGCCTGCTTCCTCCTCTGCCTGCTGCTCCCCCTGCTTGTGCGCTCTCTCTCTCTTTCAATCTCTCTGACAAATAAATAAATAAAATCTTTAAAAAATATATAATGAGATATTACTACACACCTATTAGAATGGTCCAAATCCAAAACACTGACAACATCAAGTATTGGTGAGGATGTGGAGGAAGGAACAGGAACTCTCACTCATTGCTGGTGGAGATGGAAAATGGTACAGCCATTCTGAAAGATAATTATAGGTTTTTTCTTTTTTACAAAATTAAACACACTGTCGCAATATAATCCAGAAATTGTGCTTCTTGGTGTTTATCCAAATGAATTGAATATGTATGTATACACAAAAGTCTGCACACTGATGCTATAGCAGCTTTAGTTATAGTTGCCAAAACTTGGAAGTAACCAAGATATCCTTTAGTAGGTGAATGGATAAGCAAACTGTGATACATCCAGACAATGGAATATTACTCAGCACTAAAAAGAAATGAGCTTTCAAACCATAAAAGACAGGGGTGCCTGGGTGGTTCAGTCAGTTGAGCGTTTGACTTTTGATTTCAGTTCAGGGTCGTGAGATTGAGCCCTGCATAGGGCTCTGCACTAGGCAAGGAGCCTGCTTAAGATTCTCTCTCTCCTTCTGCCTCCACCCCCCAACCCTGCTTGCTCACTCTCTTTCTAAAAAAACAAACAAATAAACACCCCCCCGAAAAAAAAAACATGAAAGACAACGAGGTGGGGCGCCTGCGTGGCTCAACTGGTTAAGCATCTGTGTTCAGCTCAGGTCATGATCCCAGGGTCCTGGGATAGAGTCCGGCACTGGGCTCTCTCCTCAGTAGGGAGCCTGCTTCCTCTCTCCCTCTGCCTGCCGCTCCCCCTGCTTGTGCTCTCTCTCTCTGTGTCAAATAAAATCTTAAAAAAAAAAAAAAAGACATTGGGGAATTTTAAGTGCATATTATTAAAGCAAGCCAGTCTGAAAAGGCTATATATTGTATGATTCCAACTATATGACATTCTGGGAAAGGCAAAACTGTGGAGACAATAAGAAAAGATCAGTGCTTACCAGGGCTTAGGTGGGATGGGAGGATGAATAATCAGAAGAGAGAGGATTTTTAGGGCAGTGAAACAATGCTGTATGATACTATAATGATAGATTCATGCCATTAATTTGTCCAAAGCCATGGAATGTACAACACCAAAAGTAAACACCAAGGTAAACTATGGGCTTTAGGTCGTAATGATGTGTCAGCGTAGATTCATCTTTTGTTACGAAAGTACCACTCTGGTGGGGAATATTGATAGTGGGGGAGGTTATGCATGTGTGGGGACAGGGAGAATACAGGAACTCTCTGTACTTAGTGCTCAATTTTGCTGTGAAATTGAAACTGCTCTAAAAAAGAAAGCCTATTAAAAGAAAGGGGGCAGAGGGAGGGGAAGTATTCTGATGACAGATGATTTAGGTTTGAATAACCTTGGAAAATAAAACTATAAGTCAACTAAATTGATAATTCAGGCTCTCTGACCTGGTCTGAAGCAGTCTATTTTCTTTCTTTCTTTTTTTAATTTGTCTCTCAGAAAATTACCAGAAAAGTACAATCCCAGGAAAATATAGAAATTAATATTGTTGCAACCTTAGGAAGGTGTAAGAACAAGTATAGAGATAATTTTTAAAAATGAATTGGGACACCTGGCTGGCTTAGTCGGTAGAGCATGTGACTCTTGATCTCAGGATCATGAGTTCGAGCCCTGCATGGAGTAGAGAGATTACTTAAATAATGAAAACTTAAAAATAAAAAAAGAAAAAGAAATCTTTTAAAAAGTAATAATAAAATAAAAATGAATTGAACTCATGATGTTGCTCTTTTAAAATTATGTTTGATTGTCACTGCTGTTCAAAACATTTGAAATATTCTAAATAATTCTTTACATTACATTAAATTTATAATTAAACTTTAAATCACTGAAGAGAATCACTGTTTAAATGCTTTCAGAAGGGGCACCTTGGTGGCTCAGTCGTTAAGCATCTGCCTTCGGCTGAGGTCATGATCCCAGAGTCCTGGGATTGAGCCCCACATGGGGCTTTCTGCTCAGCGGGAAGCCTGCTTCTCCCTCTCCCACTCCCCCTGCTTGTGTTCCCTCTCTTGCTGTCTCTCTCTCTGTCAAATAAATAAATAAAATCTTAAAAAAAAATACTTTCAGAAAACTGATTTTCTAGTTTTGTTTATTAGCTATGTAAAGCTTAGGGCATGAATGACATTACAGGAGTAGAGAGAAATCCCTTCCATGCTTCAAAGCCCATGAGACTTCAAGAAGCCCCCAGATAAGTACAGATAAAACGCCCTAAAAATGCAGATCCTCCTGGAACAACACAATCAACTTTGAGAAATTTATTTTAAGGGAATAATTAAAATATGAGTTGAAGGTAAAGCTGTAAGGATATTCATCATAGTGTTATTAAGTGTAGCAAAAGTGGAAACAACTTCAATGTTCAAAAATGAGGCATTTGATATTGATAAACATCCAAAAGTTTGCAGCTCATCCTACCAGGGAGGCTGTGAAAAAATTAGCTGCTACTCACAAAATGGTGCAGCCCTTATGCAGGGCAACTTGGCAGCGTCTACCAAAACTACAAAGGCATTTTGACTCAGCAATCCCACTCCTAGGAATTTATCTTAGCAATACACCTGTAATTGTAGGAAATGACATATGTATAAGTTTATTCTTTGCCTCTCCACGTGTAACAGAAAAAGATGAGAAATAACCTTCCCTAGAGGACACAGGTTACGTAAACTGTGGTTCATTCACACAATTGTATGTTTTGTGGCTGGAGGAGAGAATGAGGGTGCTCTTGCAGTGCTGATAATGGAGAGGATCTAGAAATGCATTAAGTTAAAAAAAAAAGAAAGAAAAGGTGCAGAGCAGTGTAAACAGTGTGTTCTCTTTTGTGTAAAAAAGCAGGGGAAATAAGAATGTATATTTGCATTTGGTTTTATTTGCATAAGAAAACACTGGAAGGGACACAAAAAACTAATAAAAGGAGTTACTTATAAGGGAAGGGGGGTAGGATAGGAGTGAGACTTCTTAGTGTTTACCTTTTCTATACTGTTTTGATTTCCAATTGCATGAATGTATTTCTTATTCAAAAAACTAAATTAAAAGTAGAATTGCTAAGTAAATCATGATGTGTTTGTACGACAGCATACAAATTAATGATCAAAATTGATGTTATAGATGTTTAAATACATAGAGAAATATTCAAAATACATAATGGGTAAGAAAAGCAGGTTATAAGAAAGTAATATGTAATCCTATAATTTGAGGAATTATATTTACTTCTTTAGGATTGCCTCCTAAAATAATAACTCAGTAAAGTGTCCCTTTTTAAGTCTATTTGTTGACACCCTAACCCCCAGTACCTCAGAATGTGACTGTATGTGGAGACAGAGTCTTCAAAGAGGTAACTAAGGTGAAATGAAGTCATGAGAGTGGGCCCTCATCCAGTATGACTGATGTCCTTATAAGAAGACATTTGGACACAGATACGCACAAAAGGAAACCTATGTGAAGACACAAAGAAGGTGGCCAACTATAAGCCAAGAAGAGAGGCCTCAGAAGAAACCAACCCTACCTACATACACCTTGATCTTGGACTTCTAACAGAATTATGAGAAAATACATTTCTGTTGTTAAGATACCTGGTCTGTGGCACTTTGTTATAGCAGCCTTAGCAAACTAATACACTATGATCCACATTCACAAGATTTTCAGGAGCTTGTAGCCATTGGTGATGTATGACAATGCCTGTCTCATGCCTTCTACTAGCTAATTAGGTAAGTCAAAATACAATACCATGCCCTAATTTGCATTTCTTTTCATTTTCTTTGTATTAAAAAGTCATATGACTGTTCTTCTGAATTTGAATGTCATTCTACTACCATGATCTGTGAACCAATTGATTATTCTTAGATGAATGAAGCTGTGCTGGAGAGTGGGATGACCAAGGTGCATATTTATAGTGCCCCCCCCCGAGGGTCAATATTGTTTCCTTTATGTGTAACAGTCCTGGCTGGGCCACTCCACTCCATCTCTCCTCTCTCCACCACCCAGACGATTGCTATTTTTCCAGCTTTTAAACCAGTTCTCCCATAGACCACACTGAGGCAAGTATAGACCACACCGAGGCAAGTATGTGGGACAAACAAGTATTTCAATCCCAGAAATAATCAGAAAAATCTCCATACTGAGCCCATCTAGTGGGCTGAGCACCACATCAACAAAGACAATTCACCTGTACAAGAACAAAGCAAAGCAAAGCTTATATTGGAACCATCTAGGGACTAAACTAGGATGCTTTACGCAGAAGAACTTGCTGGCTAATTAAGTTGGGGCAAGGTTAATTCACTGACAATGTCATGAAATGTAAAGAGGGAAGCTAGGAAGTGCTAACAGGAAATAGTTTTTTTGACTTACCAGCAGGAGAAAGGAAGCTGCATTTGAACCCAAATGCATCCCAGAAGCTGTTGAGTAATTTCACCCAGCAGATATATATAGCCGGGCCTACCAGGGAGAGCAGTTATGACCAGCCAGCACCAAAGGCACTTCTAAAGACAAGTCTATCTCATAAGATCTTTGTGGCGACCTCCTTTGGGCACACGAAAACCTTACTTCTGGTTGATATCTCTACTTCCTGCCCCATGTTACATTCTTAGAAACCAAAAAGTGCTCTGAAGACAGATGTTCAACAATTCAGAGAATTCAAATCTTACACAATGGCCAGGGCCTGCCACACAGTATGTATTGCCACAGAACATTTCATGCAACAAAAATGTAAAATATTGTTTTATTGCTTACCTGGCTCACTTTATGTAACAGATTTTGGTTTTAAGAAGCCTTTTGGTTTTCACCACAAATTATTTCAAACTGTCTGTCATGGTAAATTCACTTCCTCTTCCTTTTTTGCACAGCTAAACTCATTTAAGATTCCACAGTGTGGTTACCCCAGATTTTAACACATCAGAAATATAACATATAAAAATACTTCATTGATGTACATACCGAAGTTTAATTTTTCAATATTGTTTTCTGATGGGGGAAACAAAGGCAAAAGAAAAATTAAATTTCCTTACTACTTACAGCCCACTGACAAGTCTTTGAAACAGGCAGAGTGACCTTCCTCTGGGAGCCCAGCTGCCTAGATGTTGACACTTTGCTAAGGGCAAAAGGCAATCTTAGCCTGACCCCCCGGGATCCTGCGAGTCTACTTTAAATGTACAGAAGTTTCCTCTGGAAACTTCCTTTATCCCTAACCCCCAAGATCTGTTAATATTCATCCTCCAAGCTTATGACCCACCAATATACATCTGAAGGGTCTCATGACTGAGTTTTTACTGAACAGTAATAAATTACTTTTCCTAATAATACCTAGCCCCCTCAGAGTCGTGGAAATCCTGTTTCCAAAATATCTTGGAAGCTTGTGCTGCCCCTACCCCCCTCCCAACTTGAAAGTACCACCCCTCAAAAATACCACACCTCAAAACCCCAATGCAGGGCACCTGGGTGGCTCAGTCGTTAAGTGTCTGCCTTTGGCTCAGGTCATGATCCCAGGGTCCTGGGATGGAGTCCCACATCGGGCTCCCTGTTCCGCGGGAAGCCTGCTTCTCCCTCTCCCTCTCCCCCTGCTTGTGTTCCCTCTCTCGCTGTGTCTCTCTGTCAAATAAATAAATAAAAAATCTTAAAACAAAACAAAACAAAACAAACCCCAATGCAGCTCTTTCTGCCCACGGGTCCTGTTCCTGTACTTTAATAAAAGATTTCTCAAGAATTCTTTCTTGGCTGTCAGCTCTGTACCCCAACATCATTTCCACTGACCACTCTTAGTCCAGTTTTCCACATCACGAACATATCTGGTGATATAGGAGTTAAATGGATCTTCCTTTCCCTTTTCCCCTCAGTTTAAAGCCTGTCTAACAAGCTTTGCCAGTTTGGAACTCCAGAAATTGTTTAGCATCTGCATAAGTTCAGCCTGGCCAGAGGTTGTGTTTTATCATACAAAACCATTTCTGGTTCCCTCCCTGCAAACTCCACTCCTCCTAATGCTGCCTTCTTGCCACTTGAACCTAATATCCCCAAATTTCCTGAGGTCTCTTGGGTTGATATTATCTTTAAATCTTGTAATAAGTCCCGATGTTTGATTTTATCATATCTTTTCTTGCCTGGGTACGTTAATATGTTCCCTCAAGCGAATAAGAGACATCCTATTAGACTTCCTTTATCAACATCAGTGTGGTCTAAGGGAGAAGGATTCAGAAGCAGGAGGTAGAAGATTTCAATTCCAGCACCACCTCTTTTTATAACTGGTTATGTGACCTTGGAAAAGCAATTTAAGTCCTCTGTTCTTCTAGCATGTAGTTTCCCCACTGTAATAAATATTATAAATCCATTCTGTCCTCATCACTTTTATCATCAAAGAACATTTATCAAATTCCTACTTGGTGATGGCCTCTTGCAGGGTGAGGCAGGTAGTCAAGGCCCCTGCTAGTCAGGTGTCTAAAGGCAGAGCATTCCAGCTTCATACGAGGCTTTGTTCAGATGAGCCTCTTATGAGCATTTGTTCACAAAGTTTACTGCTTTGGGGGGAATAAGAGAAAAACACACAGTAAAACCCTTTTTTTAAATAGCCAAATTTATTTAATATTTTAAAAAATCTATCCTTAAGATTATCCCTAATATTTTATTTTGCTGTAAAAAATATAACTTCTTTTATGAAATTGTGGTCATAATAGATGCTATTTCTCTTTCTTTCTTTCTTTCCTTCTTTCTTTCCTTCTTTCTTCCTTTCTTTCTTTCTTTCCTTCTCTCTTCCTTTCTTTCTTTCTCTCTCTCTCTCTTTCTTTCTTTCTTTCTCTTTTTTTTAGTAGGCTCTATGCCCAGCGTGGAGCCCAATTGTGGGGCTTGAACTCATGACCCTGAGATCAAGACCTGAGCTGAGATCGAGAGTCAGATGCTTAACCAACTGAGCTACCCAGGTGCCCCAGTAGATGCTACTCTCTAAAATTGGACTCACCAACATTAAAAAAAAAAAAATTCTTTTAAAAAAATGTTTATCTCCAAAAATGTTGCTAATAGTTGAATTCCAAGTCCAAGCTCTGGACTGAGCCATATCTCTCTTGAGAAAGGGTTTGCATCCTGCCTCTAACAGCCAACATCCTCTTACAGACTCTGTGGTGTGGTTTTAGAACATTCTAAGCTGGTGGTCACTGGGCAAACTGGGGCCTAGTGTCTGCACTGCCTTGTAGTGTCCATGCAGTGTGGGTAAGTCCTTTAACCCTTTTGCATCTCAGGCTCCTCATCTGTGCAATGGAGTCAAGAGAGGTGTTGGGGAGGGGAAAATTTCCTCTTTCCCCTCTTATTTCTTTTGGCTGTTTGAATAATTAAGATGACATAAGACAGATTAACAAGAGTAAAACAAATTTAATTACATACTTACCAAGAATCCACCAAACCGGAGAGATTCCGAAGACAGCCAAAATAAGGTAAATAAGTCATCTTGAACTAGGGAGAAGTGGGTAGGGGTCTGGGGCTTCAAAGGGAAGGAAGACAATTCACAGGAAGATGAAGAAGAGTAAAATGTTTGCTAAACAAATGTTTACTGGACTATACAGAACCAAGAGCACACAGAAAAGAATTTTAACAAATAGATTTTGCTAAATTCCTCTCTGTCCACCACACCTAGCTCATATTATACTGTAGTTATGAATGGTCTGGAAGCCAGCCCTCTCTATAAATTCTTTTAGGCAGTTAGGAAAATGTCAAAGTTTCTTTCTGAGCCTTCTGTTTCTTAAATATAATCAGCCTAAAATGAGCCATGTGCCAAAGAGAGATTTTGGGGTGGTATATTTTGTTTCCCTACAGTGGTCACCTTTTATCCTAATATCCTAATGAATGACAAAGACTTTCTCCTTGACCTAACTGTACTCTGGCTCCTCTAAACTCTCAAGGCCCTGACCTTGGGCTCTGTCCTTCAGACATTAGTCCAGTTTTAGCAAGAATCCTCTTGTGTCAATTTAGCAGAAAATCCCCCATCCCTAATATCTGATCAAATTCTTCATCCTCCTCCCTCAATACCTTATCACTCTGGCCTGCCTTCAGCAAGAATCCTGTTCAGTCAGTCTAGCAAGAATCCTATTAGCCTTGATGTTTTCTCTTAGTAATTTTCCATACCCTGATCCCCACTCTACTCTTTGGCTATACATCTCCACTTGTCCTTATATTATTCAGAGTTGAGCCAGATTTTTCTTCCCTGCTATAAACCTCAGTGTAGTAGTCTCCTCGAGTAAAATCGTCCTGTGTCATGAATAATTTTTTTTTAAAGATTTATTTAGTTGAGAGAGAGTGCATGCAGTGGGGAGGGGCAGAAGGAGAGAGAGTCTTAAGCAGACTCCACACTGAGTCTGGAGCCTGGCATGGGGCTCCATCTCAGGACTCTGAGATCACTACCTGAGCTGAAAAACCAAGAGTCAGCCGCCTTACCAATTGCACCGCCCAGGTGGCCCAATAATTCTTTTTTTTTTTAACATGGGCATGACATGTGCATACACATAGCTCTCTGTGCCCCCTTCCCTGGACACTAGTTGCAGTATACATCTTCACCCCTTTCACTCTCCCTTGGTAAGGTACATCTGGATGCCAGGTGAGTTAAATTAATGCTGCTTTGACAATGGTTTTCAAACTGGAGTGGACCTCAGAATAACCTCCAGCACTTGTGGATCACAGGTTGCCAGGTCCTACCTAGAGCCTCCGATTCAGTAGGTCTGGGGTATGACTCGAAAATTTGCATTTCTCTTAAATACAAATGATGTAAATGCTGCTGGTGGTCCTGGAATCATGCGTTAAGAACTATGGTAAGAGAAGAACTTTGAATCCACTAGAATATTGTGATCAACCAATCAGTCAATCAGTCAAAAAGTGCACTCATGTGTAATAAGTTACTTTCTACATTTTGGGTTAACTGCTGAGTTAGCAACCTCTCAAGGGTCTTCCAGCTAAAAAAAATTCTATGATGTTTAAGTGAAGCAAGACAATGAGTTCAACAGTTGAAGCCTGGCTCCCACTGCAGTCGTACCCTCTTTCAGTTCTTTCTGGTATCTCCTCCACCCCACCTGCCTGAAGACCCTAATCCTCAGTGTCACAGGGACCAGGGACGGCACACTGTGGTTTAGTTTCCTGCATGAGTACAGAACAGAGTATTCTCCTACGAGTCCTGGCAGTTGTGATGAGAATCCTTTATTCACCTCAGGCCTCTCTCTAAGGAGATCAAATCTACATTCTGACTTTTCTGGGGCTAAGGGAGGTCATTCCAGCCCTAGCAAATGCTGCAATTTGCTTTTAAGAATGTCCAAGACAGGTAACCACAGTGATGCATTGCCCTCAGGTAATTTTAAGTTGAAATCCAAAAGGAAACAAAATTTAAATTACATATCTAGGCTTTCCTAATAGTGATGTATTTTCTGTGGAGACATTTAAATCAGTTGTTCTTCAGAGGCTGATTGTCCAAAAGAAAGAAGAAATGCTTCTCTGGGGGTTTTGGAAGTCTATTGGCTTTATGGGTCTGCAAGAAGCCAGGAAAGGAAACTTAGTAGCAGAGGGAGTGAGAAGTACGCTGGGCAGCTGCCCCTCTGGCCAGGTGCAGTTTCTCTTAGAAGGAGGCTCTGATAGGGGCACCTGGGTGGCTCAGTCAGTTAAACGTCCAACTCTTGATCTCTGCTCAGATCTTGATCTCAGGGACACAAGTTCAAGCCCCCATGTTGAGCTCCATGCTGGATGTGGAGCCTACTTTAAAAAAAAAAAAAAAAAAAAGGAGGCTCTGATAAGTGCATTCACACAGTGGAACAATTTATTCCCTCAGGCTTTTTTACAACATACCCCTCCACCACACCTTTCCAATGGGAACTGATTATAAAAATAGTCAGTTCAGGCGCCTGGCTGGATCAGTTGGTAGAGCATGTGACTCTTGATCTTGGGGTTGTAAGTTCAAGCCCCACATTGAGTGTAGAGATTACTTAAAAATAAAATCTTTACATGGGCACCTGGGTGGCTCAGTTGGTTAAGTGTCTGACTCTTGGTTTTGGCTCAGGTCATGATCTCAGGGTTGTGGGATCCGGCCCTGTGTCAGGCTCCCTGCTCAGTGGGGAATCGCCTTGAGATTCTCTCTCCCTCTCCATCTGTCCCTCCCCACCACGCTCTTTCTTTCTCAAATAAAATAAAATAGTCTTTAAAAAAATAAAATAAAGGGGTACCTGGGTGGCTCAGTCGGTTAAGCATCTGCCTTCAGCTCAGGTCATGATCCCAGGGTCCTGGGATGGAGCCTCACGTCGGGCTCCCTGCTCAGTGGGGAGTCTGCTTCTCCCTCTCCCTCTGCTGCTCCGCCTGCTTGTGCTCTCTCTCACTATCGCTCTCTCTGTCAAATAAATAAATAAAATCTTCTAGAAAAAATAAAAAAAATAAATTCATTAAAAAATAACAATAGTCAATTAATGGTTACTCATTTTTAATGAAAAAAGCTAACATGGCATATATGAAGGTGCTCCATGTGGCAGGTGTTATTATAAGGACTTTCCTCATATTAATTTATTTAATCCTCATAATGGTCCCATAAATACTATTATTATCTCTATTTTCCAGACAAAGAAGCTAAGGCACAAAGAATTAATTAATTTGCCCAAGGTCATATCAGTTAGTAAGAGGTAAAGATGGAATTAAAACCAACTCTGGCCTCAGAGTTGCGTTCTATGTTGCATTTTTTTTAACAGAGAACAACAACTTTCTAGATTAATTAAATCCATAACTCAAATGTTTTATTGAACCATTTGACAATCACAATCTGTTATGGGTTGAATTGTGTCCCTCTCCAAAAAGATATGTTGAAGTCTTACCCCCAGTATTACAGAATGTGAACTTTTTTTTTTAAAGATTTTTTTAATTTATTTGACAGAGAGAGAGACAGCAAGAGAGGGAACACAAGCAGGGGGAATGGGAGAGGGAGAAGCAAGCTTCCCGCTGAGCAGGGAGCCTGATGTGGGGCTCGATCCCAGGACCCTGGGATCATGACCTGAGCCGAAGGCAGACGCTTAATGACTGAGCCACCCAGGTGCCCCACAGAATGTGAACTTCTTTAGAAATAGGGTCATTGCAGATGTAATTAGTTACTTCATACTGAAATAGAGTGGGCCCTTAATCCAATATGACCAGTGTCCTTTTAAGAAGGCCATGTGAAGACAGAGACACACAGAGATAACACCAAGTGACTGCAAAGATATGTATTGGGGATAGGCAGCTGCAAGACAAGGAATGCCAAAGACTACCAGCAAACCATCAGAAGCTAGGAAGAGGCAAGAAATTATTCTCCTACAGAGTTCAGAGGGAATGTGGCCCTGCCCCAACACCTTGATTTTAGACATTTAACCTCCAGAACTATGGAGACAATAAACTTATTATTTTAAGCCACCCAGTTTGTGGTTACCTTGTTATGGCAGCCCTAGGAAACTAATGCAGAACAGATACATTCTTTTCTCCACTTTCTTCACCTCTCCCTTCTAACTTTCAACAGGAATGCCCTAGACTAGCAGATCCACTTGGTAGGACAAAAGGAAAAATCTGAGTTGTTCATTCATTCTGAGCCTGCCTGGCATGATTCCCAGCACATGGTAGGGGCTTAATAAATGTTTGTTGATTGGATGGATTCTTCCAACATTTACTAAAGGACCACTCTTTGTCATGATTATCTAGAAATGGCACAAGTCCTAAAAATCAAGACTAGGTAGTTAGTTACATTCCTCCTTTCAAATCCATAGATGACTTGATAAAAATTAGCCACCAGAATGTCTTCCAACTATCCCTAACACAAGTAAAAATGACCGTTAAAATTTTGCTTCTGGACCTTCTGGTTCCATTGATCTGTGTATTTTTGAGTAATGCTTCACCTCGTTTCCATTTTCTTGCCCTCCTCTGGTGGAGGTGCTAATGAATGGAGAAAGGTATGAAAAGCAGACAGCAGGAGGGAGAAGTACAACCCCAAACCTGATCATGAGGGCTTGGAAAATTGAGAGGACACCACTGTCAAACTGTAGAAAAAGCCCTCTGAACATATTTTAGACATTAGTATCTAATGAAGGCTCATAAAGGTACTTTTAAAAAGGTTTGCCCAAGACAAAGAATGAAATGATTTTTCTGAAAATAAATTTATTAAAGATGTTGAGTGAAAAGAGGAAAGTATATGTAATATAGTCTCATTTCTATAAAACAATGACAAAAATTCCCATGTGTATATGTGTGTATAAAACTGTTTATGTACATACTGGGGTATAGTTGTTTCTAGGCATTGTCAATAAAGCTGGGTTTTCTGGTATTAGTTTTAAGAAATAAAGCATCCTAATTTATAAACTTACAAGATACTCACCCACTCACTCATACTCCCCTTCCCCAGTAGTCTCCCCGTGAGTACTTATGGATTTCCACTGGTTGAGTTCCACATACTAGAGCCCCAAGGAAATAAATGGCATGGTCATCTATAGAAACTGTTGGAACATGCAGTGAGAATAAGAAATAAACTTTTGTTACTATAGGCTACCAAAATCTGGGGTCATTTGTTGCAACCACAGAATCTAACCTAACCTGACTGTTACAGTAATTATGCACAAGGCACAGGGCTAGGTACACATAGTCATTTTTTATTTTTTTTAATTAAAAAAAATTTTTTTAGAGAGAGAGAGCGCATGCACACAAGTGGGGGGGCTCAGAGGGAAAGGAGACAGAGAATTTTTTTTTAAGATTTTATTTATTTACCTGAGAGAGAGCAAGAGTGAGAGAGAGAGAGCACAGAGGGAGAGGGAGAGGGAGAGGTAGATTCCCCGCTAAGCAGAGAGTCTGACGCGGGACTCCATCCCAGGATCCTGAGATCATGACCTGAGCCGAAGGCAGACACTTAACTGACTGAGCCACCCAGGCACCCCAAGAGAGAGAATTTTAAGCAGGCTCCACGCCTAGCACAGAGCCTGATGCGGGACTCGATCTCACAACCCTGAGATCACGACCTGAGCAGAAATCAAGAGTCGGACGCTTAATCAACTGAGCCATTCAGGTGCTCCCAAATAGTCATTTTAATAGAAGGAGGAAGAAGTATTAGGAAACTAAAATCTTGTTTGCTTTCACATAAATCGGTAAGCCATGAACAGAGCAGAAGACCTATTAGAAATTTAAAACTGGCCAAATTTTCTAAAAGGCTTCTGGTACTCAATTCTGATAATAATAAGGGCCAGTCTCTCTATAACAGAAGTTAAAACCCCAAGAGAAACAGAGTAACAAGGGTATGTTTTCCATATAAAAATCACTTTGCTGGAATATGAGGACTCCATGTCACTGTACAGATTTATGAAGAAAACAGAATTCTTAATAGAGCCTCGGGCATCTGCTCCTATCATGGAGGGGAAGCACTCCCAGAAGCAAGTAGACAACATTTGCCTAGAACCTGCTATTATTACACTCTGTGCATATGGTAGCTAAAAACTCATTAGTTCTATAATTCTGGCTGAAGTTGGCAAGCCACCTCCAGAAATATTTCATACAAGCAAAGTGACAGATGGCAATTTCCTTTGTTATAGGATGAACTGGTTAGGGTAGTGGTCACATGCAAGTCATCTAGATAAGAGTGAAACTACTCTTAAGTAATTTATCTGCAACTTCTGATAAGTCAATCTTCATAAAATTGGCCTCATTTTTGTCATCCAAGAACACATTATTGGTCAGACTTACATAATTTCTTTCAAATAGGATTAGAAAATGTATTTCAGTGGACACTGTGAGGTAGATATATAATTTGTAGCAACAAAAAAACAAAGAGTAGTCATTTTGTTCTAATTTCCCTCCACAGCTGTAGTTCCTTCTGTAAGGGCTGTTTGTTTTCCTCTCCAACATACCATCCCCAACCTCCTTCTTTTAGTAAAAATGTACTAGACAATAAAAACAGTACGGTGCTATACAATAATACTTTTGAGGCTCCCTACCAACCCTCCTTATGCTTCAGGTAGAGCTGCCCCCACTCCCATCCCCACACTCTAAGTGATGAATATATGACCCAAACCTGGCCAGTCCAATTACTGCATCTCCTGGCCTCATGGTTTAGTCAGAGATGGATATGTGACCTAGCTTGGGTCAATGAGAGTCTTACTCCAGTTTTGGGCTGGAACTGTTAAGAAGGAGATATTACTAGGTCTCCTGGGTGACCCAGTCAGTTAAGCATCAGACTCGTGATTCCGGCTCAGGTCAGATCTCATGGGTCATGAGATGGAGCCCCACGTGGGGCTCTGCACTCAGCAGGGACACTGCTTGAGATACTCTCTCTCCCTCTGTCCCTCCCTCACCCGACTCTCTCTCTCTCAAATAAATAAATAAATCTTAAAAAAAAAAAGAATGAATGAATGAAAAGAAAGAGATATTCTCTTTCCAGTGGATAGAATGCAAGCCTAAGTTGTTTTTGGAATCTTTGCTACCACTTCAGACAATGCAGGCATACAGAGGAAAGCAGAATCAAAAAGTTTCCTGGCTTCATTTTTTTGTGTACATGGGTCCAAATAATCTTAAAGCTACCATGCCCTATACTTTTTCATTTACATGAGTCAGTAAATTTCCTTTTTTGCCTTAAGCCAGTTGGATATTTTTTTTCATTTGCAACCATAAGAGTTGCACTCTTATGGTTGACTAATGCACTCGCTATCATAGGAAAAACAGCCAGAAAAAAATATTATAGTCTTCCTTGGTCTTATCTCAATGACCCATTGAACCAGAAACACGAAACAAATAAACAGAATTTCAAATGAAATTTCTTCCCAATATAGTCCATTTTCCCAAAGAATTTCAAAGCATTTACAAACCTCAGAGAATAATACCCTGGAGTTGTACGAGGCACTCTTTGTTAGCAGAGTTAAGAATAACATTGACCTTTTCCTGAGAATAGTCTATGCGCCAAAAACCATACAAGGCATTTTATACCTTTACCTTATTTAGTATTCACAACTACTTTATTAGATTGGTATTATTATGCCCAATTTACAGATGGGGGAGTTGAAGTCAGAGAGGTTCATTTTCCTCAGGTGATTCAGCTTATACGTGACCTCTCCTGCATTTAAACTCATGTCTTTCTAGCCCAAAGTCTGTCTTCTTCTAAGCAACATGGCCTCTTTTCTTATATCCATATTGACATTTTTGTCAATACCTCCCTACTTACCCTTCTGATTGGCCCTTCTCCTCCTGAGGTCCTAGCTGTATGGCCTAAAAATAGACACCTGACCTGGGCAAGGTAATTGTATTCACTCACTTGAGAATTTAAATATGGGACACAGAAGGAAGTTGCACTCAGTGGTAGATTCTTGAGCTGAAATGGCATATATGTTACTTGTAAGACATACTTTTCTAGCTTAGGGAACAACATGGTCTTAAATCTTTCATTTTTCCAATGATTTACTCAAATTCTCATGTTCTTTCCCAAGATCTCCTCTGTGGGGACTTCCCCCTAAGCTGTCCAAGACTTTCAGGGGCTTTCTTGATACAAAAGGATCCACCCTGTCAAACCTCAAAAATAAAGAACTTGAAATCTGATTAGATCACTACTAGTAATAGTCTTGTCCCTGCCACACAGCATTACACTTCAGTGTTGGTCTTGTGCAGGCTGATGGATGCTTGCCTGTCTTCATTAGCCCAGAGTCCCATGCTTGGCCTCCAAGATAAGAGTTTTGTTGACTTGCATTCACATATTCAACACAATGCCAGGAGAGCTGGGTCTCACAGGGAATCCAGCCATTGGAATTTTGTGTTTAGTTCAGGTCACCAACTTAAACTCACCCTTCCCTCTCAGTGCCATCCTTTTGAGAAACTGTGGTGTCCTATTCTACCAAAGGGCAAGACCACATGGTTGACACTGATAGGCTACTGGACTTTAATTCTAAGAAAAAGTGGGTGGGTGGAGGTCTCTGTTCTCTTTCCCTGGAAGTCCCTTCCTCAAGAGAAAGGATGCCAATGACCCTGATATTTGCATAACTAAGTTGGGGAGCAGCATTCAAAGGATTCCTTTCACAATAATGAAATTCTGCTCCTGGATCAGTTACTTTCTCTACCTAAGAACACAGACACCTCTAAAAACATTTTCTAAAACTACGTCACCAGGCATCGTGTGCCATCCTGGATCAGAGGCATGGTGAGTTAGCTAGTAGAGGAAGCTGACTGATGAGCTAGAGAGCTTTCTGACTTTGCATAAAACTCCCTGTTCTACTGTGTGCAAGGTCTTGCTGTTCTTGCCTTTCCTTAGGTTTTTCCCAGGTTAGTGAAGTGCCATCTCTGTTTAGTAGTTCATGTTGCAGGTCAAATTTGTGTTCCAGGAAAATTCAACTTAACAGTACTAAAGGCTAATAAAGGGTGATTATTTTTATAATAATTTATAAGAAAAATTAATATACACTTCCAGAAGCTCCCTATCTAATACTTTATCCATTAACTGCTATCAAACACATTAACACTTCATTGCTTTGCATAAATAATAGAGAAATAATAAAAGACTGTGTAATCATTCTTAAAAGTGTTGGTGCTGGGCTTGATGCAAGAATTTTTTAATTATTCTATGGAGAATACCAAAATCAAGGGCTATAAAAACTTTTTGGTCAAATGGCTGGAATTAGGCAAAAGAGAAATGGAGCAGAGGACTGACTTTATTCTCTACTATCAAGTCTTCATGTATATCTGGAGCCAAAAGCAGCTGGGAGCCATGAAGGAGCATTTTATCATAGGCTTGATGGGCCTCTCCTTCCTAATTGTATAGCATTTATACACACTTTTAAATTATGAGATGTTTGAACTATACAGAAAAAATACAGTGGTTGGTGCACTGAGCTCCAAGGCTCCGACAGCTGGGGGCATCCCTTCCCCACCGGGGCCACCATGATGTGAACCTTCAAGGAGGACCACTCGCTGAAATACAGATGCTGGAATCTGCAAAGATCTGAGCGAAATATGGCAACCGGGTTCCCGTGGTTGTGGGAAAAGTCTCAGGCTCTCAGACTGCCGACACTGACAAACGGAAGTATCTGGTTCGGTCTGACATCACGGTGGCTCAGTTCACGTGGATCATCAGGAAAAGGATTCAGCTCCCTTCTGAAAAGGCAATCTTCCTGTTGGTGGATAAGACAGTCCCACAGTCCAGCCTAACTACAGGACAGTTTTATGAGAAGAGACAAGATGAAGATGGATTTTTGTATGTGGCCTACAGTGGAGAGAACACTTCTGGCTTCTGAGGGCCATTACACAAGGCTAGGTGCACCATTGTGGCTTGTAAATTGCCAGCCCTTTGCAGTTACCAGACCTCTTCACATTGACCTATTAGTGCATTTGTAACTGAGTTTGTTTCTTAATACATTGGAAAGTATTGTTTCCTTAGATTAGTAAATTATCATACAGACTTTTCTTTCGAGTTTTCCTATTTGTGCACTGTCCTCATGGCTGTACTCCAGGGAACTTGTTCCTCTGAGGATCATATTTAATGAAGATATTTCCATATTAAAGTGAGGTAGTGATGTAGGAAAGACGTTAGGGTTCAAAGCCGATGGCCAAGAAAGAATTCATGAGACATCTTTGCTGCAAAAAGGAGGTTTTATGAAAGCGCGGGAACAGGACCCGTGGGCAGGAGGAGCTGCACCGGGGTCATGAGGAATGGCCCGTTATATACCTTCAAGTTGGGAGGGGGTTAGGGATAGCGTAACCCCCTGAAATTCTGCTTTTTTAGAAGGAATTTTAGAAGCAAGGCTTCCAGGACCTTGAGGGGGCTAGCTGTTGGTGGGAAAAGGTCATTTATTACTGTCTAATAAAACCTTAGTCATGAGACCCTTCAGATGTATATCGGTGGACCATATGCTTGGGGGATGATTGCCAATACATATCTTGCGGGGTTTAGAGATAAAGGAAGTTTCCAAAGGAATTTTTATATGTTAAAGTAGACTTATAGGATCCTGGGAGTCAGGCTAGGGTTGTCTTTTGCCCTTAGGAAAGTATTAACATTGAGGCAGTCTGTCACTCTGCCTGTTTCAAGGACTTGTCAATGGGCTGTAGGTAGTAAGGAAATATAATAATTTCTCTTCTGGCTTTGTTTCCCACATCAGGTAGATGGGGTATTAAAGTGAAAGGGAGGGGAATGATGCATTTCTCCTGGATTAAGTTTGAAGTGCTAAAGATGGCTAAGTATTAAAAGCACCCAAATTAAATCCTTAGCAATCAGAACACTTGCTTCACTAGATTTTGCCAACTGCCAATCATGTTGGACTGAGCTAATCTGTTTCTCTTTCTGAAACTATTAAGATAAATAATTAAGAATAAAACTTCCTCGGGGTGCCTGGGTGGCTCAGTTGGTTAAGCAACTGCCTTCGGCTCAGGTCATGATCCTGGGGTCCCTGGATCGAGTCCCGCATTGGGCTCCCTGCTCAGCGGGGAGTCTGCTTCTCCCTCTGACCCTCCCCCCCTCATGTGCTCTCTCTCTCTCTCATTCTCGCTCTCTCAAATAAATAAATAAAATCTTTAAAAAAAAAGAATAAAACTTCCTCTTAGGGAAAGAAAGGAAGAAAAGAGAAAGAAAGAAAGAAAGAAAGAAAGAAAGAAAGAAAGAAAGAAAGAAAGAAAGAAAGAAAAGAAAGAAAAATACAGAGAATAATACCCAATAAACCCCCAAGCTTTGACATATTTTAACTTTTTGCACTATTGTATTAGTTTCCTAGGGCTGCCATAACACATTACCACAAATTTGATGGCTTAAAACAATAAAAATTTATCCTGTCAAAGTTCTAGATGCCAGAAGTCCAAAATGAAGATGTCACCATGGTTGATTCTTTCTAGAGGCTTTGAGGGAGAATCTTTTCTATCTCTCTCTCCTAGCTTCTGGTGGCTGCCAGCAAACCAAGACACTATGTATCTTTTCTCCTCTCCTCTTCAGAAAGATATTTGTCATTGGATTTAGGGCTCACCCTGATTCAGGATGATCTCATCTCCAGATCCTTAACTTAATTACATCTGCAAAGACCCTTTTTCTAAATAGGGTGATATTCATAGGCTTTTGATGGAACATATTCTTTTGGAGGCCACCATTCAACCCAGTACAAATATTTACTTTAACCCTTACAAACAAAATGGTGTAGATATCATTGAAATTCCCTCCCCAAACCCCTTCTATCTATTTTGCTTCAGCCCCAGATGTAACAACTATCCTAAGCTTCACTAACATGTATACTCTAGTACTTTTACTACCTTTGTAACCACAAAGAACATGCAGTTGTTTATATACAGACATTATCCTTATAAAAGATTTCTATAAATGATATCATCCAGTACATTTCTTTTCCAACTTGTTTTTTTCACCGAACCTTAATATTTTAAGATTTACTTATGCTGATACATGTAGCTCTGATTTATCTATTTTGACTATGGTATAAATATCCCACAATTTATTTATCCAGTCTTCTGTTGAAAGAGATTTAGTGTTTTATAATTGGGGTATTATAAACTTTATGGTCATGATCATCCCAGGATGTATCTCCCTATCCCTCTACACATACATGTATGAGAATTTTTTTAGGGTGAATACCCTGAAGTGGAACCAATAGTATTTTTTTCCCTCTATTTTTCTATTCCTAGATAAATATTAAATGTTGTTCTAAAAGGTTTGCTAACAATAAGCTATAAACTGTCTGGGCCTCATTCTGTTTTGGGAATGGATTTTTTTAACCATAGGTTTTTTTTTTAAGATATTATTTATTTATTCAAGAGAGACAGAGAGAGAGGCAGAGGCAGAGGGAGAAACAGGCTCCCCGTGGAACTGGGAGCCCAATGTGGGACTCGATCCCAGGACCCTGGGATCATGATCTGAGCCAAAAGCAGATGCTTAACCAACTGAGCCACCCAGGCGTCCCATCACTATAGTTAAATTTATTTAATGATTATAAGTATATTAAAGTTTTAAAATTTCCTTTTTAGATAACTTTGGTCATTTACATTTCTCTAGAAAATTATCCAATTTATGTTTTTGTGTTTTCAAATGTTTGGGCTTATGGTTGTTTATAATAACACACACACACACACTCTCTCTCTCTCCCCCTCTCTAAAAAAAAAAATAATAATAGATAAAAATAAAGGGGGGTGCCTGCGTGGCTTAGTCGGTTAAATGTCCAACTCTGGATTTGGGTTCAGGTCATGATCTCAGGGTTGTGAGATGAAGCCCCACGTGGGGCTCCCCTTAAGATTTTCTCTCTCCCTCTCCCCACCTTCTCTTTCTCTAAAATAAATAAATAAATAAATAAATAAAATATATAATAACATGAAACTGTGGTTTTGTAAGGTCAAAAGGCTGAATATGGCAATTTTATATGACTTAATTGACAAAATTTATTGTGGCTTTATATTTTCCTTCTTTACCTGTAATTATAAACACTTTCAATCTTAGTATCATTGTACCTCCTGTATATTTTTAATCACCAAACATTATTTTATCAGTCTTTTTTTTTAAGATTTTATTTATTTATTTGACAGAGAGAGACACAGCAAGAGAGGGAACACAAGCAGGGGGAATGGGAGAGGGAGAAACAGGCTTCCCGCTGAGAAGGGAGCCGGATGCAGGGCTCGATCCCAGGATCCCGGGATCGTTACCTGAGCCGAAGGCACATGTTCAATGCCTGAGCCACACAGGTGCCCCAATTTTATTAGTCTTTCAAAATGATTATCTCTTCATTTTTTATTTTATGAATTTCTACTTTTTAAAAAATTTCTTCTTGCTCCCTTTGAATTTACTCTGCTGTTGTTTTTCCAACTTACTGAATTGAACATGGAGCTATGGATTTCTTTTTTTTACTTTTTTTTTTAAAGACTTTATTTATTTGATAGACAGAGACACAGTGAGAGGAAACACAAGCAGGGGGAGTGGGAGAGGGAGAAGCAGACTTCCCACGGAGCAGGGAGCCTGATGTGGGAAGAAATAGAAAGTCTGAACTTACCATTTATCAGTAAGCAGACTGAATCAGTAATCAAATCTCTCAACAAATAAAAGTCTAGGACCAGATAGCTTCATTGGCAAATTCCACCAAACATTTAAAGAAAAATTAATACCAATCCTTCTCAAACTCTTCAAAAAAAATAAGAGAACAGTTTCAAACTTATTTTATGAGATCCACATTAACCTGAAACCAAAACCTGACAAGAACACTACAATAAAAGAAAATTACAGGCCGATATCCCTGATAAACATAGATGCTAAAGCCCTCAACAGAATATTAGCAAGCTGAATTTAACAATTAAAGGGATGTATTAAAAGAATCAGACACCATCAAGTGCGATTTATCCCAGGACCCTGGGATCATGACCTGAGATAAAGGCAGACGCTTAACCACTGAGCCACCCAGGTGCCCCAGAGCCATGGATTTTTAATACTTCTATGATCGGATACACATACATTTAAGGCTATACTCTCTCAGATGTATCCAAATTTTAGTAACTAATATTTTCATTGACATTTAGTTCTACATATTTATTTCTATCTTAATTTTTCATTGAAAAGTAAATTACTTAAAAATGTACTTTTTAGGGGCGCCTGGGTGGCCCAGTCAGTTAAGCATCTGACTTTGGCTCAGGTCCTGGGATCAAGCCCTGCTTTGGGCTCCTTGCTCAGAGGGAGTCAGCTTCTCCCTCTCCCTCTGCGCTCTCTCTCTCTCAAGTAAATAAATAAAATCTTAAAAAAAAATAGGAGCGCCTGGGTGGCTCAGTCGTTAAGCGTCTGTCTTTGGTTCAGGTCATGATCCCAGGGTCCTGGGATCAGGCCCTTCATTGGGCTCCCTGCTCCACAGCAAACCACTTCTCCCTCTCCCACTCGCCCTGCTTGTGTTCCCTTTCTCGCTATGTCTCTACCTGTCAAATAAATAAAATCTTTAAAAAAATAAAAAAATAAAAATAAAAATAAATAAAAATGTACTTTTTAGTTTCTACAATACATGAGTTTATTCATTTATTTGCCATATTTTTAATAATTCATTTCAAATTTTATTACTTTTTTTCAGAGAAAATATATCAATTTTTTGGAATTTCTCTTCTTTTATGGCCTAATATATGATTTGTTTTTGAAAGAGTTTATGTGTGTTTGAAAAGAATGGGCATGTTATCATTTTGATAGTAGAGTAGTGTTTTTATATGAAGCTCATAATTGTGTAATTCAAGTCTTCTAGAGGCTTACTGATTTTTTTTTGACTGATCTATCAGTTTTGGATAGATGTATTAAAATCTTCCACTACAATTTCAGATTTGTAAAATTATCTTGTGATCCTGTTCATTTTTGCTTTTTATATTTTGGCTTGGTTATTAGGCATATACAAAGCAGTTATTTTCTCTTCGTGCTTTTAAAACATTAATTCCTTTTGCCTCTGACCTCTATTTTGTTGTCTATCCAATTGTTGATCCAATGTAGGCAATCTGTCTTTCCTTTCTCTTTGTTTTTTAAAATGTTTCTCCTTGTCTTTAACATTCTGCTATTCCATTATGATGATTCTAGGTAGATTCCCACTTGGAAATCTTATAGAGTCTCAAGGCTGTAAAGGTGCTGTCACTCAACACCCACACCCTAGGGCCAATATCCTGGTTTAGTCTTACCCAGAGCTATTGGCAACTTTTGGATTTTACTACTCTGGCTTTGAGCTTTTGCTTCATTTCAAGAATTAATTGTTTTTTCTCACACTTTTTTCTTTATTAATTTCTTCCATTAAGGAAGGATTTAGTAGGGGCACCTGGGTGGCTCAAGTCAGTTAAGCATCCGACTCTTGGTTTCAGCTCAGGTCATGATCTCAGGGTCATGACATTGAGCCCTGGGACAGGCTCCACACTCAGCGTGGCGTCTGCTTGAGATCTTTACCCTTTCCTCTCTCTTCCACTGCACTCCTCCCCCACCCAGCTCTCTCTCTCTCTCTCTCTAAAATAAATAAACAAAATCTTAAAATGATTTAGTAATAGTTTCCCCAGCACTTCTTTGTGTTTATAGTGGGAAGAGGTGCTTTGTCAATTCTGTTGTCAATATTAAGGAATCAGAAGGGTCTGGAATTCTCTTACTCTTCTGTGAGATCATGAAGAAGCAATGAAGTTAGCTGCTTTCCACTGAGAACTTGGCATTGAGAATCAAGAAACAATATTCTTTCATCCAAAATCCCTGCATGACTTAATATCACTGTAATTTAAAAATGTGACAACTTGTAGATAAAAATGTATAAAAGTAAGAGAGATGCTATTGTGAGAGGACATGTTATTATTCACACTTTATAGAGAAGGAACTGAGGCTCAGAAGTTAAATAACTTGGGGCGCCTGGCTGGCTCAGTTGGTGGAGCATGCGACTCTTGATCTTGGGGTTGTGAGTTTGAACTCCACATTGGGTACAGAGGTTACTTAAAAATAAAATCTTAAAAAAAAAAAAGAGTGGTGCCTGGGTGGCTCAGTCAGTTAAGCGTCCGACTCTTGACCTCAGCTCAGGTCTTGATCTCAGGGTTGTGAGTTCAAACCCCGCATTGGGTTCCATGCTGAGCATGAAGCCTACTTAAAAAAAAAAAAAAAGTTAAGTAATTTGTCCAAAGTTACAAGAACTGTAAGTGAAAGAACTGAGATTTTAAGCTATGATTCTGAGACCAAAGCACATACTTTCCCTACTAGTTGGTTTCTAGGAAATTGTAATCTTTATAACAAGAAGAGACATATTTAAAAGATAAATACTAAAGAATCAGAATACATTTAAGGGCTAAAGTGTATAGTACAGAAAAAACTATAAAAGGAAGCTATCAGTGTGGTATGTGTATATATATATGTATATATGTGTATATATGTGTGTGTGTATATATATATATATACATATATATATATCTTTATTCCTTTTGAGAGAAATGAAATAGCTGCATGCCAGCTGAATGCATTCCTCACAGATAGAATTACCTGTTGAGTACAGTTTTGGAGGAGCTCACCAGATGGCATTCCAAATGAGAGATACTCACATGGACTGTGGAGGTATAATGGCTTTCAAACATCTGTCTGTCTCTCTGGCAAATGATATTGCTTTGAAAGGTGGATTTTCTTCTCTCTCTTTTGAATGCTATGTCCACTTGTAAAGAGAGGTACATCTCCCTTATATTGACTGGATCTGTGTAGACATCTGATTGTGTGTGGTAGTTAACCCAGTGATACTGGATGATTCTGAGGGCAAAGGTGCTCTAGCTGATTTTATTGCCCCTAATATTCCCATTCTTATTTCTTCATAAGACAAAGGGATATGATTTTGCAAGCAAATATGCTATTTCCATGTAAAGTTGATGATACCTGATGTCCTGAATTTTAATTCTAATGTTTTTGGCTGTATATAACAGAAAACTCAACTAAAAGTGACTTAAACAGTAAGGAATTAATTTTTCCATAAAGGAGTTCTGGAGATCAGTGATTTCCAGGTTGGTTAATTTAAGAGCCCAGCAGTGCCATCAAAGACTCTTTCAATGAAAAATGTGGCTCTTGACATGTTTTCTTGCTCCCATCCCCAGTGTGTTGGTTTTTGTCCTCCTGCTTTTCTCATCATGGTTCCAAGATGGCTGCCTCATCTCCAGGCATCTTTCCCTCATACAGCAATGTTGAGATATCATAAAGGGGCAGTTTTCCCTTGCAATGGCAGAAAAACCTTTCCCAGAAGCTGTCGTGGAAAAGTTTCTTTCAAGTCGTGTTTGCTAGAATTACCTTACACATCCATTCCTAAACAATCAATGGCCAAAAAAAAAAAAAAAAAAAAAATGGAATTTCCACAATGGACTTTGCTAACAGAAACTTACTCTTTGGAGCTAGAGAAGGACTCCTTCACTGAGCACATGGCCACGATAAGGGTGAACCAAACCAGGGTTCTGTTGGTAAGGAATATTGGAGGGACTGGCTGTTGATAGGTAACTAACAGTACTTACAACAGTTAAATCCTGTTGGACAAGGGAAATGTGCTAACAGTTATTAGCTTGGCCAGTTGTTTGAAGAAGGGGGACTATCATTATTTAACCACCAAAGTGCTATGAATGACATTTTGGTTTTGACCACAAATATGTTATCCTTTTCAGTTCATGAAGCTTGAGTCTATATCTTAAATTTGTATAGTTTTATCTTCTCAAAAAAGCATTCCCCTCCTTTTTTTTTTAATCAAAATTTTCACCACTCCAAACAAATGAATCTTTTAGGCACTGCTAATCACTTTACCTCCTTCCCTAACCATAGAACTGAGCATGTGACTCAGCATGGGCAAAATATACTCATCTCTCTGGACACGGTGATTGGTCTCTGATGGGCACACAGCCCAGACTAGGTCAGTGTCTTTCTCAAGATTTTTCTAGGGCGCCTGGGTGGCTCAGTTGGTTAAGCGACTGCCTTCGGCTCAGGTCATGATCCTGGAGTCCCGGGATCGAGTCCCGCATCGGGCTCCCTGCTTGGCGGGGAGTCTGCTTCTCCCTCTGACCCTCTTACCTCTCGTGCTCTCTGTCTCTCATTCTCAAAAAAATAAAAGATTTTTCTAACTGGAGATGAAAGAAAATAATAATTTTTTCAGAGTTAGGGTAGGATTCAAACAGAATTATAAGCCTACACACAAATGCAGCCATGATTCTAGATGCATAGTTATGGCTGGCTTGAAACAGTGAAAGCACATGCAGAAAAAACAGAAGCAAGATATGGAGTGGAGAGAGGGAGAAAGAAAGGACAGAAACAGAGACATGGTAGCATTTAATTCCCAGAACCCCTCATTTCTGCCCCTCTTAAGAATTTGTGATTTGAACTTATGAATTCTTTTTTGTTTAAGCTAATTTGAATGAGATTACTCTTAATTGCAACTAGAAGAGTACTGACTGAACAGAGTCTTTAATTACCTAAAGTTATAGTTAGTTAAACTATAGTTGAGGAGGAGCCATTGTACAACGGAGGAACTGTATCAGTCAAGATTCAATCGGGAGGTAGAAACCACACAGTAATTTGAACAGAAGAAGTTTAAAATGAAGAAATATTAACCATAACAGAGAATCAGAATAATGAAGGAAGGGATAGTAAGAAGTAAAGGGAGCTCTAAATAATATAGGAATAGCAGCTATCATGGAGTAGCTCCTACCCCAAGGGCTGAGATAGGATAAATGCAGAAGAATCTCCCAGCCTGTCTAGTTTTAGAGCAAGACCTTGTTGGAGTAGGTAGGGCAGGGAACTCACTGAAAGGCAGAGAAGTCTCTCTGGTGCCATGTTAGTGCAACTTGGAAATACACCCTGCTAAGAAAAGATGTTAAAGAAGAGGTATCTTGCTGGAAGCATTCCACTACAAAACCACCTCAGTGGGGTGCCATGGGAAGCTTCTGGCTCTTAGGTACTGCTGACCACTGTGCCCTTCAGTGGTCCAGTTCTGAGGAAAACTCATGTATTGCTGGTTGCCAGAGTTGCCACCTATACTCCAGTAGCCTGCTGCAAGGCACACAGGAACTGGGAAGGTAAACAGCTTCTTCCTGCAATGTCTCTCCAGCAGTCCCTGCTCTCAAAGCTTAATGTTGTGTCAATTGGCAAAGAAAAAATATTTAAAATATTTGAATATTAAAAAGATCAGAGCCTGATAGGAATTTTTATTAGGCTTTCTTCCTTAAGTTAAAATGAAACTATGTACCCAGAGGGAAAGAAAAACCTTCCAAAGCCTTTGTGGAAGAATTTACTAAAACATTCGAAAGACAAATAGCTCTAAATCCAGAACACAGAAGTCCTTTGATTTCCATCTTACTTGGAAAACTTCTCCCTGATACAAAGAAGCAAGTTGAGGATAATGGAATTGGATGGGTGGATCAACATGTGATGTGATATAAGTAGAAACCAAATTCCTAGAGGAATTGAAAGCAACTATCCTTATCTTACAAATATTTGCAAAACCAGAAATTCAGCTCCAGACATAATTCAAATTCTACCTCTCCATTTTACCAATGCCAAAACCTCCCCTACTTATCTCAAAAGGCTTGTAAATATTGTAAAAATTCTGACCTTAGGGAACAAAAATTCTTCCTCAAGGAACTGACATTCTTTCCTTGTGCCTTTGAGGTGTAAATGTTCTACCTGGTCTTCTCCAACAACTCTTATCTATGTCATCTCTTTGAAATATAAACTTCAGAGAGATAATCCTTATCAGAATCAACATAATAGGGGAGGTTGATGCAAATGAAGAATCTAAAGAAATCTAAAGAATCTAGAAATCTAAATCTAGCCATCAGAACAGGTTAACTTATTCCAACTGTTCTTTTATAAGCTAGTGAGTTGCATTATCATACATGTCTCAGGGCTAAAATTTCAAAATGAAAACTATAAGGTCTCTGTATCTGTCTGCATGTTTAAATGTACCTCTATACATGTGTTGTAAATGTAAATTTTCTGCTTGGGATTGAATTGTTAAAATTAATTTGTAGAAGAGCTCTGTTTAATTGACTTAAAACTAAGTGCTTATGTGAATTGAGTATTCATAAAATTCTCAAAAATATAATAGATATAGGTTCGTGTGATACTGTAAATATTTGCTATTAAAGCTAATTTAATTTTGTTGGTTTAATTAAAAAAGACATGTCTTTGAAATTATTAGCATTGAATGTAATGCAGACACACAACTTTTATTCTACCTGGATTTATTAGTCAAATAAGTTCATGTTATCCCTTTTATGAAATTTGTCAGCACGAAAAACCTTTATGATATGCCTATGTTAAAAAACTTTCCACTGCATAGAGCACTGGGTGTTATGCACAAACAATGAATCATGGAACACTAGATCAAAAACTAATGATGTAATGTATGGTGATTAACATAACAATTAAAAAATTTAAAGAAAAAAAAACTTTTCAGATCCTTTTGGTAACCTAAAACTTTAAAGTTTTCTAAACTAAATTAAATGACAAATAGCTAATGAATAGCTATATAATTTCCAAATAAGATAAAATACTGAGGGCGCCTGGGTGGCTCAGTTGTTAAGTGTCTGCCTTCGGCTCAGGTCATGATCCCAGGGTCCTGGGATCGAGTCCCACATCGGGCTCATTGCTCAGCTGGGAGTCCGGTTCTCCCTCTCCCTCTGCCCCTGCTTGCGTTCCCTCTCTTACTGTGTCTCTCTCTGTCGAATAAATAAATAAAACCTTAAAAAAAAAAAGATAAAATACTGAAACCTTAATTCCTGAACATAGGTTTATCCACTTTTGGTTTTCTTCTACAGAGAAAACAAAAAACAATTTATATTAAGAAACATGTCAGGATACTTGGGTGGCTCAGTCAGTTAAGTGTCTGCCTCCAGCTCAGGTCATGATCCCAGGGTCCTGGGGTCAAGTCCCGAGTTGGGCTCCTTGCTCAGCAGGGAACTTGCTTCTTCCTCTGCCTGCCACTCCTCCTGCTTATGCGCTTCCTCTCTGACAATTAAATAAATGAAATCTTTTTAAAAAAAATGTCTAATACACTAATACTGAAAAATGTAGGAGAAAGTATGCATTTCTAAAAATTATAAAAAGAATTAACAGGTCTGCCAATCCACAGACAGCTAATATAAGAGATAGCTCACAGCTGTTTTCTTCTTAATTTCCACTAGAAATTAAGGTTTTTAGGGGTTAAGAATTCTAGTATTGCAGTCGGAGGGGGAGACGAACCATGAGAGATGATGGACTCTGAAAAACAAACTGAGGGTTCTAGAGGAGGGGGGTCGGGGGATGGGTTAGCCTGGTGATGGGTATTAAAGAGGGCATGTTCTGCGTGGAGCACTGAGTGTTATGCACAAACAATGAATCATGGAACACTACATCAAAAACTAATGATGTAATGTATGGTGATTAACATAACAATAAAAATTTTTAAAAAAAGAATTCTAGTATTGCAATTAAAGCTACTAGGAATATTAAGGGAAATATCTCTATATGCAAGGATATGTGTTTTCAGTAAAAGAATTGATGAAGAATGGAGATGTGTTTTTGCCAAGGGAAAAGAATATAGATTTGTCCTAAAGTAAAACTGGTTATTTCAAAATGGGAAAAAGAGAATAAAATACAAAATGGTATAAAAAATGGGGAAGAGAGGGGCACCTAGGTGGCACAGTTGATTAAGCAATGGACTCTTAGCTTCAGCTCAGGTCATAAGTCCTGCATCAAGCTCTGTGCTCAGTGCAGAGCCTGTTTGAGTTTCTCTCTCCCTCTCCCTCTGCTTCCCCACCCCCATTCTCTCTCTCTCAAATAAATAAATAAATAAATATTTTTTTCAAAAAAGAAAGAAAATTGGGGAGAGAATTTTACCCCGTGAAGCCAAATTGGCTAAAAATGGAATTTTTATTATAAGGTTTTAAAATATAAGCTTTAATATCAATAGTGTACTTATATAAAACTAAAACATTATTTTTTTCCTTTTTTTTCTAAGATTTTATTTTTTTAAGTAATCTCTACACACAACATGGGGCTCAAATCAGAACTCCAAGATCAAGAGTCTCATGCACCAAATGAGACAGCCAAGAGCCCTTAAAACTTAATTTTCTTTAATTTGCTAAAAGGACAGTTTTCTTGGACTATTGAGCTGTTCCTGGTAAGAGACTCTGTGAAAGGTTTTTCTTAGCCTTTTAAGTAATCTGCCTAGAAAACAAAGATTCTGTGTTTTGTCAAAATAATTTCCTATACTGTATCAGGTCTCTGAATAGTTTTGCTCAGAAAAACAAATACCTTCTGTATTTGCCTTTGAAGTCTTTTATTGTCACCTGGTCCAATAGATGATTAAGTATTGTTTCACAATGACCTGCAATCCTAATTAGTCACATGTCCAAATCCTTTTGATATTTTTGACAAATTTCCCAAATTCAAATTCTAAATGAAGTCCTTTTGACCTCAAACTAACTGGGATTTTAAAGAGTGTCCCTGGAATATCTCAAAAGATTTATTCTCCTTCTTTGTAAAAGAGAGATGCTAAACAAATTGGCTAAATTCTGTTAAAACTTTGTCAATTAAGCAATGCTTATCTTTAGATTATATTTTTGTAGATATATGTTATATGTCCCAGAAATTGAATGAAAGTCTAGAAATCTTATATGTCCTGGTATAATGTTTTCAGCCATAATTTTAGTACTATCTTATAATGTTGTATGTCATAGAAATAAATATTTTTTTCAATTGCATTGTAATTAACTCTAATCAGACCTTTAACTGTGGCCATTTTTAAGTCTTTGTCATTTACAGAAGTTACTGTTTTACTCTGATGTTTTTGCGGGTGTGTTTCATCTTCAGAGAGAGATTCATAGAAAAGACCCTGACAAGTACAGACTTCTCATAATTTTAAGATCATCCCATTGAACTCAATAAGAATTTACAGAACTCTAAGAGAAAACTTGATTCATGAAATGGCTAGCAGCAGAACAAGAGTTAATAACATGGGATTGAATGAATTGATGAGATTTGATGAGGGAACAGAAGGCAAGCTGAAGACACAGCCTAAGCTGACACCCTGCAACCTCCCCCGCCCCCACTCCTGGGTGAGACAGTGTGATATTCTTCCAGGAATCTCCCAACTATCTTAATGTTAATGCCTTGCTAGAAGGAAAAAACAACCTTAACTTGACAATGGCAAGGCCTCTAGTGTCTTGTAGGTCCTCCTTAGCATATGAAAGTTTTCTTGAAACCTCCCTTTTCCTTACCTCCCCCAACCCCGTAGTATATAATCAGCCACCCCTCACAAACCCCGTGCAGCTGCTCTTTCTGCCCACAGGTCCTCTCCTTGTGCTTTAATAAACCACCATTTTGCACCAAAGACCTCTCAAGAATTCCTTCTTGGTCGTCAGCCCAGGACATCACCCCACTGAACCTCACCTATATTCTAATATCACATCAAAGATGATTATAATTTGTTATGACTTCTTGTTTGAAACACTGCTGCTGATCCTTTAATGTTTTGTTTTTCCAGATTTAAGGAAACTTTTCTCTTCCCTTAACCTATCTATGACCTATCGCAATTTGATACAAAGTATACCTTTGTGAACAAAGATGAAATAATTACTTCCCCCCCTCCTGTCCCCGCACCTGATCCCTCCAGAACTCAGAAACTAAGATCTTAATGAGTATTCTTATTTTTCATGTCAATATAGTTATTTGCATAAATCAATAAGAATCTGTTCTTGTAATGGGACACAGTTGGAAACATTGGTTATATTACCAAGGCTTTGGATGGAATGTCATATTTGAAAATGATGTGCATAAAATCAGATATGACCAGTTTAAATAAACTAAGGTTGACTTTACAGAGCCAATAAACCCCCTTGGAAAAACAGCCTGGTATCTTGCTTACAGAGTTCCTGACAGGCTTACCAGGTGAGTAAGAAAGGTCACTTCCTGGCAGATGCAAGAACCTCAGGATATTTGGGAGAACTTGAGAAGAGAGGAATTCACCCAAATTATAGGTATTGCAGGCAAAATCTGATGGCAAGTCCTTGACTTCTTAGCCTCAAGAGACTTTAAAAAAGACCAATTTGAGATTCCTTATGAAAAGTTCCAGCAAAGCCGATTTAAAAGAATCTATACAGGGATGCCTGGCTGGCTCAGTTAGTAGATCATGCAACTCTTGATCTTAGGGTCATGAGTTCAAGCCCCATGTTGGGTGTGGAGCCTACTTAAAAAATAAATAAATAAATAAATAAATATATATATATATATATATATATAGAGAGAGAGAGAGAGAGAGAGAGAGAGAGAGAGAGCGCGCCAATCACTATTCTTGCACTCATATAAATAATTGGAACAAGTTTATTGAAATTAGACTTCCTTTATAAACAAATTTGTCTTAATATGGTTATCTCTGGTAGAAATAAGGGTGGTTTTAAAGAGAAAAATTATGTTTCAGTAGAAACTATAATACACACTTGTGGATATCAGATTCTAGTTCTGTGAATTGTCTTTGAGATTTTGTTTCCTACCTATAAACTGGACCGGATCCTATCAGTTTTCCTCACTACCCAAATGGAGGCCAACTTCAGGGACTTGAACCTTGGTTACACATTTCACAGTTAAAAAAGGGTCCACCTGACATCTAGTCCTGTGTAGACACCGGAGACTTCTAAATCACATTGACTAGGAAGAGAAGTGACATCAATGTAGCCCTCTTCTACACAAGATGCTGGGTCAAGGCTTCATACTCTAACTAAACATAAAATCCTTTCTTTTTCTCTTTCTTCCCTTTACTCTGGCATTGGCCTGAAAAGATCATGTCATCATCTGTATCTCCCAGACTATTGCTAAGGGGGGTAACCCTCAGACTGCTGGATTTGTCTCCAAAAACTCTTATCTGTCCATTAACAGTACCACCCTAGTGGGAGTGGTTTGTGCCCTGACAGGATTTGTCTTTTCCTGTGGTGGTTATCATTCTCCTTGGGCCTATAAATGCCTTGATGACTGGTGCATAACTGGGCAATGCCTCCTAGGTTGCCTAACTGTGCCCCAACCATTTATAGACAAAGACAGCTCTTTTGTCAACTACCCTAAATTTACATCATCAAGTTAGAAAAGACCTACCAGGAGACATTTGTGATTCAGGATTCACTTCCTTTGCCATTGCTCTATTTTCTTTGTTAGGAACAGATGTAAATGAGGCTATGATCAGGAACCTCTCCCAAACTTTTGAAGATATTGCAGGATCTGCTACCAAGGCAATCGCTGCCCAATAAAAATCCTTAGACTCTCTGGCCAAAGTTGTTCTTGATAATAGGATAAGTCTTGATTGTCGGGCGCCTGGGTGGCTCAGTCGTTAAGCAGCTGCCTTCGGCTCAGGTCATGATCCCAGGGTCCTGGGATCGAGTCCCACATCGGGCTCCCTGCTCTGCGGGAGGCCTGCTTCTCCCTCTTCCACTCCTCCTGCTTGTGTTCCTGCTCTCGCTGTGTCTCTCTCTGTCAAATAAATAAATAAAATCTTTAAAAAAAAAAGTCTTGATTGTCATTTAGCTGAGCAGGAGGTGTCTGTGCTGTGATGAACACCAACTGCTACACCTGGATTAACACTTCTGGGGAAGTTGAGACTCAGTTACATAAGATCACTGACCAAGCCACATGGCTTAAAAAAGTGACTCTTTCAACAAGATCTTTCTTTGACTTATTTTATTTTTTTTTTTTTTAAGAATTAAAAAAAAAAAATTGGGCACCTGGGTGGCTCAGTTGGTTAAGCTACTGCCTTCGGCTCAGGTCATGATCCTGGAGTCCCTGGATCGAGTCCCGCATCGGGCTCCCTGCTCAGTAGGGGGTCTGCTTCTCCCTCTGACCCTCGCCCCTCTCATGTGCTCTCTCTCTCTCACTCTCTCTCTCAAATAAATAAAATCTTTAAAAAAATTAAAAAAATTAAAAAAAAGAATTAAAAAAATTATTTTTAAGTAATCTCTACACCCAGTGTGGGGCTCAAACTTACAACCTTGAGATCAAGAGTTGCACGCTCCACCGAGCCAGCCAGGCACCCCTGGTCTATTTGATTTATGATTGATTTGAGTCTTGGGGACCATGACTTGAAGTACACTATAGACATTGTGAATTATCCTGCTTATAATAGTCATAGTAGATCCCCTGGTGAGCTGTATTTTCTCAAAAGTTTTAAATGTGGGACGCCTGGGTGGCTCAGTCGGTTAAGCATCTGCCTTTGGCTCAGGTCATGATCCTGGGGCCCTGGAATCGAGCCCCACATCGGGCTCATTGCTCAGCAGGGAGCCTGCTTCTCCCTCTGCCTGCAGCTCTCCCTGCTGGTGCTGTCAATCTCTCTCTGACAAATAAATAAATAAAATCTTTAAAAAAAAAGTTTTAAATGTATGTTTGCTGCTGCTAGCCACCAAGCAAGTGATCTTCCTAAGATTGGAACATCAGAAAAGGAATGAAGAGAATCACTGACTTTTAAAAAATGTGAACATGAAGTCATGACCTGTGAATACCACAGAAATTCAACAAAAAATGCCATGACCTGTGAACACCACACAAAGGATCAGCAAAAACTGCAAAAACTTCAGAGTGGTAGCTGGGAGTGGTGCTAATGCCTTAAATTTTTATCACATCTCTCAGTTATGCTGAGAGTCTGATCAAAGGCGGGGGGGGCGGTAATTATTTAAAAAGAGATAACAAGTCCAAAATGGAGTCACTTGTGCTAACCCCCATCAGCAAATCAAGACTTAATACCTAACCTAATGGCAGTTTCAGTTTCCCCCTGGAATATAATCTTAACTAGTCAATCTGGAATTACCTGGTCAGCACTAATAAGGTAATTTGCCTGATAGATGGCCTTCTTCCCCCAAAGGAAGGTGGCCTTGCCTGAAATAATCCATTGTTTGCTAGAATAACTTCCTTACCCTGCCTCCTTCTGCATATAAAAGTCTATAGAAATTTTGTACAGCATCTTGGAGCTCCTTTCTATCTGTTAGATGGGATATTGCAGATTCATGAATTGTAGAATAAAGCCAATGAGATCTTCAAATTTACTCAGTTGGATTTTGTTTTTCTTTAACACTATGTAATGGACATTGTGCAGTATCTGGAGTTGGATAGCCTGAGTCTGAATTTTCATTTGGCACTTTACTAACTATGCAGGATACTCAGCCATTACCTTCCCTATTTCTTTCATCTATAAACTGATGATAATAGTACCTCCTTCAATGGTTGGTTTGAGGATTGAGTAAATTAATATGCTCAATTGCTTGTTTTAATTCCATCCTTCATACTAAGTAGTGTGGGGGAGGAAAAAGAATTTTCCCTCTATCCTTCTAGATTCTTGGCTGAGACATAAAAAGTCAGATTAACAGGAGAAAAACAAACAAAAGTTTAATAACACACATACCTCCTGTGTACATAGGAGAGAAATCCAGGAAAACTGAGTAACTCTCTGAAATGACACAGGCCATTGCCTTAAATACCATCTTTAGCTGAAGACCAAAGAAAGACACTGGGGTTGAGGAGCCATTTATGGGAGGTTATGAGGAAGGCACAGTAAACAAGGGTATGGTTGCTAGGCAGATTTGTCTCAGTGCCTTCTCCAACAATAAGAGCTTCTAGAGATTTGGTCATCTCCCTATTCCTGGTACAACAAGGAAGACACCCTCACAAATGGAGATTTCCTTTATACATGTAAATGACTTTTACAAAAGAGTAACTTCTACCTGGTTTTCAGAGTTTCTCCCATGTTTGTTATTTTTAAAAAATAAAGGCCAACTTAAAAGGATCAATATGCCAAAGGAGCATATTTGGGGGTGACAAATTCTGCTTCCCTTCAGTTGATTTTATTATTAAAATCAAACCCTTGGGGTGCCTGGGTGGCTCAGTTGTTAAGCGTCTGCCTTCGGCTCAGGTCATGATCCCAGGGTCCTGGGACTGAGTCCCACATCAGGCTCCCTGCTCCACGGGAAGCCTGCTTCTCCCTCTCCCACTCCCCCTGCTTGTGTTCCCTTTCTAGCTGTCTCTCTTTCTGTCAAATAAATAAATAAAATCTTTTAAAAAATAAAATAAAATAAAATAAAATAAAATAAAATAAAATAAAATAAAATAAAATAAAATAAAACCCTGGAAAATACAACCACCAGAGGCCTATAAAAGAAGACAAGGCTGAATTATTTGCAAACCCAAACCCTCATGTGCTCTAATTCTTGACATCTTCCTCTACCAAAAGAGCTGTTCTAAGTGGGTAAAACAAAGAAAGAATAGAGGAGACAAGAGAGACAGACAGCCAGTAAAGAGACAGAGAGACACTGCAGGCCCCATTCATCAAGTGTTTTTTCAGTCCCTCATGTAAAGAAATTCAACAAAAAATGCCATGACCTGTGAACACCACAGAACACCACCTGGTCATTCAGTAACCAAGTGACCAGGTTCTGCTCTATCCCCCCATGCTCCTGATTAGGCTCTACTTGACTGAAGAACCCACCATTCTTTGATTTCTATAGTGAAGGCTGGGTCAGTGGCAAGAGGAGTCCATCCTCTTCGGTTGATGCTTTCTTAGAGAAGCTCTGTTCTGATTTTATTATATAACAGATGATTGGTAAAGTGAATAGTCACCGTGTTAGTTTAATTTAGGCCCTCTATCCTGACCCTAACCAAAAATTTGCA
This sequence comes from Callorhinus ursinus, assembly GCF_003265705.2. Taxonomy (NCBI): domain Eukaryota; kingdom Metazoa; phylum Chordata; class Mammalia; order Carnivora; family Otariidae; genus Callorhinus; species Callorhinus ursinus. The sequence continues at coordinate 58,957,858 of NW_027397064.1, read as the reverse complement.
AAAGATCCTCTGTTCAAATTGCTACGATCAGAAGTGCCCTCTCTGTGAGGTTTTCCCTGCTATTCACAGAGACTAAAATGGAACAGTGGGATGTGGGTTGGGGGAGAAGAGCCTGGTAAAGAGTAGGCCTATGGTAGTGGGGGCAGGGCCTATTTGCAGACTGAAATGAGGAAAGGACTGACTGTACAAATTCTAGGTTGCAGAACAAAGACCTAAGAGTAGAAGGGACGGGCAGATTTTGACTGAATAAGGTAAAATTTCCTAACAGAGTCAGTGTAAAAGAAGATAAGCCATCATACTAAGTAGTGGTTTCTCCAGAGTAGACATGTTCAAGCTCAAGTAATGGATCTTATAAAGGAGATTCTTGCTTTGGTGGCAAGAATGGATGAGGTGACTTCTAGACTTTCTATGAGTCCATGTCACTTGATGGTACTGAGTAAGGGACAGGCGGGGCTAGGTAGGGAGAGATAGATAGGGGGCTATGTGATCAGGCTCACAGAAATCCCAAAAATGTGGAGGTGTGGGGAAACCAGAGATAAGGGAACAAACCAGACCACCCAGCCCTAGGCGTGTGGGGTGGGTGTCTTTTTTTTTATAACAGTCACCTGTGACCAACAAAGAATAACCAGACCTTAAAAAGAAGTAAGCCATTAAAGATGTTATCACCAGTCCTTACTCAAGACAAGACATCACAAGAATGATAAGGCCACAAGCTCCCTGGTCGGTTCTAAATAAGACTGTCAGCGGAGGCCCACATAGGCAACCCTGGCGGGACCCCTCTCACTTATGAGAGCTCTTTCTGTATTGCTTAATCCAACTCTCACTTTACTCACTCTCCTTTGTCCGTGAGATTCGTTCTTCAACTCCGTGAGACAAGAACCTTGTTCCCCCACTTCAGTACGAAGGGACAGCTGTGCATTGCATAACTGTCAACCTTATAAAGAGCTACTTGGCAATGGCCACTTGTTCAAAGGATTGGGCATAAACGGATTCTTAGTTGGGTATCCTGACTCACCAGACATCATCAAGGTTCTCATTATTCAATCTTCTCAGCAAGCCAAGATCTATCATTATGCTGCTTTTACAAAGGAAGCAACTGAGGCTTGGAGAATTCAGGTTGCCAATCTCAGTTCGAATCTAGTCTCTGGAGACTGTGTTCTTAAACACTTTACTAAACTGAAACACTGATGGCAAAGCTGTAAACATATTTTTTTTTTAATGTTTTCCTTTCTTTTTTTTAAATATATTTTTTTAAGATTTTATTTATTTATTCATGAGAGACAGAGAGAGAGAAGCAGAGGGAGAGGTAGGCTCCCAAGGAGCAGGGAGCCCGATGCGGGACTCGATCCCAGGACCCCGGGATCACGACCTGAGCCGAAGGCAGACGCTCAACCATCTGAGCCACCCAGGCGCCCCAACTGTAAACATATTTTCCATGCTATACAAAATCAAGAAAACTTGAGAGGGAGTCAAACAAGTTTAGATACAAAAAATTGTTACTAACTATGCCCCGAACAGCCACCCCTGAACAAAATCTTCATTTTTCTCTTCTGCTTTTCAGAAAAGTTTCAAGTCCAACCCTCCCCTCCCCCGCCACGACCCACAGACTCAGTTTTAAAGCTTCTAGGCCTATGGCATGCTACGAATAAACCACTCTTTAAAGATCATCGTAGACATCATAGGGTTTCTCCTTTTGTGTACGTTAATTTAAGAATTTTGAATAGTGGGGCGCCTGGGTGGCTCAGTCGTTAAGCGTCTGCCTTCAGCTCAGGTCATGGTCCCAGGGTCCTGGGATCGAGCCCCGCATGGGGCTCCCTGCTCCGCGGGAAGCCTGCTTCTCCCTCTCCCACTCCCCCCACCCCCGCTTGTGTTCCCTCTCTCGCTGTGTCTCTCTCTGTCAAATAAATAAAATCTTTAAAAAAAAAAAGAATTTTGAATAGTAAGACTTCCATGTCTTTATTTTTTTAATTTTATTTTATTATGTTATGTTAATCACTTAATGACATTACTATTGCTCTTGTATCTCCTTTCCTTGCCCCTTCTAGCTCCTGTTTAGAAAAAAATAATCATGTTCTTATAGGTGAGGAAAATGTTTCCCTTCTACCCTTCTAGGTTCTGTGGCTGGTCTAAGAATTAAGTTTGACAAGACAGATTAACCAGGGTGGGGGTGGGGTTCTTAATTACGGGCATGGTTGCCTCCCAAAGATAAACTCAGCAGTCCGCCAGGTGACTGAGACTTGTATACCATCCTGAGCTATGAAAAAGGATTGCAGTTTGGGGCTTCTACGTGGTGGGGGTGTGGGGAGGCAATTTATGAGAAGGTGAGAGGAGGAAATGCAGGGTAAATAACAGACTTGTTATGCAGATAATTCTCTTAAGGGGAAAAAAGTTATCTCTGGTAGTAACTCTCTTCCTGGTCCAGGTACCCTTTCTAATGGAAATTTCTTTTTTAATTGTAGATTTACCCAACAAATGGGGAATTTTATACCTACTTTTCGGCAGTTCAGAGGGAGACAAAAAGCTTCTCCTAAAACTTCTGGGTCTTCTTTCTCTTCAGTTCAAAATAATCCACAAGCCAGAGTGGTGTGTTTTGGGGTGGCATGTTCTGAACACCTTCCCTTTCCTTGTTTTTTTTTTTTTGTTTTTCCTTCTACCACTGTCCAAAGTCTAACCAATTCGTTTCCTTTAAACCAGGAAAAATTTACTCTAGTAACCAAGTTACTAAATCACTCAATTAACTTCCTCCTTCATCACTTCCCAATTAGCTTAAGTGACTTCGTTGCTAAACCCTGCAGTTTTACAATCTGCTCTGGCCAACCTGCATCTTCAAAGAGACTTTTTTGCTTAATCAAAATACTGTAAATACTTCTCAACAGAATAGAATCATTTAAAACAAAATTATGCGTGGTAAAGGTATAGGGATAGGTAGTCTATACACCTCACTTGATTTATATTCTCAAAAATGATGCTGTCAATAAAAATGATGTAAGTTGAATCTGATTTTCCCCTTGGAAGCCATAGGAAGGAGATGAAGCATCTGACTAAGGACCTGCCGCCCATGATTTAATGAATGCTAGGAATTCATTAAAATGAAAGAAGTGAGAAACTGGAAGGAATTTTAAAAATCAACCAGAGACTCCATTTCTTCTATTTTACAAATAAGAATAGCAACCTCACACTTCACAGTCAATAAATCATATATTTAATGCTGAATAGTGTATAGTTTTAAAAAATATATGTAATCCAAATACTAATTCATCACACACAACTTCAATTTTCATGATAATGGCTTATGAACACACTATAAAGTCTTTTTTAATATTCTTCATAATTTGTTCCTTATTTTTACCATAGCAAAGCAAAAACTGAAAATCATTACACCTTGAACCAAGGAACTGAAAACAATTTCTAAAGGAGACGTTGAGAAAGCTTCTTGGGAAGGTAACTTCGGGGAATATTTGGGGGAGAGTTTTGGGTACATGGTTTAGGAAAGTTTGTTTCATTGTCTAACTTCCTAGCTTTCTAACTTAAATTAATGGTGTTAGACTGACGTACAATAAAAATATACATTTGGTCTTTGCCCTCAGTTCCTGGCACAGATCTCTTAAAACCCTTGGAATTTCCTGAGTGATGGGAGTGACTTTCGTTGTTCATAAGGAGCCCCTTTTATTTAAAAAATTTTTTTAAATAGATTTTATTTATTTATTTGACAGAGAGAGACACAGCGAGAGAGAGAACACAAGCAGGGGGAGTAGAAGAGGAAGAAGCGGGCTTCCGGCAGAGCAGGGAGCCCGATGAGGGGCTCGATCCCAGGACCCTGGGATCATGACCTGAGCTGAAGGCAGCCGCTTAATCACTGAGCCACCCAGGCACCCAAGGGGCCCCTTTTAAACATATCAAAGTATATGCTAATGAAATGAACTCCAGGTGGAAGCCCCTAGAGAGTTTCAGAAGGGGGGCTGGTCACCAGAATGACCAAACTTGTGATCAAAGCCTTGGAACTTTCAGTGTCCCCTCCCTTCTTGTGAGGGGAGGGGCTGGAGATTGAGTTCAATCACCAACGGCCAATGATTTAGTCAACCACGCCTACTTAATGAAGCTTCAATAAAAACTCTCGAACAATGAGATTCAGAAAGTTTTGGGTTGGTGACATCAATGTGAGGGGAAGAACAGCACAGGAGCTCTGCACTGACACCCACTCCCACCTCCGGAACCATTCCCTCTGCATCTCTTACATTTGGCTGTTCCCGAGTTGCATCCTTTATAATAGACCAGTAAACATAAGTAAAGCTCTTTTCTAGGTTCTATGAGTTGTTCTAGAGAATCATCACACCTGAGGGAGGGTCAGGGAAACCCTTAAATTTGTAGCCAAGTTGGACGGAAGTGCAGGTAGCCTGGGGATCTAGGGCATTGGACTGGCATCTGAAGTGGGTAGCCTTGTGGGACAGAGCACTCTGGGTGGTGATGGAATTGAATAGAATTGCAGGACACTCAATTGGCGTGAGCAAATTGGAGAATTGGTGTTGGAGTAATGCATTTGTTGTTGGAAGGAAACCACAGGTTTGGTGTCGGAAAAAAACACACATGGGTCTATGCAAGGTTAGGATCTAATGGGCTAAATGTTTGTGTCCATGCAAAATTCATATGTTGAAGTCCTAACCCGAGTGTGATGGTATTTGGAAATGGGGCCTCTGGGAGGTAGTTAGGTCATGGGGGTGCTGCCCTTATGAATGGGATGGGATTAGTGCCCTTTTAAGAGGATGAAGGGACCAGAGTTTTTTTTAGCCACGTGGGGATACAAAGGGAAGTCAGCAGTCTGCAACCTGGAAGAGGGTTCTCACTGAACTGGACCATGCTGGCACCCTGATCCCAGACTTCCACAGTTCAGAACTGTGAGAAATCCATTTCTGTCGTTCATAAACCACCCAGTCTATGGTACTTTGTTATAGAACAGACTAAGACAGGTTCCATTTTCTCCCTATTCGTCAGATGATGCTACATTGCAGCACTTGTAACATTGTGTTTAACTGCTTGTTTCTTTGTCTGACCTACTATACTCTGAGCACTTGAAAGTGCATCTGTATTCCAAAAGCCACACATCAGGGCAAATCTAAGTTCTGTGCACCTAAGGCTTATATGGTTTGGGAAGGGGAGGATCCTTCAAAAGAATGCAAAATTAGGTGGGAAGAAATCACAACAAATTACAAATATTAAGATCTGATTAAGACCACAAAATTTATAAAAATGAAATATTTTTATTTAACTGCCCAAGAGCTCTATAATGCATTTTTTCCTGCTTCATACTTCTTGATTGCCTCTTAGGACAACAATTTAGAAGTTCGGTTTCTATATATGGATTAGGTAGTTCATGCTTTTCTCTAGGATAGTTGATCAATAGGTTGTCTATTACTGATCATTTTAAAAAGCTTCTTTCGGTTTCCCAACTCATTAATGACAAGTCATGTACATTTCTAGGAATGTTGTCTAATTTGGGAAAATCTCTACTAGGTTTCTTTCAGATATGGGTTGATATTTCAGGCACTTCAAGTTTTGTTGGGCAGTGACTAATCTTAATTATTGCTTGGATTGACCATACTCTCATTTACCAATGTATGTATCATCAATGGCCCTGTACCTTCAGGTCACAACAAGTGAGCTGGCACACTAAAGGGGAGGAATATTCCTACAAACCATCCCTAAGCTGGGATGGCCAGCAATAACGAAACTATTCACAGAAATGAATGCCAACGACATAAAGGTATCCCACTAAACCCAAACAAAATGTATTCCCTTAGATGGGTCCCTGAAGTGACCTCGGACTCTCTAAGGTCATCAGACACAAGGGGAAATTATGGTATCGACTGGAAAGAGATAACAGCCCTAACTAATTGCATTTAAGATATTTTACTGTTTCAAATTTTGCAAAAACATATGATCACTTGAATATATTACTAAGGGCCCCATGAAATAATGAGTCCCTGAAGATCAAGCTCTTTAGGCTTCACATCAAATTCTCCTCTCCCTAGCTCAGTGCCAGGCACAAAATCGGTACCTAATAAGTACTTGAAGAGTGCATCAATGAGAGAGGTCACCTGTGTGCAGCCTGTCAAAGGCAGTAACTACAACACGAAGGCGGGGGGAAGAAGGAAGTGAGTGCTTTGAGTTCATTATTCTAAGTCAGGGACTGTCTGAGCTTTCCTTTTAAACATTTGTTCCAGTGTAGTAAAAAATATAATAGGTTCCTCTGGTTGAAAACAGTGAAGCGATTAAATCCCAACAGCTCTGGAAATAACTTTTGCAGCACATACCTCCTGCTCTCTTCTTGCTGTGTAAAAGCAAATCGAGGGCTGGTAAATCCTCTGGGGGATAGGGAGTTCTGCCATGTGTCTGATTCTGAACATCCCTCTAATCACTTAGCCTCACCGCCCAGGTGAGTATCACCATAATTTGGGGCAAAGTTCTTTAAAAACTTTGATATGATAAGTTCTTTTTCATCTTCAGATCAGGGCTTACATTTTATATTCATCAAATAAAAATGTGAAAAGAAGTTTTTAAAAATGTAATTGGCCCTCATAGGCACCATCAGGAAAATGCCTTCACAAACTGTTTAGGGAACATTTCTGATCATGAAAATAACAAACATTTCAAAGTTTTGAAAGAATAACTTTAAGAGTTCCTATAAAAACATACCCCATCCTAATCATCTGGGCCACTTATATCCTTGCTGGAAAATGAGCTACATGCTAATATTACAGAGTATGGCAAAGGTCTATATTGCTGTATAGCAATTTCTCTTACAGCCTCAAGTCTGGGTTGTGCCCCAAGTTGTGACTTATGGAGGCAAAGAGTTGTGACAGAGCTGGGAGTCAGACAGGGCTGTCAGATTGGCAAGAACAAGTCCAACGTTGGAGAAAAATAGAGCTAATAAAAATAGGCTATATAAAGGATAATGGGTCACAGATAGGAACACTGGGAACATATCCAGTTTAGAGGCCAATGCTGCTGGATGTGTATCTGTAGTTTCTCCAACATTAGGTAGGCAATTCCCCTTAAAAATTCTACGTAGTAGGTATTTACTATTGCTGGGCTACTCCTCAGCATTTGAAACTCCTTCCTGTGTGTGGGGAATGAACGTCACTTTATGAGTCTTGGTGGGGAACAGTGCCTACTTCTCACTGCAGAAGCAGAAAATTCCAGATGCTCATTTCCCAGTTTCCTTGCCGGGAGGTTGTGTCACAAAGTGGGCAAGGCCAATGAGAAATACCTGCTTTAGACTTTGAATCTTTCCAGTGATGGAAAACATACATATTGCAGAGAATCTGTGTGTGTGTGTGTGTGTGTGTGTGTGTGTGTGTGTGTGTGTGTGTTGGGGGATGGAGGGGTGGCAATGTCACCAGCTAGACCGCAAGACCTGGCCTTTACAGTCCCACCTGCTTGTACTCACCTTTGTCTTACATTCCCCCTCCCGGCTCTTCTTAACGATTTTCCTCTTAACTCAGGCAAAACCCCAAACCCCCCCCCCCCACCATGGCACCTGGCGGGAACAAATCTCCCACTGGCCCAGACAACCCAGACTGTTTGAGCTAAACCTGAGGCAGACTGTGCCTGCGCAGATGGACCATGGAGTGACCTCTGGGATGACCTACAATTATCTTTACTTCATTATAATACTAATATCTAATACTATATCTAATTGCATCTAATAATATATCTAATACTAATATCTCTGCCCAAGGAGGAGCCTTAGCCTCATTTACATAACAGTGTATGTATAGACATTTCCTTAAGGCGCATATGCGACCTTATGCCCATCTCTACCTAGGATGCTTCCCTATCTAAATATTCATTCTAACCCTAAACAAAAGGAACCCACTCACCCTCTCTCAGGGAGTCATGGCTTTGGACACCGTTCTCAGCGATCTCCTTATTTGTTGCAAATAAAAGATTTCTTTGTGTGACAACTCCGCCTGATGCAATTTCTGACTCATCAATCAACCAACTCAAGTTGGTTCGGTTACAGCAACAGTAGCAACATCAAGTGGGGGGCAGTGTTCGATGACATGGTTTTGGCCACAGTCCTGGCAGCTTTGTGCACTCCTTGTTCTTACTCATTTTTCAAGCTTGGCAATGGTAGGAGTTATTCAATATTGTTTCAAAAAATTTTTTTCTCCTGCATTTCCTTAATTTTTTTTTTACTTAAATAGGCCAAAATTAGTTTCTGTTGTGTGAAACTTGTGACCAAATTGTAGCTCTGACACCTTGGTCATAAGCAGACTGATATTTTAGGGGGCTTAAAGGGTACTTTGAGATTTTGAGTAGTTCACTTTAAGTATTTAAATATAACTTTGTCCTGCAGTTTAAACTTAAAAAAAATGTTAACATCTATTATGATCATTGACCCTCATAGTAACACCTAAATAACTGGGGGCATATTAAGAATACAACTTTACAGCTTAGGAAACTGACGCAAAGAGAACCAAAGTGCTCTGCCCAAGTAACAAAACCCATTTAATGGCAAAGCTGAGAATGTGGAAATCCAGTCTTAGATCTCTCTTCCTTTCTTTAATAATCTTTATTGTGAAAGCAAAAGAAAAGTGGAGAGAAAGGTGTAGTATCAGAACTCAACTCATATAAAGAGCAGAAAAGGAAAGACCGGCGTCAAAATAACTTGACTTAGCTCCTTCTGTCAAGGCAGGCCCCACACTCTGAAACCGGGACCAGAAGTCAGCAGAAAGGGGCTTTCAAGTTCCTCACTTGTTTTACTGCTAAAGACCCAAATCAAGAGATTCCTCCTTTCTCTGTGGTCAGCTTACACTGTGACCAGCGGTGGAGGGCAGTCACCAGATAACCACTCATCCATTCTCTCTGTTTAAGAATGACCTCCGTGAGGGCGCCTGGGTGGCTCAGTTGGTTAAGCGACTGCCTTTGGCTCAGGTCATGATCCCGGAGTCCTGGAATCGAGTCCCACATCGGGCTCCCGGCTCAGCAGGAAGCCTGCTTCTCCCTCTGACCCTCTCCCCTCTCATGCTGTTTCTCTCTTGCTCGCTCTCTAATAAATAAATAAATAAATAAATAAATAAATAAATAAATAAATAAAATCTTAAAAAAAAAAAGAATGACCTCCGTGAGGTTATCTTAAGGGGAGCGATTGCTGCTAAAAACACAGCCATGGAGTAGTCATCAGAAAGGCTTTTTCTAGCACAATTCCCAAAGGAGATATTTGTACCGAATAACATATTTAAAACAAACCTACTCTGACAAACACATTTCAGTTCCCTCATAATGCTTCTGCTTTATATAAAACTCAACTCTGTAAAGAGTAACTTGAACAATCATAGCTCCCAGGATATCAACCCCAAAATGGTAATGTGCATTTAATGAGAACTTCAAGGAACGTTCCTTAATTTGGAAGAGGTGCTGTCTACAGGCAATGGTTGGAGTTATTGCAGGCAACCACTGAGAGTTCAGCTGTTGTGTTAAAAATAAAAGGTCGGATTCCATCTTGGAGTTTCTCACAGATGATGTTCTAGTCACGCTGACAAATAACAAAATGCTTTGTGAAGTTAATTCTTCGGTGTACACTGCTTTAATTCTGGCTTTTGTCTAGATTTAGTTTAAAAATGTATGGCTGCTCATTTAAATCCTCTATTATCTAGTCGCAGATAATGAATGGCATATTGAACGTAGCGTCTGTAGCAACCGTGGCCTCTGCCTGTCCCTGGAGGGCTGGGGAATAAGTCTAGCAAAAGGGAAAGCCGACTTCTTCCTTTTGAACAAGCTTTTTATCTTAAAACAGTTTTAGATTGACAGAGTTATTGTGAAGATGGTATTAAGCGGCTCCATATACCCCTAACCTATTGTTAACGTCTCATATTAGTACATCTCTTAGAGTTAATGGACCAAGGATTGATAAATTACTATAAACCAAAGTCCACAGTTTAGTCAGATTGTTTCCCTTAAGTCCTTTTTCTGTTTCAGGATTCCCACCTAGGACACCACATATTTAGTTGTCGTGTCTCCTGAGGCTCTTGGCTCCGAGAGTTCCTCGTCTTTCCTTGTTTTTGATGACCTTTTGAGGAGCACTGGTCAGGTATTTTATAGAATGTTCCTCAAATGAGATTTGTCCGAGGTTTTTCTCATGATGAGACTGGGCTTATGGGTTTGGGGGAGGAAGGGCACAGAGAGAAAGGGCCATTCTCAACCTATCATATCAGGGGTACATATCATTAACGTGACTTCTCGTGTTAATGTTAGGGAAGGCCCACTCTTTCTCCCACTCCTTGGTACTTTTTTCCAGGTCCCCAAATAACACTGACTTGCTTTCCCTTCTGATTACTTAATTATTGTAATTTCGAAAGTAAAATTGAAGATCTAATATTTAAAGGTAGAGAGCGTCCCTAATGCAGGCAGGAAGTTTATAAATTCCAGACCTGCACCCAAGGAGAAGGCAGGGAGAGACCTTTTTGTCTGAGCCTCTGCCTTCTCATTGTTCCCGTGACAAATCAAATCACCCCCGACTGATGAGACTCTTGTCACGTCAGAATATAAACCAGGTGATACTGTCAGGAAAGGACAAGAGGAATTGCCAATCGTGTCAATCAGATTGTCCAGCAGATTTATATACAGTTCTGGTGTAGCTAAATATAGTTGTAATCTGTTTCTGTTGCTAAGCGTCGTATTTTTATTAGGCAAGTTACTCTATTTGAAAATGCAAACAGTCTGGATTTTGTAGTGAAGTGCCTGGAAAAAAAAGGGGGGGGATACTAAATGTCAATGACTTTGGTCAGTCTGAGCTTCCAGAATAGTGTGATACAGTTTCCTAAATCCACCTTACAAATGAGTCCAGGGAATGACCTGCTTTCATCTTGCAGCCTACTTTATTTTATTGCCATCCCCGTATATCTCACAGATCTTTCCTGTCAGCTACGGAAAGGCTGAGCTACGGCTATGGCTGCTGAGCTCTGTCTATCCACAGTCATGTGGTTCAGGTGACAACGAAACAAATGGCTCACTCGGATGAGCAAGGGCTCTCCAGAGCAGAGTCATCTATAGGAGAGGGAAACAAAAAGCTATTTAAAATCCTTCCTCATGAGGAGACTCTGGAAATATATTAGACAGTGCAAGGAGTCTATGGGTTGCTAAAAATTGCAGCAGGTGACCCAGGGAGGTTTATGTAGAAAATTCTTCTCTGGCAGTTGAAGAAAAGCAGAATGGGTATTTGTCTATCTCAGTGGCTTAAGAATAAGCTTCTCTTAACACAAGCATAGATGTATTAGTCAGTGTTCTTAGTTGCAAATGAGAAACCGACAGTAGGTTGTTTGAGCAGAAAAGGAATGTTTTTACAGAGGTCCTCAAATGGGACCTACTGTTTATTTCTGTATGGCCCGCAAACTAAGAATAATTTTAAAATTTTTAAAGAGTACTTCATGACCCATGAAAATTGTACAAAATTCAAACTTCCATGTCCATAGGTAAAATGCTATTGGAGCACAGGCACACTCAGCTGTTTATATATCGTCTAGAGCTGCTTTCATGCAATAGTGGCAAAACTGCATAGTTGGGACAAAGACTGTATGTCCCATAAAGCCTAAAATATTTACTAATGTCCTGGTCAAGTTGGCTGCCATAACAAAATATGATAGACTGACTGGCTTAAACAACAGATTTTTATCCTCTCACATTCTGGGCATTAGAAGTCCAAGATCAAGGAGCCAGCATGTTCCGTTTCTGGTGAGTGCTTTCTCCTGCAGTTGCCGATGGCGGCCTTCTTGCTGGTCCTCACATAGAAAGAAAAGAAAGAGCAAGATCTCTGGTGTTTCTTCCTGTAAAGGCACTAATCTGGGTCCCACCCTCATGACCTCGTCTAAACCTAATTACCTCCCAAATCCCAAGTTGATATATCATCCCATTGGGAGTTAGGGCTTCAACATATGAATTTTGGGGGGACACAATTCAGTCCACAGTCCATTCTATAAACTACCCCTTTACAGAAAAGTTTTGCTAATCCCTGGATTAAAAGACATTGGGACACACACACATTCTCCAGGAGAGCCAGAGTATCATGCTGCACACTGTGGGAGGCGGCACAGCCAGGAAATTCACAAAATCACACTGCAAACTGGTTCAGGGAGACCCTACTCCCACCACCCCAAGGTGCTGCTAATACTTCCAACGCCAGGCACTGGACAGGAGCCTTGGCACTGCTGCCTCTGTAAACTGGCATGGTGTTTTTTGCACCTTACCAGAATAGATGCAGCCAGTGCCTGCTACTTGCACACAAACATTTGATTTAAAATCTGGGGTGGGTGGGGGCGCCTGGCTGGCTCAGTCAGAGGAGCATGCGACTCTTGATCTCAGAGTCATGAGTTCAAGGCTCATGTTGGGTGTAGAGATTACTTAAATAAATAACTAAATAAACAAACTTTAAATAAATAAATATTTAAAGTCTGGTGTGGGTGGATCTGATTAATGTGTTCCAGATCACATGTCTATGTTACCTACAGCTACAAGGGAGACCGGGACAATGAGTGTCTGGTTTTTGCAGTGATGGGGGTGGGGAAATCCATAATGTGGGGAATTCCCTAGATATGTAATGGTACTATTTAATAGCAAGACACAGTGTGAAAATGACTTGCTTCTGCCTTGTTTTTCCTTCACTGTTTCCCCTCATGATTGTTATGTCTTAAATGAACACCTGTTCTCTTTGGGAAGTATCCCCATGTGCCATCCCAATATTTGCCAAGCCTTCATGGATCCAGAGATTGTCCTTGACAAAATGAGAAGGGGGATAAAGTGGGGCTCGGTGTTGAGGAACCCTTCTGCAGTGGCAGGACGTGCTTGTGTCTCTCCCTCCTTTCCTTTCTAAATTCTCTGCACCAGAGATGAGCTGCTATGCGTCTTTCCCCCTTTGGAATTAGGATTTTCCTCCTCTCTCTGGGCCAGAGTTTACTTTGATTCTTTCTGACCAAAACAACAGGGGACATTTGGGGATAACTAGACAGAAAAAAATCAGAGGGTTTCACATTCCCTTTATTCTCTTTAAAATCCCATGTCAGGTGAATTTCCACTTGTAGCCAAGGTGGGATAACAGAGACCAGCTTTGATTTCATGCCCAGAACAACCAAATCTCCCCACTTCCACCACAACGACAACAATGACAACAACAGCAAAAACCCAAACCCACAAAAAACCACACGAAATATATAAAACAATAGGTTTCAAAAACTGGACATCAGGCATTGAAAGATACAGGATGAGCCCTATGATCTATTTACCTGGTCTTCACATAAGAAAGAAAAGAAAAGAAAAAAGAAGGAAGGAAGAAAGAAAGGAAAGAAAGAAAGGAAAGAAAGGAAAGAAAGGAAAGAAAGGAAGAAAGAAAAGAAAGAAAAGAAAGAAAGAAAGAAGAAAGAAAGAAAGAAAGAAAGAAAGAAAGAAAGAAAGAAAGAAAGAAAGAAAGAAAGAAAGAAAGAAAGAAAAAGCAAGTAAGAAAGAAAGAACTTACTGCCTTGGGAGAGTTTCTAGGCAACAGTGTACAGAGGGGAGCCTGGAAGGAATATGGCCCCCTCTTTTGGTGTTGAGGAGAGCCAGCTGAGTCCTGGTTGATTAAGAAGTCTGGTATTCCAGGGAGGAAAGAGCTCCACAGAGAGAGAACTCTGGCAATCTGCAGGGAGTCCCATTTGAGCACTAAGTAGAGTACTCATCAGCCCATATGAACAAGAGAACTGTCCAAGGCTGGAGAAAGAGCAATCTTAGAATTTGAAAGAATAGTGTTCACTGGTAACACAGGACCAGGAATACTGCCTGCTCCTACCAGCTATACTGGTAAACCTCCAAGTCCAGAGGGCATTTAGGAGAGTAGGAAGTAAGATCTTAGTGGGGAACTGGTCCTACCTAACAAAACTTAACAGCAAGATAAAAAAAAAATACTTAAGCTGTTTCCAAGTAACTTAACTGTATCCCAGAACAAAGCTCAAAAATATTTATAAGAAAACAAAAATATCCAGCACCTCATAGAGTAAAAATCGCAATATTTGCATCCAGTTAAAACCTACTAGGCATACAAAGAAGCAGGAAAATAAAACCCAAAATAAGGAGAAAAATCAACCAATTGAAACTGATACAAAACTGACACAGATATAGGAATTAGTGACAGTGACATTAAAAGCTATTATTATATTCCAGATGTATGAAAAGTTAAGCAGATACATGAAGAAAAAAACCAAATTTCTAGAGATCAAAACTATAATATCTGAGATGAAAATTACACTGCTGGGATTAAGGGCAGAAGAAAAGATGAATGAACTTGAGACACAGCAATAGAAATGAAACAAAAATGAAACAGTAAAGAAGATTATAAAACAACAGAAAATGAATCAGTGAGACAACTTCAGCCATCCTCATATATGTGTAATCAGTGTCCCCAAGTAGGGGGAGGGACAGAAAAACTATTTGAAGAAATGATAGCTGAAGAAATTCCAGTTTTTTCGAAAACTATAAACCCAGAGATCCAAGAAGCTCAATGAATTCCAAGCACAAGAAACATGAAGAAATTACACTAAGATACCTCAGAACCAAATTGCTCAAAATCAGCAACAAAGAGAAAATCTTAATAGCAGCCAGAAAAGACACATTATGTATAGAAAATCAAAAATATGAATGTTTCCCTATGGGAAACAATGCAAGGATAAGATAGTGGAGCAATATTTTTAAACTGTTGAAAAAAATACTAAACTATGACCCAGAAATTTATACCCAGCAAAAATATCTTTCAAAGAGGAGAGGAGAACAAAGATTTTTATGGATATACAAAAGCTGAAAGACTTTATCACTAACAGACATATGCTACAATAAATTGTAAAGGAAATCTTTCAGGTAGAAGGAAAATAACACCAAATTGAAATATGGATATACACAAGAATGCAGAGCAACAAAAATGTAACTATGTGAGCAAATATGTAAGATTTGCATTTTTTTTTGGTTTGTTTTTGTTTTGTTTTTGTTTTTGTTTTAGTAAGGTCTATGCTCAACATGGGGCTGGAACTCAAGACCCCGAGATCAAGAGTGGGATGCTCTACCAACTGAGCCAGCCAGGCACCCTGTAAGAATGTTTGTTTGTTTGCTTTAATTTGAATATCTTTAAAAGATAATTTATGGCTCAAACAAAAATAACAATGTATTGTGGGGATTATAACTTATGCATGAGTAAAACATATAAAATCAATAGCATAACTATTGGGAGGGAGAATATAAAATTCTTATAGTATATGTGAAGTAGTATAATATCACTTGAGGGCAGAGTGTGACACACCGCACACTTGTCAGAATAGCTAAAATCAACAACACACAACAAAACAGGTATTGGCGAGGATGTAGAGAGAAAGGAACCCTCCTGCACTGTTGATGACGATGCAAACTGGTGCAGCCACTGTAGTATGGAGGTTCCTCAAAAAGCTAAAAATAGAACTACCCTATGATTCAGCAATCACGCTACTGGGTATTTACCCAAAGAATACAAAAACACCAATTCAAAGGGATACATGCACCCCTATGTTTATTGTAGCATTATCTACAAAAGCCAAGATATGGAAGCAGCCCAAGTGTCCATCAAAAGTTGAATGGATAAAGAAGATGTGGAATGGATATATATATATTATAGGAATATTATTCAGTCATAAAAAAGAATGAAATCTTGCCATTTGCAACAACATGGATGAGCTAGAGAGTTTAATGCTAAGTGAACTAAGTCAGAGAATGACAAATACCAAATGATTTCACTTACATGTGGGATTTAAGAAATCAAATGAGCAAAGGGGGAAAAAAGAGAGAGAGGCAAACCAAGAAATGGATTCTTAACTAACAAAGGACAAACTGATGGTTATCAGAAGGGAGATGCGTGGGGGATAGGTGAAATAGGTGATGGGGGTATCTGGGTGGCTCAGTTTGTTAAGCGTCTGCCTTAGGCTCAGGTCATGATCCCAGGGTCCTGGGATCGAGCCCCACATCGGGCTCCTTGCTCAGCGGGGAGCCTGCTCTCCCTCTGCCTTCTGCTCTCCCCCTGCTTGTGTTCCCTCTCTCTCTCAAATAAATAAATAAAATCTCTCTAAAAAAAAAAAAAGAAATAGGTGATGGGGATTAAGGAGTACACTTGTGATGAGCACCAGGTGTTGTATAGAAGTGTTGAATCACTATATTGTACACCTGAAACTTAATATACACTGTATGTTAACTAACTGGAATTAAAAACTTAAAAAAAAAAAAAGAAAGTAAGGGCACCTGGTTGGCTCAGTTGGTTGAGCATCCAACTCTTGATTTCAGCTCAGGTCATGATTTCAAGGTCATGGGATTGAGCCCTGCATTGGGCTCTGTGCTCAGCAGGGAGTCTGAGATTCTGTCCCTCTCCTTCTGCCCCTCCCCTGCTCTTGTGCACTCTCTCTCTCTCAAATAAATAAATAAATCTTAAAAAAAAAGCCGACTGTGATAAGTTAAACATATATACTAACAACCCTAAAACAGCCACTAAAATAACGAAATAAAAAGTTATAGCTAATAAGTCAACAAAGGAGATAAAATGGAATCATAAAATATACTCATATAATCCAAAAGAAGACAAAAAAAGAAAAGAGGAATCAAGAATATAGGGGTCAAATAGAAAACAAATAGTGACATGATAGATTTAAATCTAACTGTGGCAATAATCACATTATATATAATGGACTAAACATCCTAATGAAAAGGCAGAGATTGCCGGTTGGATAAAAAAGCAAGACCTTCCTTTATGCTGCCTAAAAGGAATCCACGTTACATATAATGGACACAAATAGGTTAAAAGAAAAAGGAGGGAAAACTATATACCGTATTAGCATCAAAGAATTCTAGAGTGGCTATATAAATAAATGAAAAGTAGATTTCAGAATGAAGAATATTGCCAAGGGTAAAGAAGGTTATTTTATAAGGATAAAGGGGTCAATTCATCAGTAGGACAAAATGATGAGCTGCCAGGAGAAATCAACAATTACATCCAGAGATTTCAACAGTATTCTTTCAATAATTGATATAACAATACTAGCAACCAAGACTTAATTGGCATCAACAAACATCAGCAAAATAACATTCTTTTTAATTGCATACAAAATATTTACCAAGATGGACCTTGGTATAGGTCTATATAACAGGTCTTGATAAATTTAAAAATTTATTTTCTCTGAACACAGTGAATATATATTAGAAATCAAAAAGTTCCCAAATATTTGGAAATTAAATAACATACTTCTAAGTAACCCACGGGTCAGAAAAAGAGTCAAAAGAGAGATTAGAAAGCTATTTGACTTGGATGTAAATACAACTGATCAAAATTTGCACAGTGCTGCTAAAGATGTATTTAAAAGACAATTTATGGCTCCAAATGCCTATATTAGAAGGGAATAAAGGACCCAAATTAACGACTTCACTTTCCACTCTAAGAAATTAGGAAAAGAAGAGAAAACGACACTCAAAATGGGCAGAAGAGCAGGTATAATAAAGATCAGAGTGGAAATCAGTGAAACAGAACACAGAAAACCAATAGAGGAAAATCAATGAAACCAAAAGCTGGTTTATTATCCTTATGTGAAAAGTCGAGTCTTGCAAATGGGATTTTCAAAGCTTATATCTGACAAAGGACTTGTATGTAGAATATATTTTTAAAAAGACTTCAAACTCAATAATAAGAAAGTAAGCAGCCCAATTAAAAAAAATGGGCAAAGATTTGAACAGACAAGGATGGCAGATAAACATATTTTAGGGGTGTCTGGGTGGCTTAGACGGCTAAGTGTCTGCCTTTGGCTCAGGCTCCCTGCTCAGCGGGGAGTTTGCCTCTTCCTCTGCCAGTCCCCCCCAGCCCGTGTTCTCTCTTGCTCACTCTGCTCTCTCTCTCTCTCTCTCTGTCAAATAAATAAATAAATAAATAAATAAATAAATAAATAATCTTTTAAAAGCATATTTTAAAAGATGGTAAGCATCATTAAGTACTAGGAAAATGCAAATGGAAACCACAATTAAATACCACTATACACTTACTGAATGGCTAAAATTAAAAAGACTGACCATACCAAGTGTTGACAAGGAGGTAAAGGAACTTGAACTCTCACATACTGCTGGTGGGAATATAAAATAGTACAACCACTTTGGAAAACAGTTGGGTAGTGTCCTAAAAAGTGAAACATACACCTACCATATGATCCAGACATTCACTCCTAGGTATTCACTTAAGAGAAAATAAAGCAAACATCTACGTAGACTTAAGACATGAATGTTCATAGCATCTTCATGTGTAATAGCACCAAGCTGAAAACAACCCAAATGTCCATCTACAGGTGAGTGGATAAACAAACTGTGGTATATGTACCCAATGGAATACTCCCCAGCAATAAAAAAGAATCAACTGCTGATACATTCAACAATGTGGATGAATCCCCAAATAATTATGCTGAGCAAAAGAAGCAGACAAAAAAAAGAGTATGTACTGTATGAGTTCTTTTATACAACATTCTAGAAAATTCAAACTAATGTATAGTAATAGAAAACAGATTAGTGGTGTCCTGGTGGATGAGATGGGCAGGTACAACAGGAAGGGATTATGACAGGGCATGAGGAACCTTTTGGGGCTGATGGATATTTAAACTATCTTGATTGTGGTGATGATATGGGTATATTCATATGTCAAAACTTATCAAAGTGTGCATTTTAACCATACGTTATTTACTGTATGTCAGTCATACATAATAAAAATCAAGGTTTAAAAATAATAAATATCAGTTATTAAAAAAAATCAGTGTTAGGCATCACCCATACTGTGTCTGACCTCACTCTCTGAAGCTGGGATTCCTGAGTCATCATAATTATTCATGCCCAGACCTGGTAGTTCTGTGGAGTTTGGTCTGTTCTCTTAGAGCCAGGTCTTTGCAAACCATCCAAGCTGATAAGAAGGGGTGGGGGCCATAGTGTTGAGCTTTTGTATTTCTCTCTTCAAGGCAGAAATGAAGGACCCTGGGGGTCTTCCAATCACAATTCTCTTATCTCATTCCAGTCACTGCAGGCAGGCTTCTTTGTTTTATTTTATCGAAACATAAAGAATGAGCATGATTCCTAAACAAAGTAGGATATTTGTAGATGTTCTTGTCCCTCAATGCGGATATAAAGTCTATCTCGTGAGAAAGGACACAAAGATTCATATGTGCCTTGCTTGAGAACAATAGACAGATATCTCAGCTTGTTAATTCCATCTGCTTCTCATGAGAAAAAAGAATTTTTACAATGAGGTGTCAGAGGGTCTTCAGCTCCCCTGGAAGGGATTTTCCTGAGGGGATCCCTTAACAACCTTCCTGTGTCTTTAAGCCAATAGGCTCCACCTCCTAGGGTACTTTACCTTATCTCTAACTGTGGAATAAAAGGCTTTGTTTTATCAAGAGAATTTGAGGCATGGGGACAATGGAAAGTATTTTGGTTGGTGGGGGGTGAAGTCACATGGTTGTGTTCTTCCCTGGCCATGATAAAATCATTTGTGTAGGGGAGAAACATTCAAGGTAAAGTACTGTCAACTACCATTTTCCAGAGATCATTAGCTTTCCTGAGGTATTCAGTGACTGGAACAGATAAACTGCGGGCAGAAGATAGTAAGGACCATAAATAGGAAACGGGTTCAACTTCGTAGGCCATATTTCTCCATTCTTTCTCTTCTGGTTTTGTGGGGATATGTTTGCATAGCAAGGGGTACCTTCTCCCCGCTTCCCTAGCAAAATTTCCCAAGCCTCAGCTGCCTCCCAGGCTCCAGGGCCTTTATCCCAGCAGGCTAAGAGGCAGGCTACTCTGCAATGTGATGTGTGGGTGTCCAAAGGGCTCCCACCCAACAAACTTCCCTTCCTTTAAGATGATTCTAGCGTTCTTTCTAGTCTTCTGCACATGTAGAGTGTGTGAGAGGAATCCTCAACAGGGAGCTATTCAGGATCGCAGACCATACTCCTGGCAAGTTTCCCTGACAGGGAATTGGGCTTTGGCTTCAATCAGCTGGATACGGCTGGGATGGATATGAGTTCCCGCTTCATGAGAGCAAGGTACTGAGGGTCAGCTCTATGGCTGGGGATACGTGTGAAAAAATTGGGTATTTTGTACTGTGCCTGAAAATTACTATGCAACTCTAGGGAGACCCTCAAAAATGAATAAAAAGACGATTTAGTCTTTTAGTAAATGTAAGCTCTCCTCACAGGAAGCACCTCAGAGAATATTTCAAAGGTAGGATCTGAATAAAGTGATAAGTGTTACTTTTCTCCCTATTACTTGATGGGCAACATTAAGCTATTCTATTCTTTAAGGCCTAATCATCAGTCCCAGAAATCTTCTGAGTACAAGAAAACTTTGGGTGGACATAAAACATTAAAATAAACTATACTGATCAAACTTCAGTAAAACCCAACTCTATATTTTGTTCCCCCTCAAAAAGTACCTACTGAACTAGTTTGAACAAAAATGAACCACAAATGTTAATTCAATTGAGAAATAAATACATAAACATGAAAAATATTCAACAATAAAAAAGGAGACTATAATAAAAGTAGTTTCTCATCTAATCTCTGTCCTTTGTTCTCCTGTCCTCTCCATGGAGCACTGTTAACAATTACTTAATCTATTCATAATCCATACATGATGTTGATGTATACACTGTGTGTATACAAATATATACACTCACATACACAGAGCAGATAGATAAGTAGATATGTAGATCTCTCTTTTTTAAAAGATTTTATTTATTAGAGAGAGAGAGAGTGCATGAGCTGCGGAGGGGGGCGGTGGTAGAGGTAGGGGGAAAGGGAGAAGCAGACTCCCTGCAGGGAGCCTGACATGGGGCTCGATCCCAGGATCCCAGGATCATGACCTGAGCCGAAGGCAGACGCTCAACCGACTGAACCACCTGGGCGCCCCTATAGATATCTCTTATATCCTTTTTGTTACTGTCAATTTCTTCTTACTTACAGAAGAATATAATGTATAAATGATAGACAAAGAATATGACTCACATGAACATTATTGTATCAGTCATGGTACTGGAAACAGATGGCATGCTTAAATGGGGAAATTGAGTAGAGTTTCATAAAATAACTATTTACAAAGTTGCAAGCCAGTTTAGGGAAACCAGTAAAGGATAATGCAGTACTCAATGGTTTATCCAGGTTTTGTGGGATCTAAGGCATACTCAATTTTTAAAACCTTCTTTAAGAAAAAGAATGCAAAATCATTGATAAAAAAAAAATTTAGAGATTAAGATGGGAAAGAAAGCATATCAAATCACAAATCTATAAAACTACAAATACCACATGTCACAAAAGCTAGATAATGCCAACCTCATATCACGATTAAATGTATGACATCTTTTTTAAATTAAATGTACCACATCTCTTTTATACTTTTTGCCTACTTTTTTGTTTTTGTTTTGCTGCAAGCTCTTTGATCACCATTTCATATGGCATTGACATTATCCTCTATGGAAAGAACAGAAAACTAATTTAGTCTTTTCTCTAACATAGTCTCTTTCTGGATTCTCTACTTTGTTCAGTTGGTCCATGAGTTCCTCTCTTCAAGAGAATGAAAACAGTCCAGTGTCACAATTGGAAAAATAATTTATAGCACATGTCCTACCAGGCATTGCTCAGAGATACCATTTTTTTTTTTTAAGTGCAAAGGCCAAGGCATTTTACAAAGCTGAGGAAACTTAGTCCACCTTCCATGCCTAAGAATGGTTTTGTCACTTCCTTGGGCCAGGGGCTCCTTATCCCTTCAGGATAAAATCCAAACTCTTCTGCATGACAAATGAGGCTTTGCTTTTCTTTTTCTTTCTTTCCTTTTTTTTTTTTTTTTAAGATTTTTATTTATTTATTTGACAGAGAGAGAGAGCACAAGCCGGGGGCGGGGGGGTGGAGGCAGAGGGAGAAGGAGACTCCCCGCTGAGCAGAGAGCCTGACGCAGGACTCGATCCCAGGACCCTGGGATCATGACCTGAGCTGAAGGCAGCCACTTAACTGACTGAGCCACCCAGGCGCCCCCAAATGAGGCTTTTCATCCTCCCATTCCTTCTTGCCAGCCTGGCCTCATCCTTGACCACCTTCCTTCCACCACCCCCACCTGGTCTGTACAGGTTATATAGCGGCAACACTCAGCTCTCTATAGCTCCAGAACATGCTATGCTTAGTCCCATCCCTGAGCCTTTGCACATGATGCTCTTTCTGCTTGGAATGCCCTCCCCAGCTCGTCCACCTGGCAAACCGAACGCGTGCCTTCCAGTCACAGATGAAATGTTACTCCCTCGGTAGAGCTTTCTTTGACTCCCTCAGACACATTTCAGGTTTTCTTCTCCTTTGTCACAACCCCATTGACACGATGATCTCCTCATCCATAGCTTTCTGGAGATCACAGACTGAGACTTCTCATCTTTGTATCCAGGTACCCAGCATAGGGCCTGGCATGCAGTAGGCACTCAATGAGTGTGTTTTCAATGAACGAGCACTGAGCAAACTTCTTTATGCCTAGCACTGTGTTAAAATGTTATCTCATTTTTTGCTTTTAACAATCCTATGAAGAAGTATTATTACACTTATTTTACAGATGAAGAAAGAAACTGAAGCTCAATGAGTTTTGATGCCAAAAATGTATGCTGTTTCCTACATTGTGCTATTCCCCTCCCAGGTAAATTATGCAGTTTGGGTAGCACTTAAGCTAGCTGTATATAGCATGGTGATCCAGCTTTTTCTGAAAGAATGTACTGTTCTTCCCCATTATGTTTCTGAACAATCTACCGTCACTGAAATTATTCTTTTTCAAGGTCACGAGTGATCCCCTTGCTGCTGAATTCAGTGACCACGTTTATCTTTTTGACTCCCAAAAGTTTTCAACAAAGTTGACTCTCTCTTCATTCTGGAAATAAGTTTCTCTTTTGGCTTTTGGGACAAACCATTCTCTCAGTTTTTTTCTTGCCTCACTGGGCACTCTGTCTCAATTTCCTTTTCTGACTCTTTCTCTTACCTATCTCTAAGTACTGGACTTTTTCAGAATGAGGTCTTGAACAAGCCTCTCTTCTCTGCCCACTCATTGCCCTAAGTGGACTCACCCAGTCCCAGGAAAGTAGATAGGCTCCATTTGCTGCTTGCCAATAGCATATCTCTAGCCCAGTTGTCTGCTTACACTCATATGTCCAACAAACTATTTAATTCTCTATTCAATTGCTTTATGTTATGCCCTCAGTCTTCATTGGCATCTCTTAATTTCTCCCCTCAAAGATGTTTCTCTCCCAGTGGTCCAGTTACTGTTTTCTATGTGACAAACCACCTCAAATCTTAATACGTCAGGAATTCAGACAGGGAACAGCAGGAATGACTTATCTCTGCATCAAGATATCTTGGGACCTCAGTTGAGAAGACTCAGAGACTAGGGGTGACTTAACAATGCAGGGCTGGAATTATCTGGAGACATCTTCATTCACACATCTGATTGCAGATCCTGGCTGTCAACTGGGACCTCAGCTCGGGCTGTTGACTGGAACATTTACACATGGCCCCTTCATGTGCCTAGGCTCCTTCATAGCCTAGAGAAGACTCAGGGTAGGTGGACTTCTTATATGGTGGATAGAGCAAAGTTCCAGCAGAGAAGGTATGGGCTTTTATGGTCTAAATTCAGATGTCCCAGGATCAATTCCACTGTTACTCTATTGGTGGAAGTAGTCACAAGCCTGCCCAAACTTAAGGGGAAGGGATGTAGATCCCCCTTCTCAGTGGGATAAATAGATACCCCTGGCACAAGTTACCATTACCTTGCCTCTCCTAACTGGTCTCACTGCTTCTGTGTTTGTCCCATTCCAATATACTTTCAATATAATGGTAAAGTGATCTTACTAAAATGTCAAATCTTTTTCTCCTGCTTCAAAAGCCATCAGTGATTTCCCAGTGCATTTAGAATAAGATCCTAATTTCGTATCTCTCTAACCTCATCTAATGTCCACTCTTCCCTTAACTCATCATACCACAATAGATTTTCCTTCTTTTCTATTTTATGGCCTTTGTACTTGGTATTACTTCTGCCTGAAATATTCTTTCCTTCCCTGTTGTTTCCATATGGCTAGCTTTTTCTCATCCATTAAGACTTGGTTCTATATGACCTAACTACTAATTATAGTGAACTTTATTCGCTTTAGTGACCTTCTTATTCATCCTCTCATCACCCTGTTTATTTTCCTCAGAGCTCATTTACAATCTATAAGTATAATATTTATGTACTTGTTTATTTTGGGACTTCTCCATTAGAATGTAAACTCCATGAAGGTCTCTTTAACTGCTTTATCTTCAGCACCCACAGTGCCTGGCACATAAAAAATGCTGAAAAAATATTTGTTGACTATAATAAATAGATAGATGGATGGATGGATCATCTATATATCCAATGCCAGCAAAAGAAGACACATTTCCTCCTGAGTGCTTTTTTAGCCAAGAAGAAAAAATAATTTCCTTAAGAAGTCATCCCCCGTGAGAGCCCAGGTCCAGTTCTCAGCCTTCCTGAGATTCCCAGTCTTCTTGAGACTCTAGACATCAGATCCAGGTGCTAGAATGTACCTGGCATCTTGGATTACACTCCGTCCCTGAAGGGGAGGTACGCTTGTCAAATGATCAAAGCAATGTATCACCTGCTCTCTCTTAGAGGCAGTGACATCATTAAACCATGCTGGTTTCTAGAGCTCAAAGAGGTCTGTAATGGGTTTCCTAAAATCCCCATTTTCATTCAGGCAGCCATTTGAAGCCAGGCCTGATCGTCCACTTTTAGATCATCATCTTTGCAAACATCTTGCAATTCCAAACATTCAAAGACACAGACACAATGGTTTCCAAATACTTTGAATTTATCACAATACCACATCTATGCATCTTAGTCCCTGCTCATCTAAGAGCTATAGGCATCTATTTGATTTTCCCAAACACAGAGAATCAGAATGAAGTAATTTTGAAACTTTTTTTTTTTTTGAGAATTTTTCTATTTCTTTAAGCTTAGTAAATAGCTTCAGGTGTCAAAAGACCAGCACTCCAGATCACCCATCTAAAGGCTTCTTGACAATCACATCAGTACTGAAAGTTGGTTTACCATTTCATTTGGCCTTATCAAGATGTTATTTTTTTTCCACTTTTATTCACACTGGATCTTCAGCCAAGGAAATGTACTTCCAGTTTCCATTCAAGTAAGATTTTGTTTTTATTGTTTTCACTTCACTTCTTTTTCTTTATTTTTTCTTACTTTATGTTAGAGTGCCATGTTCCTTCTATGGTTTACTCTTAAAACAGTATTTAAGCTTTTTACGACTTGCTACCTTTATTGATAACAAAATGGAAGCTTATTTGTCTCTTCCCTTTGAAACTCAGGAAGGATTTGTCAAGTGTGATGTTTAAAAAAAAAAAAACCCAACAAACCAACTGTATCTGGCAAAGATTCACTGCTGCATTTGCGATTCTCCTCTCTAGTGCTTTTCCTGGGACTGACAGTTTTTTGGTCTATTTCACTGGCTGCTGTTAACATGTTCCCTTACACTGTCTCATTCCCAGTGGTTTGGTAGCAAGTCTTCAAAGAAGGAGTCTGGTGAACTGGAAAATAGGATTAATACCTGGAGCCCTCCACACTCTCCCATGATCCTTGTATAGGCCACTTCTCATCCTTTACCTGTTGCAAAGAGCCAGGCAATTACTCTAATACCTATTCAACTATCTACAAATGGAGATTGTGAAGCCTTTAGGAGCGCAAAACATGGTGCCATATGTGGGATTTTCTCTGCTACATTTTCCGCTTGGAGAGTTTAAAATTTAACTTTTCTGATATTTAAAGGATAGTTTTATGGTGAGGAAAAAGAGAGAGTGAATGTTAACGAGCAACATTTTTATCAAGTCTCTTAGGCTTTCCCCAAACCATTCAACTATCTTATTTCTAAGAAGAATTCTACAGAATCCTTTCAGATGGAAATCCTTTGGACTGGTGCCTTACAGAACAACCTTCAGAACAATTTAATGTGACTGGGCTTTTATTGTTTTCAGTTCCTTCAGAGAAAGGCAAATATTTACTACATTTGATACTTTGTCTTTAGTCAACTGATTTTCTAAAAAGACAGGGTCTTTTTGAGCACTTTATTTTCTTCTAAGTACTCTGAGAAGTATTCTGTTTTTCAGTGCTCTTCGTAATGTTCCATCTGTTCTGATTTTTCAGAGGCTTTTTTTTTTAATCTCCTCAGAAAATTCAATGAAAAAAGGTAAAGGCTTTACTGCCAGTAAATTTTTGTTTCTCTTCTTTCTGGGAAAGAGCCAGTTTGAGTTTAAAAATAGACCTGAGAAATGTCTACAGCTTGAGATTCATTCAATCCACTAATATTTGCTCTAGAATAATAAGGAGATTTGATACATCTGAACTAAAATGATCCCCATATTTGTCACCTTTCCATTTCACATCAAATAAAACACCATGGCAGCCTTCTGTCAAAGCAAATTCCATTATGTTAACCACCCCCTCTTTCTTATTTTTAATTTATCCTGAAAAATGTGAAGTTGGCAGCATAGGTCATTCTACTGTCCTATGTTAAACATTTATCAATTGATGCTATTTATTATTAATTTCCAAGAGCAGTTACTGTGGTCCTAATATCAGATCTCCACTGGGATAAAAATATTGGGGCAATAAAGAGAATGGCTTAACTTTGTAAGGTTTTTTTAAAAGCAGCATTATTGAGGTATAATTGACTACAGTAAAATTCACAAAATTTAAGTGTATTATCAATGAATTCTCATAAGTGCATATATTTGTTTAAAAACCCTCACAACTGGGGCGTCTGTGTGGCACAGCCGGTTGAGCATCCGACTCTTGGTTTCGGCTGGGGTCATAATCTCAGGGTCATGGGATCAAGCTCTGCATGGAGCTCCTCACTCGGTGCAGAGTCTGCTTGGGATTCTCTTTCCTTCTCCCTCTGTCCCTCCACCCCCAACTCTCTCTCTCAAATAAATAAATCTTTAAAAAAAAATAAAACCTCTCACAATTATGGCATAGAACATTTCCATCAAACCTCAAAGATTCCCTCCTGCCCCTTTGCAATTCTCTCCCTATCTTTGGCACCAGGCAACCACTAATCTGCTTTTAGTAACTCTAGTTTTGACTTTTCCAGTATGTTACATAAATGAAATTACAGTGTGTGATCTTTCGTGTCTGCCTTCTTTTTCTTAACATAACGCTTTTGGGATTCACCCATGTTGTGTGTGTGAGTAGTATGTTCCTTTTTATTTCTGAGTCATAGTCTACTGTATGGACATAGCACACATTGTCTATTCCTTCATCAGTTGGTGAACATTTGGGTGATTTCGGTTTTTGATGATTATAAACGAAGTTGTTAGGAATACTCAAGTACAAGTCTTTGAGGGAAGTATGTTTTCATTTCTCTCTGGTAAATATCTAGGAGTGGGATTGCTGGATCAGATGGTAAGTGGATGCTTAATTTTGTAAGACACAGTCATATTGCTTTCCCTAGTGGGTATAAAATTTTGCATTCCCACCAGCAATGTACAAACATTGTGGCCATTCCACAGTCTTGCCAACACTTGGTATTATCAGTGTGTTTTAATTTTATCCATTTTAGTGCCCGTGTAGTGGTATTTTATTGCCATTTGAACTTCCATTTCCCTAATGACTAATGGTATTAAACATTTTTTGATGCATTTATTTGCTATGTTCTTCTTTGGTGACATGTCCTCATATCTTTTACCTAAAAAAAAAAAACATGTTATCTTCTTATTACTGAGGTTTAAGAGTTCTTCATTCTGGATATAAGCCCTTTATCAGACTTATATTTTGGAAATACTTTCTTCCAAAGTAATGATGTAGTTTAGCTAAAAATCAGAGGATTTCTGATAAGCTGGTAAATCTAAAATTGTGGTTTCTTGAATTTCTAATGTCAAATTAGTTCTAGATATTAATACACTGATTCTTTGATGTAGACCTAGGAACAATGTCAAAAAACGTCTGTAATAAGATGATTTAGATACTTTGCCCTAGAAGCAGTTCTTCTATGCTTATAAAATCAATTCTAAAGTTGCTGTGGGTAAAGTCCCATATAAAATGTTTCCAGAGTGAAGTAAATATTCCCCATAGTGGAGATGGATTTAAATTATGGCAACTCTAATGCTTCCAGGAAAAGTAGAGTGTACTCTAGGAAAAGAGGCAGATAAAGGTCACTTAGGCAAGCTCCTGTATGTCCTCTTTTGGTTTTTCTCTTACTCTCCTTAAAATACATTAAAATACTCTTTCTCTTCATAACTTTGAGTTTTTATAATTTCAAACTCACAGAAAAGTTACAAGAATAATACAAGGAACTCCTAAATACTCTTTTCCAAATTCACCAATTTTTACATTTTGCTCTAACTTAAATTTTACATTTAATTTTTCAAATATTTCATAAAAAATTAAGGCCTGGTTTTTTTGAAGTTTTTTATTTCCATTTATTTTTGGCCTAAGTGGTAGAAAAAGTAGTAATTAGCACTCCAATTTTATGTCCTAGAAGACAGACACAAAAAGAATCCTGTCACAGAACTCTGGAGACCCAGCACTTTCTACAGCCACCATAATGAAGCCAACCACCACTCAGCTTTGTAGTCTAACTTTGCAGCCCATTTCCTGACCTCTTTCTGGTATCATTGGCTCCCACCTAAAGCCCTTGTACTTGACTCTTAGTTTTGATAACTGCTTAGCTTTTATTAACCTAATCTTTGATGTGTCCTCTACCATTGGTAATTCTGGGAAACAGCCAACCCAGTTCAACCCATCAGGACCTTAACCTGGTACCTTGCTTTGCCCAAGCCCTAATAGCAGGCAACTTGACAAGCAGTAGTATTTTCAGGTATGTAAAACTAATGATACTAGGTATCCCAGCACTGAGAATTACAGAACCAAGATATATTAGCACTGAAAGGACCTTGAGATCATTCAGTACAACTCTTGCATCTTCAGATGACGACACTGAGATCCCAAGAGATTTAATATTTTATCCAAGGTCATAAGTAAGTTGGTAGCAAAGGCACAACGAAAATTCCAGTTTCATGATTTTTTTCTACAATATAATGCTGCTTCAAATAGTCATTACTACTAATAATTATTTTTCAGGTGCAAAAATTCATGTATTTGCTCATGGAGCTGACATATATTTATTGAGCATTTATAACATGCTATGCACTACATATACAAGAGATTTGATCTGCCTTCCCAGAGCTTACTTTCTAGCCAGAGAAATTGATGATAAAATGTAATTACACGGGGCACCTGGGTGGCTCAGTTGGTTAAGCATCCAATTCTCGATTTGGATTAGGTCATGATCTCGGAGTCATGGGATCAACCCCATGTCAGGTTCCACATTCAATGCAGAGTCTGTTTGTCCCTCCCTCTCTGCTCTTCCCCCCACCCCCACACTCTCTCTCTCAAATAAATAAATAGATAAATAAAATCTTTAAAAAAATGTAATTACATACCACAGAAAACAGTATAGAAGTTCCTCAAAAAATTCAAAGAAGTTCCACTCCTGGAACTGAGGGACTCAAACAGATACCTGTACACTGTATTAGTCAGTTCAAGCTCCCATAACAAAATACCACAGACTGGGTGCTTAAGCAACAGAAATTTAATTTCCCAGAGTTTTGGAGAAGTCCAAAACCAGAGTGGTATCAGGGTGCATTTCTGGTGATATCTGTCTTTCTAGCTTGTAGACAGCTGCCTTCTTGCTATGTCCCCACTTAGCCTGTCTGCATGCAAACAGATCAATCTCTGCACACAGACAGATAAATCTCTGATCTGTCTCTTCCTCTTCTCATAAGGACACCAGTCCTATCAGATTAGGGTCCCACCCTTATGATATCATTTAACTTTAATTACCTCCCTAAAGGCCTTATCTCTAAATAGAGTCAAATTGGGGGCTAGAGCCTTAACATGAATTTTGTGGAGACACAATTCAGTCCATAACATACACCAATGTTCATAGCAGCATTAGTCATAGCCAAAAGGTGGAAATAATCTGAATATCCATTGACAGATGAATGGATAATAAAAATGTGGTATATACCTACAATGGAATATTATTCAGCCTTCAAGAGGACAGAAATTCTGGGGTGCCTGGGTGGCTCAGTTGGTTAAGCATTTGCCTTCGGCTCAGGTCATAATCCTGGGATCAAGTCCTGCATCCGGCTCCCAGCTCCGTGGGGAGTCTGCTTCTCCCTCTCCCTCTGCCCCTCCCTCCCCTTGTGCTTTCTCTTGTTCTCTCTCCTGCTCTCTGTCAAATAAATAAATAAAATCTTAAAAAAAAGAAAGAAGACAGAAATTCTGACACATGATACAACATGGATAAACCTTGAGGATATTACACTAAGTGAAACAAGGGGCACCTAGGTGGCTCAGTTGGTTAAGCATCTGACTTTGGTCAGGTCATAATCTTAGGGTCCTGGGATTGAGCCCCACCTCAGGCTCCCTGCTCAGCAGGGTGTCTGCTATCCCTCTCTCTCTGCCCCTCCCCCCACTCATGTTCTCTCTCTCTCTCTCAAATAAATAAAATCTTTACACTAAGTGAAATAAGCCAGAAACAAAAGGACAGATATATGATTCCACATATATAAGGTACCTAGAGTAGTCAAATTCAAGGAGACAGAGAACAGAACAGTGGTTTTTGAAGACTGAGGAGAAGAGAAAATGGGGAGTTATTGTTTGATGGGTACTGGGTTTCAGTTTGGGATGATGGAAAAGTTGTGGAGGTAGATGGTGTGCACAAGGTAAATGCACTTAATGCCACCAAACTGTACATTTAAAATGGCTAAATGTAAGTTTTTTGATATGTATGTTTAACCACAATAAAACAAAAAAATAATTTTGACTTCAGTATGTGGCCATAATACTGAGAAACTGGATTTACTGTCTCCACTTAAAATTGAGAAACAAGTGCTCACTTCAGCAGCACATATACTAAAATTGGAACGATGTGGAGAAGATTAGCATGGCCCCAGGGCAAGGATGACTGGCAAATTCGTGAAGTGTTCCATTAAAAAAAAGGTTGAGAAAAAAGACAAAATATAAAGTAATGGTTTTCAGACATTGGACACATGAAACCTAGGACAGTAATCCCTCAGAGAAAAGAAATAAATGAAGTGAGTCTTATGATAGCCCTAGTTTAGTGCCTAGAGAGTTTCCAGGCTATATAGCATAGGGAGGAAAATCCCAAACAGGGCCTGGTAATCTCCCTGAGTTGAGTGGCCAGAGTTGTGAGTTTGGAGGCAGCAAGGCAGACAGAATTGACAGGGCAGAGTGCCAGAGAGGAGAGAGCTGCACAGAGATAGAGCAAGGGCTCCAGAAAACTATGGTTCCTTTTCAGTCCTCAGGTAAGTAGCAACTGGATATGTGAATGAGGAACCTACCCAAGTAAGGGAAAAGACCCACTGGAAAGAAGCCCACAAGCGTCAGACTTCACACAGGGCCAGGAATAATTTATGTTCCTAGTACCCAGAGTGGAAAAACCTTGTGCTATATTCGTTGTCAAGAAGAATGCTCAGAAGGGTATTGTTTTGGTATGGCCAAACTCATAACACTAATCTAATCATTAAAATAAACCAGATAAAATCCAATAGAAGGGCATCCTATTATAACCTAACCAGTGCCTCTGAAAACTTCAAAGGTCATCGAAAACAAGGAAATTCTGAGAAACTATCACAGCCAAGAGGAACCTAAGGAGACATGACAAATAAATGTAATTTGGTATACTAGAAGAATCCTGGGTAGAATAAAGTATATTAGGGAAAGATTAAATCTGAATAAACTATGGACTTTAGCTGATAATAATGTATCAATATTGGTTCATTAATTTTAACAAATATACCACACTACTGTAGGATGTTTATAATAGGAGAAACTGGATGTCTGGTGGGGGTGAGTGGGATGGCTAAAATGGGAACTCTCTGAACTATTATAATAGCCTTCTACAGTTGTCATAACAAATATCACTGATTGGGCAGCTTAAACCACAGAAACTTATTTTCTCACAGTTCTGGAGGTGGGAAGTCCAAGATCAGGATGACTTCAGGGTTGGTTTCTAGTGAGATCTCTCTTCCTGGCTTGTAGACAGCTGCTTTCTCACTGTGTCCTCACTTGGCCTTTCCTCTGTGCATGTGTGTAGAAAGAGATTGATCTCTGGTGTCTCTTCCACTTCTTAGAAGGACACATGCCAGGGCCTCACCCTTAGGATGTTACTGAACCTTAATTACCTTCCTAAATGCCCTATTTCCAAATATAGTCACATCGGGGGTTAGAGCTTCAACATATGAATTTTGAAGGCACACAATTCAGGCCATAATAGAGAAGAAAGAGATGGGAGGACAAAACATTTTGAAGAAATAATGGCTGAAAAATTTCCAACTTTAATGAAAATCCTAAGCCCGCAGATCTAAGAACCACAACGAACCCAAGCATAAGCAACAAGAAGAGAACTACACCAAAGCACACATCAGAATCAAATTGTTCAAAACCAGTGAAAGGAGGGAAATCTTACAATCTGCCAGAAGAACAAAGATAAGAATGACAACAGACCAGTAAAGTTCTTGTCTGAAAAAAATGCAAACCAGAAGACAATGAAACAATGTGTTTAAAGGTACTGACAGAAAAAACGAAACCAAGCCAAACAACAACTGTCATCCTTGAATTTTATACCCAGTGAAAACATCTTTCAAAGTGAAAGGACAAATAAAGACTTACTCAGATATACAAAAGCTGAGAAGATTTGCACCAGCAGATCTACACTACAAGAAATGCTAAAGGACATTCAGGAAGAAGGAAAATTATACCACATGGAAATCTGGATTGCACAGAGGAAACCAGAGCACCAGTAATGGTAACTCTGTGGGTGGATAGAAAAGACCTTCTTTAGTTTTATTACTTTTAAATCTCTTTAAGACATAATTGTTTATTTAATTATACATTGTGGGGTTCTGGTAAATAAGAAAAGTGAGTTCAGAGTGATGCTATGGGAATGGCCTGAAGGTATGAAATAGAGAGAGCTATAGGAGTTTTAACTCAAACTGCTCCCTTATTCCCTTAGATAGCTTACAAAATAAGCCATTTTGAAGCTCTTTCAGCATCAGTTTGATCACAAAGCAAGATGATTATGTTTCATCTGATCTTTTTACCACTTGTCATACCCTTGGTATAGTGATCCCTTGGCTCACAATTCCTCTGGAAATAAGACTCCCATTTGTAATCACATCTGTCTGGGAAAACTGGAGCAGTTCAGAGTCCTGTCTTTCCTGATTTCAAACAAGAGTCTTTTAAAATAAACTTAGGCTTAGGGGCGCCTGGGTGGCTCAGTTGATTGAGCGTCTGCCTTCGGCTCAGGTCATGATCCTGGAGTTCCAGGATTGAATCCTGCATCGGGCTCCCTGCTCATCGGGGAGTCTGCTTCTCCCTCTGACCCTCCCCCCTCTCGTGCTTCCTCTCTCTCACTCTTTCTCTCTTGAGTAAATGGATAAAATCTTAAAATAAAATAAAATAAAATAAACTTAGGCTTAGCTTCTGGTACAAATGTACTTTTTTTTTAAAAATAAATTAGAAAGGTAAGGTAGAAGTATCTCTTTAAAAGTCAGAGGTAGACATTTGGTTAGGGGCATAATACATGGCACAGCTAACTACACCCTCTGTCAAGCAACTTGAGGTAAAGGAGGGACGGAGGGAAAAATTGGACACAATGGGCTGGGTTAAAGATGGGATAATGGGTTTGGATTTGTAAAATGTTCTGCATGTTTCCTTATTCCCACATATGTCTTTATTGGAAACACGACTTTGGGTCTTATCTTTTTGTCTTTTTCCCAAGAATATGGGTCTTTTTTTTTTTTTATGTTATTTTAGTCACCATACAGTACATCATTAGTTTTTGATGTAGTGATCCATGATTCATTGTCTGCATATAACACCCAGTGCTCCATGCAATACACACCCTCCTTAATACCCATTACCGGGCTAACCCATCCCCCTACCCCCTTCCCCTCTAAAACACTCAGTTTGTTTCTTGGAGTCCATAGTCTCTCATGGTTTGTCTCCCCCTCTGATTTCCCGCCCTTCATTTTTCCCTTCCTTCCCCTAATGTCCTCCGTCATATTCTTTATGTTCCACAAATAACCGAAACTATATGATAATTGACTTTCTCTGCTCGACTTATTTCACTTAGCATAATCTTCTCCAGTCCCATCCATGTTGATGCAAAAGTTGGGTATTCATCCTTTCTGATGTCTGAGTAATATTCCATTGTATATATGGACCACATCTTCTTTATCTATTCATCTGTTGAAGGGCATCTCAGCTCTTTCCATAGTTTGGCTATTGTGGACATTGCTGCTATGAACATTGGGGTGCATATGGTCCTTCTTTTCACTACATCTGTGTCTTTGGGGTAAATACCCAGGGTTGCAATTGCTCAGTCATAGGGTAGGTCTATTTTTAATTTTTTGAGGAACCTCCACACTGTTTTCCAAAGTGGCTGTACCACCTTGCATTCCCACCAACAGTGTAAGAGGGTTCCCTTTTCTCCACAACCTCTCCAACATTTGTTGTTTCTTCCCAATTTTTGCCATTCTAACTGGTGTAAGGTGGTATCTCAATGTGGTTTTGATTTGAATTTCCCTGATGGCTAATGATGACGAACATTTTTTCATGTGTCTGTGAGCCATTTGTATGTCTTTTTTTGAGAAGTGTCTGTTCATGTCTTCTGCCCATTTTTTGACTTGATTAAAGAATATGGGCTTTCTTCCTCAAGTAGAAGGCAGACTCCTTGATGGTAGGGTTCCCACTTTGGCCTTTGAAAGTACAGCAACTACTCCATGATAGGTGTGGCAAAATGAATAAGGAGAAAAAAATGCTTCATATTTATGTAAAAATAAATGAGTTAAAAGTGATTGTCTGTATGGATCAGCCCTGTGGGTTGGAGGGGGGTTGGGAAGAAACCAGTTACCATTTGGTACCTGTTTGTTTTTTCCAGCTTTTTGAGGTGTTATTCACAAATAAAATTGTAAGATATTTCAAGTGCACATTGTGATGATTTGATATATGTATACATTATGAAAGGATGTAAAATGCTATTTAATAAAATAAGCAGGTAACAAGATAGTGTATAGTGTCAAAAGATAAATATTCATCAAGCTGAGTGGTGTGATTTTAGATGCTTTTTTCCTTGTTTGCTCATTTGTATGTTCTACTTTCTTTATAAGATATATGTTTTATTTACAAAACTAGGAAAAAATTAAACAAAGTTTTTTTAATTGAATGAAATTCTGAGGCGCCTGGATGGCTCAGTCGTTAAGCGTCTGCCTTTGGCTCAGGTGGGATCAAGCCCCACATCAGGCTCCCTGCTCAGTGGGAAGCCTGCTTTTCCCTCTCCCCCTCCCCCTGCTTGTGTTCCCTCTCTCGCTGTGTCTCTCTCTGTCAAATAAATAAATGAAATCTTTAAAGAAAAAAAATTGAATGAAATTCTGGACTCTCATTGAGAATTTGGACACTCAAGAGAATTTTCTGAAATATCACCTGTTTTCAATGGTTCAGGGGTGTTCTTACCTGGCGAGAGGTATGTAAGCACATTCCCTTCAATAGAAAATAAGTCATTCTTCCAATAGCCCAGGCAGCTCTCGAAAGTATGAAGCTAAGGAATCCTCAAGAAACCAACAGAGAAGTCTCAGGAACACTGGAAACAACCCAATGGTCCAGTGTTATGAGATTTTAAAACTAAATTATGATACTTCCAGATAACTGGAATATTTGCAGCCATTAAAATCTATGTTCATAAGAACATTTAATAACAGGAAGATGCTCAAATTTTAACATTAAATTAGAAAATTTATATGCAGTGTTATGCTATTTGAAAAGAGAATTATATATGTAATTTAATTTCTAAAAGGATAAACCTTATCCCTGGGTGATAAAAATAAGAATAATTTCGGCTTCTTTACTCCTGTTTCAAAAATTCCTACCATGACTTACTTTTATAATTAGAACACATACAATGTTATTATAATTATTTTTAAGGAAGTTGGCTTATAGAGCTGGAGAGTGGTTCATCTCATGGGCCTTGAAGCAGTGTGAACGTAAATCCTGGTTTTGCCAGGCAGGCAAGCCACTATCCCTTTCTATGCCGCAATTTCCTTTTTTAATTTTTTTTTAAAGATTTATTTATTTGAGAGTGAGTGTGCACATGGGGGGAGGGGCAGAGGGAGAGGGATAGAGAGTCTTAAGCAGACTCCATGCTGAGCACAGCACCTGACGCAGGGCTCCATCTCACAACCCTGAGATCACAACCTGAGCCAAAACCAAGAGTCAGTCGTTCAACTGACTGGGCCACCCAGGTGCCTCATCTGTGCCTCAACTTCCTTATCTTAAAATTGAGATAAATGATAGCACCTACATTGTAGGGTGGTTGTCACACTAAAAGAGTTAATTCATAATAAAGTGCTTAACACAGTGCCTGATATATAGTAAGCACCCCCAAATTAATCTATTGTTATGATTGTTGATGTTGTTGTAGGTTAAAAGTTCTAACTTCCTATCTATTTACAAGTTATGTTATTTCAAAAAAGGCTATTTTCTGAGTATAATCACAGATCTCCAAGACTCAGTGGGGCCTGAAGACAAAATTTATTGCAAAAAACCCCAACAATTTTCTTGAGGATCAGGCATTTAGCTTGCTGATTTAGGCAATGGAGAGCAAACTAGTTAGAGACCAGCCTCTGGCTGCTTTTCTTCTTTCTTGATGGCTTTAATGCTGCAGGTGTGATCGCTGAGTTACACTTGTTTATTCAAAGAATGGAAGGTCAAAGGAGCCCTCCCTGAATTTTTCCTTGGTGGGCTCCAAATTTAGAACTGTATCTCCACTTCTCAGAGTTTGATTTGATCTGTGATCCAAATTTGGGAGAAGAGATTCCATGCCCAAGATCACCCAGCTAATAAGGGGCCAATACAGGATTTGAACTTACGTCTATCTGGCTCCACACTTCAGTGTTCAACTTGTATCTTATAATACTTTCCAACTGAAAGAAGAAAAGCTTAAAGAAGGCCATTTTATCCATCAAAACTCAATGAAGAAGATCGGTTTGCTTCCCATTTCTTATTCCTAAATGTCATCAACATAAAACAAATCAAGGTCCAGCATGGCATCAGTGCAAAGATTAGCTCCTGACTCTAAAAACAGAACAGAGCAGAAGAGACCTACTTCCTTCATAAAACGGAGCATGAATTATAAAAAAGGCCTCATGCGCACCATGAATTGGGCTAGAAATCTGTGTCCCCATGTCATTATCTCAGGGAAATCAATATTCTCAGTTGAGGCAACAACTCTAGGTGAATGCATAGGAAGGGAGGGGTAACTTGGTGTTCTGAGAGCCTGGAGTTTCTCTAGCTCCTGCAGCACCTATAGTCTGGGCTATCCACCCCAGCTGTCCGCCTGTTGTCTGTATCCCTGCCTGCCCAGTAGTATCTCTTTGACATGTCTTATTCCTGCTTTAAAATGAGAACACCATCACTTCTGTGAAGCCTGACCCTACTCTCTGGGGGCAGCTAACCTTCCCTCCCCCCGCCCCCCGCCCCCGAGCTTACCAGCTCTGGGCCTGTTCCTTCTCACACTGTGTATGGTTGTTTTCCATCCTGTCATACCCTAATTAACTCTCTGAGGTCAAGGATTACAACTTTATTTTTAGGGTTGATGGGAGAGTAAATTAAGATGAGGTAAGTAAAGTGATAGTGTCTGGTACATAACAGGTGTTCAATAAATGTTCTGTTTGTTGGTTCTCCCACTTGAAGACCCAGGACCTAGTGCAATTCCTTCAAGGCCATGGTTACTAAACAGATTTTTCTTTTTTTAAAATATTTTATTTATTTATTTGACAGAGAGAGAGAGAGCACAAACAAGGGGAGCAGCAAGCAGAGGGAGAGGAAAAAGCAGGCTCCCCCCGAGCAGGAAGCCCCATGTGGGGCTTAATCCCAGGACCCTGATATCATGACCTGAGCTGAAGGCAGATGCTTAACTGACTGAGCCACTCAGGCACCCCTTCTCCTTTCTTTTTTTGAAGATGTATTTATTTATTTGAGAGAAAGAGAGTGCTGGGGGGAGGGGCACAGGCAGAGGGAAAGAGAGAATCTCAAGCAGATTCCCCACCAAATGGGGAGCCTGATGCAGGGTTTGATCCTATGACCCATGAGATCATGACCTGAGCCGAAATCAAGAGTTGGACGCTTAATTGACTGAGCCACCCAGGCGCCCTTAAACAGATTTTTCTTGAATGAATGAATGAATGAATAAATTAACAAATACATTCCACCTCCTGACTCCAGGGCAGGCGTCATGTCATATCTTACACTGACCTATATCCCCTCAGTATCTTCTTTCTTTTATTTATATTCTCTGAAATATCCATAACAACACTGGTCACATGGCTGGGTACAGTGAATAATTTGATTTTCTTTTGTTGTAAAGGATACTCATAGATTGACTATTTACCTCAGAGGCAGCTATAGGCAGCTAAATGTCTTATATTGTCTGTTTCATCTTGAATAGAGTAAAATTGCCAGGGGTCTTATAGACAGAGCTTTCAGTCTCTCTAGTAAAACTTTAGCTTAACCCACTTGCCAAGGTCTGTTTTCTTTCTTTTTTTTTACCCCCTAAACAGTTAATAGCCGATATAAGCTCTAGAGGAATAAGCCCTCCAAAGTAAGAACCCTGCTGAAATCCAAGTATTTATTGTTATGATCCTAAGTAAGGCTTGGAGAGTCTCATTTATTTCTATAGTCCCAGTGCCAGCCTAGTATTTAGTATGTAGTAGGTATTTGAAAAGCATTTCTTTAATAAATGAAGTCCCTTTTAAAGAAATAAAGAGAAGTTACAAACTGTATAGTGTAATTTTGTGATGGTCTGTGGTCTTAAAGCCATACAGTACCGAGTAGAGATGAAAAAATAGTAATTCACACACCTGGATAGCATTATGCACTTGTAAAAGCATTTGCCCACATGTTATATAATATTACTTACATAGCACTAATCGAACTCCTATTGTATAGTTGGTGATTTAAATACCATTGTGTCTAATCCTGAGAAATCTTGAATTAAGATAATGCCCATTTTATAGCTAGAAAAAATCAGTGGAGGTGAACTAAATGATTCACCAAGGCCACAGACTAAGAGTGATCCCCCTACGCCCAATTAAAATCTGAGCTTCACAGGGCAGCCTCTCTAGCACTGAGAACAGTACCTGGCATATAGTAGATGCTAAATAAATATTTGTTGAGGAAATGTTGAGGTTGGGTGACTCCAAAGCCTTTGCTCTTTCCGTAACATCACCTGCTACTCTGTAAAATGGTCTTTTGAAGCATCTGGAGAAAGCAGTACATCTTTTTACACCCGTGAGGAACTGAGGTCCTGGGAAATGAAGCTAACTTGCCTACAGCTCACAAGGGTGGCTGGGCCAGCGCTAGAACTCAAGGTCCCGGTTTCCTAACAGTATTTTCTGTTGCCAATCTGCATAGAGACCATAATGCAGAGATAAGTTGTGGCCCACTTCCTTTCCCCCAGGAAAATCCAGGGAGCCTGGCCTAGAGTTACATCCAAAACTTTCTGCCTAAAAACCAAAAGGCATCCTGATGCTGGAAGAAAGTTATGTTCCCCAGTAGATGGACATTTTGGGGTTACTTTTTTTATTACACCAGAATCTGATGTTTTGAGATAGGGCTAAGTCTTACGATGATGTCCAACCAGGCAGCCCCGACCTGACAGTAGCTACTTCATCACATGATACAACATTTTATTTTTTAAGATTTTATTTTTAAGTGATCTCTACACCCAGCGTGGGGATTGAACTCACAATTCCGAGATCTGGAGTCACATGCTCTACTGACTGAACCAGCAAGGTGCCCCAATCCTATCATCTTAAATAGTCATGGGCGAACTTTTCAAGTAAGAGATATGTGTTCAATTAAACATCTTAAGGTTAAACGGACCTCTCATATATACATTTTTGCCAAATAGACTTTTTTCTTCTCTTTTTTTCATTTTATTTTCAATACCAAAGAAAATGCCTATGCACATCCTACTACGGCAACTCCTTTATCTATTTGCCAAGTACCCAACTGGGTATGTCCCTATGCTGGGTACAGTATAAAGTATGTAAGTAAATATATACATAAATAAGTCAAAGTGTATAATATCCCATATAGCATTAAAGAGGCAATGTAAAAAGAGGCAAACATATACCAAACCCATAGACAATCAAATAAACCTATTGTTATCTGATCTAGTGGACAATGAAGTTTTTATAGCTATAGTCAAGGGACAAGGCCATCTCAGTGTCATTTCCCCTTTCCTTTCCGTCTTTCCTTTTTTCCTCTGCTGCTGCTTCTTGTTTTAGTCTCCAAGTATGTTGCCCATTAATCTTTTCAGAGCATCAAAATCCGTGGAGACGAACCAGAGCGCATTCTGGTACATTGACCTCTGGAATCCCCAAACTTAAGTTTCTGGTCACAGCTTGCAGAAGAGCCATACAGACTACTCCTGGCAGGCAAAGAAGTCATTGACCTCTCCAGCAGCTCATGTGCTGACAAAGCCACCAAAAGAGAGATTATGTGTGGTTATCACAACACATGGATACGCCTTTTGTAGCTGATATATCAGTCCCTGTGTTCTCACACTGTTTCTGTTCTATGCCCTGGCAAAGCTTACTCAGAGGACACCGTGGAGAACCGGAGCCATGTTTTCTTTGGCTATTGTTCCTTTCCTCATCTCCACATTTAATAACTCCACATTGTGCAGTGAAATACTTGGCAAGGTAAGAAAGAAATCAAGCCTGGATTCCAGGGGCAGCTCTTGTCATCGGAAAGGATCTGTGACTATCTCTTGCCCTTCCGTCTCCTCCTCAGTGCACTTTTGCTCTCCTCTAATTTTTCCATCTTATACATCTTTTATTGTTTTCTAAATATAGACATGCTAAAACCTCAGTGGAAAGACCATCTATTGAAACCAGAGTGATAGCAAGTAATGTGCCCAGCAGGCAAATCGCAAAACAAATAGAGGGTGCACTCAGCACTTTTGCTTCTGCTGCACAAAAGAACCCAAATAAGGCTCCTGGAAACATGGGTTGAGTAATCAAGTCCTTTTCCTGGATGTACAACAGCACAGCTTTGGGAGATAACGAATTCAGCTCGTGTAATTGTACACACGTCTAGAAGAGCAAAAGAAAGCACAAAAAGAGAAAAAAGGCGAGGGGGCCAAACTTTTAACTGCTTGCCCTCCTTCTGCACCTGCCATGACTTGCAAGCATAATATCGTGTCCCAGCTGGCCACTTGTCCTGAATTCTGAGACCCCAAGACACCCATTGCCCTTGGAATTAAAGAATTACAAATGGAATTTTTGCACCTGCAGATAAAAAAAAGATAGTGAGAGAACTTAGAAAAGATCCTTTGAAACATTTCTATCACCCTTGTCAGGCTGTTTTCTGCCCCTGGTGAATACTAACCAGACATATGAGTAAGGACTCTGGAGGACCATTTGGCTGTTTCACTGAAATTAATTTTGGTTCCTACAGATTAACCATAAAGACACGCACTGGCTGCAGGTGTTCTAAAGCCAGCATCGGGAGCAAACCCAGCAAATTTTGCAAAGATGGTTAATGACTCCTGCAAAATTAATTTAAATTGAAATAGAGTAAGAACATATGGAAAAAATCAATCATTCCCCATTTTGAGCGAATATTATTTTAGCATGCATAGATTTGATATGATTTTCTTTCTTTCCCTTAAGGGTCAGGATATACTCATACATTAAGTCTTTTTGCAAAAGAGAAGTTTTTTGTTTTTTTTCTTTTTCTTCCCCAGGAAAGAGGAGATATATGTTTCATAAATCTTTTTCCTTGTCTGATGCTGAAACGTACATCTGGGGCTCCACAGACACTGATAAAAGCCCTTCCAGAAAACATAACTCTGTTCTTCGGGTAATTATGCTTTCCTAGTGTCTGGACACTGGTTCTGGCTTCCATCTGGAATAAGATCTGGGCCCACTTATTATGCATGTCCACATTAACTGGACGGTTTATAGAATTTAAATGTGAAATGAGGAGAAAGCACAGAGGCAATGGCAATAGAATGGAAAATATAAAAGAAAAATATTTTTCAAGTGTTTGGAAGGAAATGACTACATTAACAAAAACCCCACAGCCACATGTTCACACTCTTATACTCCCATTTCAAAGCCATCTCCAAAGTTTGGCTCCAGTTTCTCTTGAGGGAAAAGAAACAGAAGTAGGCACACCCATTCTAAGGGATGGGTTCCCAGAGCAGGAGTTACACCAATGCAGTCTCTTCTTCTCCACATTCTTCTAATACTATTTATAGTCTGTTTACCTAGGCTACTTATACCTTGTTCCAGGAAATTATTATTGATATAAATTATTGTAACATTATTGTTATAACATTATTGATATAAATCCTCATCTATATCATCCACAGATATTTAATATTTATCTAATGATATTTATTCATTCTTCATTCAACAATATAAATTAAGATTTGTTCTGTACCAGATATTGTGTTAGGCACAGGGTAGCCTAACACAAAGAAGGACAAAGACTAGTCCCTATTCTTGAGGACCAGATAATTTGGAATAAAACTTATACGTAACCCCCTAAATTTAAATATAGCAACACTGTTCACGCAAAAATGATCTACCGATTTCCTTTCTCTTCACTTCAGATTTATTTTCACATATACTTATTGGACATCTACTACGTGCCAGGCAGTATGCAAGGAACTGGGGATACAAATTTGGAAACAAAAATCCAAAGAAGAATTTCAAAACAACATTCCACAATTCTAGGGACAGCAGAAAAGAAGTTAGAAGACATCTGTAAATATCTGTGCCAATGGAAGTGGAGCAGGGAACTAAGAAAATACCAAAATAATAATAATAATAATAATAAATAAATCATTCCTATGTGGCTTTGGAAGAGATCCTAAATTTTGTGGAGCACGGCGGGGGAATGGGGAGTAGTGAAGAACTAGTGACTAATTCAGCTTTCCTCAGGCTACTGTTACCATGAATCCCTGTTCTCCAAGCCGACCCTTCATCGTTAGCTGGGGGGGGAGGGGTGGGGCGGCTGGTGGGAAAGATTAAATCCAGATTCCAGTAGTCAGGGTTCAAACGTTAACTGTACAAAATCCACAAAAGGGGGGCGCCTGGGTGACTCAGTCATTAAGCGTCTGCCTTTGGCTCAGGTCATGATCCCAGGGTCCTGGGATCGAGCCCCGTATCAGGCTCTCTGCTCCGCGGGAAGCCTGCTTCTCCCTCTCCCACTCTCCCTGCTTGTGTTCCCTCTCTCGCTGTGTCTCTCTCTGTCAAATAAAAAACAAAAAACAAAACAAAAAAACCCCCAAAAATCCACAAAAGAGATCATCTCGAATTAGCTGTAATTATCTATAAATCATACAACGTTGGGAAAGAAAGGGGACATGAGACCGCTAGAAGAGGCAGTCTCCAAGGGAAAAGGAAAGCTGGAGGAGAGTAAAATAAAAGACAGAATCAGATAGTAACAGACCAAAAGAATAGCAGCCTTCTCCAGGATTGCTGATTAGAATCCTGGTGTCAGCATTTAACCAATTGGTGTAATGAGTTTATGTGCTCCATCTGCCTCGCTAATCCCCATGAGGCTGTGACTGAGCTCTGGTCATTGTATCTCCAAGCCTCGGCACAGAACCTGGCCCAGAGCTGGCCATCAGTTAAGTGTTGGTTAAGTAGATAAGACAGCGAATCAAGTGAAGAAGACAGAAGGAATAACCACGCACATGTATTCTGTACGTAGGAGGCTTTAGCTGCATCCCGTAAGTTTCGGTGTGTTGTATCTTTATTTTCATCATCTCATTTCTGATTTCTTCCTTGACCCACTGGTTATTTAGGAATGTGTTGTTTAATTTCCACACATTTGTGAGTTTCCCAGATTTTCCACAGGGAAATGATAACGTTAAACTACATCAGTTTGGGAGGCCCAAGATGAGCA
The DNA here is from genome assembly GCF_003265705.2 of Callorhinus ursinus. NCBI lineage: Eukaryota > Metazoa > Chordata > Mammalia > Carnivora > Otariidae > Callorhinus > Callorhinus ursinus. Next base: position 58,913,734 of record NW_027397064.1, on the reverse strand, counting down.
TGATTTGGAGAGGACATGAGGACACAGAGTAGTGTCAACACAAGGTTTCCTGGTGACCTCTGCTTAGACTGAACTCACCCATATAAACCTGCCCTCCAGCTCTCCATCCAGAGAACACAGATGCTTTCAGTAAATGCATATTCTTCCAAATTACAGATGAGAAATGTATGTCCAGTCACACATGGTGGTAGGCATGGTGAGGTGGGCCACAAAGCAGCATGGCCAAGAGCTTAGGTCCAAATTCCTATTCTGCCATTTTTAGGCTGTATGATATTTGGAAAGGTACTTAATCCCTCTAGGTTTCAATTTCCTTATTTATAAAATGGGGATAATAATAGTACCTCTCTTACAAGGTTATTGCAATAATAGTGGTAATTCATATAAAACACGGCACCATAGGAAGCTTTCGATAAATGTTAGCCAGTATTGTTGTTAGTACTTTGGACCCTGAAAACTGGAGCCTTTAATATCAATTGTGCTGCTGTACCTCTGGGTCCCCACTGGGTAAAAGAACTGGAGCAAGACTTCCTGGGTTTGAATCCTGGCTCTCCCACGTAATAGCTATGCGACCTTTATCAGATTATTCATCGCTCTGTCTCAGAGTCTTCATCTCTAAAAGGGGGTTCAGAAAGACCCTCACAAGGATATTATGAGCAGATGAATCAATACAGGCAAATGAGGCAGGGACCCAATCCAGCAATGATGAGATTTAAATTTTTGTTAAGGAAACAGACAAGAACCAATGAGGAGACAATGAAACAAAATAGTTACAAATTGTGAAAAGTGTTATGAAAGCAATAAAATAGGGCTGAAGTAGAGGATGGGGAGGGGAACCTAATTAAGATATTAGGTGATCAGGGAAGCCTTTCCTGAGGAGGAAACATGTGAGCTGAGCTAAAGGAGAAAAGAATGGAAAGGACTTAACCTCGCCAAGAACTGAAGGGATAGGGAAGGGCCAGAAGTACATTTCTAATGGAATTCCTAACATACATACAATTGCTTAATTCTTTAGCATAAATATATCATGTTTACAGAAACATGATATAAAATGATGTAACATGATTAGACATGAGAACACAAGCAGATACACGCTTGAAACTTGCGAGGTATTTCGCTGAGCTATGTACATGTGCTACAGTGGCCTCCTAATGCGTACAGTTTTATGTAAGTGGACGTGTATGGACCTGAATTTTCATGAAAGACTAATGCAGATGGAAACCCTCCTAATTAATGATACATTTAAGACATTAAAAAAAAAGTACAGAAGACGCAGGGAGACTCTTATTTTTAGGCTTGCACAAAACCAAATTTAGCCAGCATCACAAGTTGATGGTGACTTACTTCCCATGTGCTAAAAATGCTGATATATAACACAGTTGGGTGTACATGTTGTATTTAGCAGAGTATTTCAATGATTATATACATATACAGATATATAACACAAGAAAGAAGAAATGGCTGTGGAACTCCTAAAGTAATTTCACTAAACTCCTAGTGTCACAGAATAGTTTGAAAACCACCACAGCAAAAAGATCCAGGTGGGAAAATATTGTCACTGTCCCCATTGGCTAGCTTTATGTCGGTCGTTTAACTTTTATCAAGCCCTGTGTTGGTTACTCTTTATCCCCTTCCCCTTTCTTGCTGTGATCAATTCTCTAGTCTTCTCTGTACTGCCTAGTGCCTTGGAAGGTGGGAGGTGACCTCAGGATCCCTCACCCTCTGGCTTTTGAGTCTCTATAGCCAGTGGGGAGCACAGCAGAAGATTAAAGGCAGGTTGTGTCCCTGCTTGGTTTCATGGTTCTGGCAGTGACTGGGTCCCTCTATAATGAGAGCTCCTGCTAGCTGATCCTCTAATGTACCTCCAGTGCTCACCAGCTCTAGTTACATCATCTCCTCCCCTTGTTGAGGCTGAGTGTTAACTGCTCCCCTCCGTTGCTAGTCTCTTGATGCTTCAGCATCCTGCCTACACTTCTGTAAATTGTCCCTTCATTAACATGCCTTCCAAATCCAAACGGAGTAGATTTTCTTTTTGCTGCTAAGACCCTGACTTGAACAAGCCTCTGCTAGGTTTTAAACTAGTCCTGTCCAAGATATAATGGGAGTCACATGTATAATTTTAAACTTTCTAGTAGTGAAAGAAACATAAATTTTGATATGTTTTATTTAATTTGATGTATCCAAAATATTATCATTTTGATGTATAATCAATATAAAAATTTATTAATAACATATTTTACATTCTCTTATTGATATATCAAACTCTGTATTTTATACTCAAAGCTCATCTCAATTTGAACTAGTCACATTTCAAATGCTCAATAGCCACAGTGTCAGCTACTGTGTTAGGGCTGGAGATACAGAGATGAAGCATACTGTCCCTACATCAGAGTTGATGGTCCAGTAAGAAAGACGGACAAGCAAATCATCACAAAACAACATAGTAAATGCATAATTAGTACTGTGAACAAGATCCTTTGGAAGTAGAGTCCTTTCTAAAGACCAGTGGTGCTTAGAGAGAGGAGATAATAGGTAATACTTGAGTGGATCCTGAATGCTGATTAGAATTCCACCAAGAAAATGAGAGTGAAGAGGGCAATGAATGCAAGCAGATAAAGAAGCCCTGCCTTTGCATCTGCTCTAGGAACATCTGCTCTTCTTTGACTCTGCACCTAAGATGGATATACTGACCACCAAGGGTACACTTGGATCTCCCCAGTTATTCGGGTCCAGATTTTGGTAGCCCTCAGCAGTTTTAGCACAGGCTCTGGAATGAGTTTTCAAGGGAAACTCAACCAGGAAATAATGAAGAGAGTGCTGGTGACATATATGTATGTGAGGAAAATGCCTATAAACAGACACTTTGAGAAAACCTGGATCCACTCTCCTGTGGCAACATAAATCTGGCTGCTGATTGGCTTAGTTGGCTCAGGTTTCTGGGCACAAAGCTCAGCCTTATTTTCCTCATTTCATGTTTCCTCTGCTATTCAATAAGCATTGTCACTGGACTGATATTAAAACTTATTTGCTCCAATCCTTTGGAGATGCTTCTTTTGTTGTTGTTGTTATTCATCTATTGTCCTTATATGAACCTTATTTCTCTAGTGGTTCCGAGTTCTTAAGGACCCAAATGGACATTCCCAAAGTCTGTCTCTCTTATATTAAAATCCTACTGCCTTTAGCCAAATACGTCTGTCTTTTCCCTTTCCAAAACACAGACTCTCAATAGGACAGCTCAAGTTCTTACTTCCTGTCTGAGAGACATTGACAGTTCTCTGCCCTTTGAAGGGAGGATATAACTTAAGTGACCTTAAGGAATGGTCACATCTTTCCTGCCTCAATTTTCCTTCTCAGTATACACTTTGTTAGAGATTTTCAGAAGATTCACCTTACTCTCCTGAATCCCCCAACTTGTTTTCCAGCACAAAAGTATTTCACACATATAACATTAACAAAATAGAGCCCCCACATTTCAAGCCTAGGACCTCAAGCGAGGTTCCTTTGATGCTCTTTAGGAAGTACTAAAGGACCCTACTGATCTCTTTGGGTGACTCCATAGTGCTTAAAAGCTGGTGATAACAGCTTAATAGACTGATTTTGAAGGATACCCAAATAGTAATGGGAGAGAAAAGGAGGATAAGGCACTATTCTTAGATACTGAAAAAGAAGTATGCACTTAACTCAGACAAACATTCTGGCGCCTTCTGTATGAGCAGAGCTCTGATTTCCAGGAGGTTGGAGAGCTATGGCTGTTTACATCCTTTGTCTGTAACAGTCAGATGGTATACACTGTAGCCTTATTTTCCTTGTCTCCTTACATCAACCGAAACTCATTTTCAATGCCGAGCTTTCCACAAAAATTCCCTGTGGTTTCTTTCGGTCTCTCACTCCAACTATCATATTGCGATTCCCATTGGCAATAATGTCAGCATCTGTTCTCCATACCAGCACTATTTGCAAATACTTTGAGACCAAGTCCATGATTACCACTCAAAAGTTCAACTTCTGTTTTCTTAGAGCCAAAACACATACTGTATTATCCAGTTTAAACAGTTTCCAATCCTCATCTTGGCAGTGGACTTCTTCAGTCCTCCCATTACTCATATTATTATTATTTTTTTATTGCTCTTTATCCTTTTCCTTCAATTTGCTCACTGTATAGATGATTAACTGTGGTCTTGAACATCACTAACTTTCCCATTCTCAGCTGTGCTTCCTTCCCTCCCTAAGGATCTCTTCCATCCATGGTGTTGTGGAATCTAAGAGGTTCTTTTATTCCCAAAGGCAATTTATTTACTTATTTTAAAATTCTATTTAAGTAATCTCTACACCCAACGTGGGGCTCCAACTCACAACCCAAAGATCAAGAGTCACATGCTCTTCTGACTGAGCCAGCCAGGCACTCCCCCCTCATAGGCCCTGGGAGGCAATTTATTGATGTCACCTTTTTGCTTTTCCTTTGAGTGGTCTAAGTTAGATCTCAGTATGCCAGAAATCAGGCAACAATTGCACACAAAGAATCAATTACTCTTAAAGAGAAATTTCCATGGCTTACATCTGCCTTTCTCCCATCTCTCTGGCTTAAAACAGCAACACTTTTTTTGGTCATGTGTGTGTATGTACATGGTTTGTTTTTGGTTTTGGTTTTGTGAGTGAGTGTATGTATGGGTTTGCTTTTGGTTTTGTTTATTTCTTTTTCTAAATGACTTGGTTGAACAGTTCTTCAGCAGAGCTGGGTGTGCCACTATGAGAACGATCCTCAGTCGGCATTTTTGGGGGCTGCCCCTTTTGCATTGACACTGTGTTTCTGGACTTGTGAGAAAACAAACTCAGACGCTCGTGTATCTGTGCATATACACACATGCAAAACTCATGGAAATTAAAACAATGATCTGCGGTAAATACTTTACCAAACCCAGCAGACCAAAGGAGTCACATCTATATTACATAAAGAACTGTTTTATAAAAGTTAATAAAAGATATGTACACATTTATACAAGAACTAGAAGAAATCATATAAATTGTGAAGAAAATGACTACTACCCTGTTATATAACTAATACCACTGGTACTACTAGCACTAATACTAGCATTTTTTGAAGGTTCTCCACATGCCAGATACTATTCCATATGCCTTACATTTAGAAATCCATTCAATCCTTACAACAACTCTATAGACAGGAACTATTATTATCCTGGTACAGATGAGAAGATGGAGCCACAGAGAGGTTAAGTGACTCATCCATGGTTACACAGCCAGATAGATGGCAAAGGGCAAAATGAGACAATCCATAGGTCAGTTGCAATCACAAATGGAAAAATATTCAAGATTGCCAGTAATCAAAGAAATGTGCATTAAGACATTAAGTATAATTTCATACCTCATCTTTGGTGAGGCTGTGGTTAAGCTGTCACTCTCAGATATGGTGGTAACATTGTAATTTAGTGCAAGCTTTTAGGAAAGCCATTTGTCAATACTTAACAAACAACCATAAAGAGGCTCCCTTTAACTCAGTAATCATACACCTAGAAATTTATTCTTAGAAAGTTATTCAAGCGAAAGTCATATGAACAGAAAGTTTGCCGCAGCATTCTTTATGTTATCAAATATTGAAAGCAATCTAAATTTCCAAATACAAGAAATACTTAGGCAAACTTTGGTACAGGAACGAAACAGAATATCATGCAGCCATTTAAACTATCATTATAAGTGATAACAGTATAAGAATGTTATATAGGATCAAGTAAAGTAAGCCAGATACAAAATTTTACCTATTTTACAGTTGCAATTATGTAAAACTATGTATACACATGTTCAAAGTCCAGAATGGAACATAAAATGATAATACTTGAGGCATTATCCATTAGGATGGCATCTTAAATCCATTTTTAACCTAATTTTAGTAGCCTTTATTTCTGTTGCTTTCTATATGTTGGCAAAACTAAAAGTTGGGAAAAAATATAAGACGATGTTTTTGCCCTTTGATAACATGTAATCTAGCTCAGAATTCAGACAATCATTGACTTTTAGAGCTGGAAGGGACCTTATCGAACTCTCGGTACAACTTCCTAATTTTGTAGCTAAATACTCTGAGGCAGAAAAAGACTGACTTCCTCAATGACACATACTGAATTTGGAGCCAGAATTTACAACCCAAAAATGCAAATCAGCCTTGGGTACATTTAGGGTACACTTCTCAATGAGAAATTAAATTGTTAGGATCCTATCTTCAAATATATCATGTCAATAAAAAAGACTATTTTTATCTAATTCTACTCTCTTACTGCACTATCAGCTGCCTTCTTTCCCCACCTGAAATAAGCTTTATGTCAAAGCAGAGCCCTGTTTAATTCTTGACTATATAGTACACATCATGCATATTTTTGGCGTTTAAGCCATGTCAAAATATTTATAAAGATGATGAGTATTTTAGTAACAATGGAAAAGCTGCTAGTCATTTTCCTGTGATGGTAACAGCAGGAATTCAATTAAGATTTGATAAATTAATTAAATTGAATTTCACTTTCAAACATTAAAAAAATGTTTTCCAACACTGACTAAAAAAATCTATTTAAACCTCTTAAAAGCTAGTTTCTGGTATAGAAATGAATATTTCTATATTGAATATATAAATGTTTACTAAGCCTTGCTGAGAGGCCCTCATCTACTCACCCGTATGTCTTCAGGCATGTGTCAGGTGAAGCTCTCTACTCTAAATCCACTTAGATTACGATAAATTTTGGCTGGGCTCTTTGAAAGGAAACATGGCAAACAATAAACACAGGGAAAGGCTAAAGAAATTCTGGAAGTGGCAGATTGGTGTGGGGATACTGAAGTTGTTCTAGTTTGGCAGAGGTGGGGGGGGCAGTTTATACCAAGACTATAAGGCTCATTTGCAAGGAGTATGTAAAAGGACAACCTGAGGCTATGGTGTGCTTACTACTGGTATTCAAACCTGCTTGGGCAGAGTGGCCTCAACCCAGGAACACCAGCAGCCAAAGTCATAGTGATGGCTGCTCCCACCAGTACCCTGTACCTGAGCCTTGTCAGCAGCTGGAAGCAGCACCAGCTTTGGGCACTGGGACAGGAGCGAGGCCCTCTCATTGGGCTTGGTGGAAAACCCTGGACGCCATTTAATAGAAGTTAAGAGAGCTGCTGAAACACTTTAAGGACTGAGGAAATAGAAAATAAGACAAAAATAAGGAATAAGAAAGTTAGAATTTAAGGAGAAATTACTTATTCGTATAATCTGTAGTTTCAAGTTAATATTCACATATTTAGGTTAAGAAACCCATTCAAATTAAATAATTTTACTCTGATTTTTTACATCTCTAAACCAGTTTAAATTTCATGGAATTCTCTGGGATATTTTCCTTTAAGTTACACTCTAACTCAGGGGTTCTCAGCTTTGGCTAAACAACAAAACCTCTGAGAATAAAAAACAACCAACCAGGGGTGCCTGGCTGGCTCAGTTGGTAGAATGAGCGACTCTTGATCTTTAGGTTGTGAGTTCCAGTCCCACATTGGGTGTAGAGATGACTTACAAATAAAATCTTAAAACAACAACAACAACCACCACCAATCAATGCCCAGCGTCCTGGTAGATGGATGAAATCAGAATCTGGTGGTGGGACGCCGCCATCAGTAATTTTAAGAGCTTCCCAGATGTTTCTAATGAACAAGCTAAGGTAGTGATCCATTTGCTCCAGTGGGAGCAGTTAGACATTTTCTAGAACAGTTCTAGATTTAATGTGTATATAAATTACCCAGGAGATGTTAAAATGCAGATCCTGATTTGATAGGTCTGGGGTAGAGCTTGAGATTCTGTATTTCTTTTTTTTCTTTTTAAGATTATTTATTTATTTAAGAGACAGAGAGTGAGAGAGAGAGAGAATGCTTGAGCTGGGGGAAGTACAGAGGGAGAGGGAGAAGGGAAGCAGACTCCCCATTGAGCAGGGAGCCCAATGCGGGGTTTGATCACAAGACCCTGAGGTCATGACCTGAGCTGAAATCAAGAGTCAGACGTTCAACTGACTGAGCCACTCAGGTGCCTGGAGATGCTAAATTTCTAACGACCTCCCCTGGTGATGCTGACACTGCTAGTTTGCAAACCACCTTTGAGTACATAAAGGATTTAGGAGAATTAAGACTAGTGGTTAATCACAGAGTAGAATGGGCAGAGATAAACAACCAACCAGGGGTGGTTCAAAAAAAGTTCAAAATAATGAGCTTTTTACAAAAAAGGGCAAACTAGGAAGTGTATATGGTCTCTTTTATGCAATCAAAACTTTTAGCTTGATCACCTGATCTAAATATTCTTTAAAACCAAGGAAATAGGGGCGCCTGAATGGCTCAGTCGTTAAGCGTCTGCCTTCGGCTCAGGTCATGATCCCAGGGTCCTGGAATCGAGCCCCGCATTGGGCTCCCTGTTCTGCAGGAAGCCTGCTTCTCCCTCTCCCACTCCCCCTGCTTGTGTTCCCTCTCTCGCTGTGTCTCTCCTTGTCAAATAAATAAATACAATCTTTAAATAATAATAATAATAAAACCAAGGAAATACTGAAATTGGTAGCATGGACCTTTTTCTGTTGCCCCCCTCCCTCCCACGTTGGCCATCTGTGACTTCTGGTCATGTCCTATCTGTTCAGAAGGGCCTGCTGGGAGTGACACTCCCTGGAACCAAGCTGTTGGCAGCATAGCTGGAGGGGACATTTGGATTGAAATAGCAGGGAAACTGAGGTAAGAGATAAGCATAAACTCTGAAGGGAGATGCAAGGTCAGAAAAAGGAAAATTCTGGTCAGAAGGCAGAATTCCAAATTAAGGCCCTCAACAAATACTAGGGTTCTTCTTTATGTCATGCCAGCACACTGTGTGGGGAAAGTCAAATGTAACACTTTTGCTTCTGGTCCCCTTCCACTTACCCATCACTCCTAACCATGAGGGTTTGTGGAAGGGCTGAAACTTTCCCAGGTTTGCTTGGTGAAGGGTTTTGATGATCCATACTTAGGGGTGGAAGGTTATGAGAAAGTCCTGTGGTGGTGGAAGCCCAGGATCTCCTGTACTTGGGTCCCGTCTACTGGGACCAGACAGTGAGTGTGTATGGAAACTGCCAGGCCAAGTCCAAGTGGGCTGGGCATGGTGAGGAATGGCAGGAGACAGGGTGGTGTGTATGGACAGAGGGTGGGAAGGCTAGAGAGCTAGAGATAGAAGGCAGTAAGTTCAAGATTTTGGAAGGCCAGGCTGAACACAAGGGCTAATTTTCTTTTTCCTTTTAAATATTGTGGTAAAGTACACCAAACATAAAATTTACCATCTTAATCATTTTTAGTGTACAGCTCAGTGACGTTAAGTGCATTCAGTCACATTGTTCTGCTACCATCACTACCAGTCATCCACAGAACTCTTTTTATTTTGCAAAACTAAAACTCTACCCATTAAACAGGAACTCCCCATTTCCTGTATCACAGCCCCTGGTAACCACAATTCTACTTTCTGTCTCTGTGAATTTGACTATTCCAGGTACCTCAAATGGAGGTGGAGTGGAACATACTGTATTTGTCCTTCTGTGACTTATTTCACTCAGCACAATGTCCTCAAGGTTCACCCATGTTGTAGCATGTGTCAGAATTTCTTTCCTTTTTAAGGCTGAATAATATTCCTTTGTATGTATGTGCCATGTTTTATTTACCCATTCATCTGCTGATGGACACTTGGGTTGCTTCCCCCTCTCAGTTATTGTGAATAATGCTGCTATGAACATGGATGTACAAATACTCTTTGGGTCTCTGCTTTCAATTATTTTGGATATATATCCAGAAGTGGAATTTCTGGGTCATATGGTAATTCTATCTTCAATTTTTTGAGGCACCGCCATGTTTCCATAAATGCTGCACCATTTTACCTTCCCACCAATAGTGTACAAGCATTCTAATTTCTCCCAATCCTTGCCAACATCTGTGATTTTGTGTGTCTTGGTGATAGACATTCTAACAGGTGTGAGGTGCAATGGTTTCTTTTTTTTTTAAAGATTTTATTTATTTGAGAGACAGAATGAGATAGAGAGAGAGAGAGAGCATGAGAGGGGGGAGGGTCAGAGGGAGAAGCAGACTTCCTGCTGAGCAGGGAGCCCGATGCAGGACTTGATCCAGGGACTCCAGGATCACGACCTGAGCCGAAGGCAGTCGCTCAACCAACTGAGCCACCCAGGCGCCTGAGGTGCAATGGTTTTAATTAGTGATGTCCACCATCTTTTCATATGCTTACTGGCCATCCGTGTACCTTCTCTGATGAAATGTCTATTTAAGTCCTTTGCTCACTTTAGAATTGGGTTTTTTTTTTGTTGTTGTTCAGTAGAAGTTCTTCATATATTCTGGATATTAACCCCTTATCAAATATATAATTTGCAAATATTTTCTCCCATTTTGTGAGTTACTCTTTCACTTGGTTGTGTCCTTTGATGTACAAAAGTTTTTAATTTTGATGTAGTCTAATTGATCTTTTTGGATTACAAAAAGATTCTTTTACTTGTGCTTTTGGTGTCTTATTCCAAGTAGTCATTGCTAAACTTGTGTTATGAAGCTTTTCTCTTGTGTTTTTTTAATTTATTTTTATTATGTTATGTTAATCACCATACATTACATCATTAGTTTTTGATGTAGTGTTCCATGATTCATTGTTTGCTCCTGTATTTTCTTTTAAGAGTTTCATAGTTTTAGGTCTTTTATATTTAGGTTTTTTAATCCATTTTGAGTTCTTTATGTTTTGTAAAGTAAGGGTCCAACTTAATTATTTTGCAGGTGGATATTGTTTTCCCAACACAATTTGTTGAGAAGATTGTCCTTTCCCTATCGGTGTTGGTATCCTTTTTTTTTTTTTTTTTAAGATTTATTTACCTATTTGAGAGAGAGAGCATGGGAGCAGGGGGAGAGGGAGAAGGAGAGCAGACTCCCCGCTGAGTGTGGAGCCCTATGCTGGGCTCCAAGTGGGGCTCGATCCCACAGCCTTGAGATCATGACCCCGAATTCACAACCTGAGCCAAAATCAAGAGTGAGATGCTCAACTGACTGAGCCACCTAGGTGACCCAGTGTTGGTATCCTTTTAAAAAGTCTTTTTTTTTTTTTTTAAAGATTTTATTCATTTATTTGAGAGAGAGAGAATGAGAGAGAGCACGAGAGGGAAGAGGGTCAGAGGGAGAAGCAGACTCCCCGCCGAGCAGGGAGCCCGATGCGGGACTCGATCCTGGGACTCCAGGATCATGACCTGAGCCGAAGGCAGTCGCCCAACCAACTGAGCCACCCAGGCACCCTCAAAAAGTCTTTTGACCGTATATGTGAGGTTTATTTCTGGGCTCCACAAGGACAAGTTTCTGAGATTATGTGAGGTTCAGGTGACAAATGTGACAAGAGGTAAGCCAGATCAGGTTCCCAGTTTGGATGACCAACTCTGGTGAATGGGGGATGGGCAAGAATTAGAGCTTTGTAGCACTGTTAGAGTCTTTTAGATCTCTTGAAGGCAGCCCATATTTCATCTCAATTGTGACCAGTTAGATGGATTGTGGTGATGCGGAATGGTGCTGAGAGGCATTGTGAGTGAAAGCCCTAAATGCTGTGAAGGAGGTGGTCTGTGTAGCGGTAGCATTATTAGAAGTGACCTTGGACACCAGAGGGCATAGGTACAGGGGCTGTAACTTGAGGACTTGTTTCACATGCTTTGTTTGGCTTTCACTGGGTAGCACATGACTAGATTTGTTCACGGAGGGCCTCGGAAAGGGTTTCAAAAATGAGGATGCCAATGGATATGGTACAGTAGACTGTGGCAGTGCTGGCCAATGGAGCCAAGAGGTTTAAGTAAGTGGCCAGCTGAGCCAGTCAATTCAAGTGGGATATACCACATTTCAGATGAATGGGCATCCATTCTACATTGCAGCCATCTAAGGAGCAAGGACCAAGTCTAGCATTGTCAGTGTCCAGCACAGTTTCTGGCACACAGTGCATGCTTAATAAATGTTTGAACAGAACTGAACATAAGCCAAGGAAATAATAATGACTTTCTGAAATTAAAAAAAACTCAATTCTTGGGATGCCTGAGTGGCTAGGTCAGTTGAGCGTCCAACTCTTAGTTTCAGCTCAGGTCATAATCTCAGTATCATGAGACTGAGCCCCGCATCAGGCTCTGTACTCAGTGAGGAGTTTGCTTGAGATTCTCTCCCTCTCTCCCTCTCACGGCTCATGTGCATGTGTGCTCTCTCTCTCTCTCTCTCTCTTCCCCCTAAAAATAAATAAATAAATCTTAACAAAACAAAACAAAAAACCCTCAACTCTTCATAGTTAGGAATTTTCTTTTTTTTTTTTAATTTTATTTATTTATTCATGAGAGACAGAGGGAGAGAGAGAGAGAAGCAGAGGGAGAAGCAGGCTCCCAAGGAGCAGAGAGCCCGATGCGGGACTCGATCCCAGGACCTGGGATCATGACCTGAGCCGAAGGCAGACGCTTAACCATCTGAGCCACCCAGGCGCCCACAGTTAGGAATTTTCTTATGGCTAATTTAAATTATTTATACCGCAGGAGGAGTTCACCCCCCCCAAAAGAGACAGACTTGATCATCCTTTGTAAAAAAATAAAATAATCTACTAGTGATAGATTAAATAATTACCACTTGTTACGCACCAAACATCCTCAGGTACCATGCCTCACACTTGATGTGCTTTGTATTCCGTCCTTGCAACAATCTTCAGGTAAGCAGGGTCACCTCCAGCTTACAGCTGCGGACACTGAGGCTCCGAGATGTTAAGTATTTTGCTTAAGGTTACACAACCAACAACAGCAAAGCTAGAATTTATAGCTAAATGGGCCCCATGTTTCTCCTCTGAGAACCCTGTTTGCCTGTTTCCACCTGGGAGCTACCATTCTCATCTTCTGGTGTGCTCTTCTTCGAGGGTAAATTAACACATTTTCTTCAGCTTCTCATCATGGCCTTTATAAACAAACTACTAATAATCTTTTATCTGTCTCTGGCCTTTCCCCAAGTTCTCCGTGTTCTTTGAGTCTGGCATCAACTCAGTCTTTAAAATACCATTCAATGGGGGAAAAAATCACACGTTTTGACTTTAATAAAAGAATAGAATCATCTCCCTTTCCATTTTAAATCAGCCTAGAAACTATTAGGCATCAATTCACATATTCAGAAAAAAATCATTTTGAAAAAAGTGAACAAGTAAAAGGAAAAATAACCACCAGGAATCCTGGTGAGAGCAGGGTGATGTGGTGTGGTTTTGTGTGCTTCACACAGCCAAGTACGTGAAAAGGTACGAGGAACAGCATGGAGCACCTGGACTAAGCATTTTCTAGGTGCAAGAGCCCAGTCCTAGCAGTGGATGCCCCCCATAGTGAAGAAAGACCACAGGGTTCAGGAGGTGAAGCTGATCGAATACTGTGATGTGGAGTTTTAGTCTCCCTATGGTCTAGAGTCAGGCAGCTCAAGTGTGGGCTGTGGGCAGGTGCTGGTCTGTTTCATTCCCAGCCCATGACAAGGTAAGTAGAGTAACCAAATAAATTAAGATCTGTTGAATCTAATAAAAACCTTGGGCTTGTATATTGCCCATCTTTATTTTTTCCTGCTCATCCCTTCATTTCCAAACCCTAGAGCAGGGCCTAACATGTAGCTGGTATGCACTGGCTGCCGGGGAGATCAGCAGGTGAGATTGCTGGAGAGAGGGCAGACAGCAGGAAACACAATGCGAGCAACTGGAGGACATCTTTTTTTCTAGTAATTCATCTTTGTAAAGCATTGGTCTATGACAGGTTGCAAATGTGCAAAACAAAACAAAAAGCAACAACTGGATCTTTACCTCAGGTAGTTTGAGAAGTGTTGGTCTAGAGCCAGTTATTCGTTATGCAAGTGAATATAGAGATGGTGCTTGACAGAGTTGCTAGGCCTCCCGGCCGTTTATTGAGCAGTCTAGTAAAGATTTAAGTATGGTAAGGTTCCCAGAATAAGTCACTGGAAATACCTTTGGAAACTCACTTTGACTTTAGTCCCCAGGATTCCAACCATCTACATGTGTCAGTGCATACCCTGAAGATTCCATCCATCGCTGAGGCAGATGCCTATGGACCCCAGGCTTCTAGGTAAATGCTGAAAAATTACTGCTGGCTGGTCTCTCTCTCTAAGCAGACTACTCAGCAAGTCACAAAGAGCATAGGAGAGTCCACTCCACATTGCTCTAGCCCCAGTAAACGTGGCATGGGTTGACTGAGCACTCATAAATGGTTTAGGTAATTGCCCACTCCTGTTGTTTCTTGTCATGTGGAGGGACCCACCTGGTCTCTTTAATCCTGCTCTCTTCATTCCTAGGAGAAGTGCCTCATAGAAAGTGAATTTGGGAAATGAATCAGGCACATTTAACCCAGTCCTCCTTCACTTTCTCTTGGAAACTGGTGACTCTGTACAAGGCTATGCAGAGGCCGACCCCCGTGAACAGAGTCCTGCGGCTGTTCAGCTGTGGGTCTTGATTCTTGGACTCAGCAGTAGGAAGGCAATTGTTCCCATGTCCCCTGAGCCATTTTCTCCAGTATCAGCTTCTCTCAGCTGGTTTACAGTTTGGGCAGGAACACAGAGGTATTACTCTGGGGTCCTCTCTCAAACCTCACCAAATGGCAGAGACTGTACATTGAAGCCTTGTCTCATAGGCTATGCTAGCCTGTATTCTTCATTTGCCTTCCATTAATCTTCTTGCAGAGGATCACAGATCATGAATCACTCACTTGGTGACCACACTATATTGATACCTAATCTGTACCTTCTGCAAAGTAGAAGCCAGACCTTCCTCTGCCACACTGGTGAAGGAGGGCAATCTTCTGGCTCAATGCCCCTTTCTGCCTGTACTTCTCTGGGTATATTTCTCCTAAAGTTGTGTCTCATCTTTCCAGGTTTTTGAAGATCAATAAATACACACGTTTTGACACATCATGATGGAAAACACAAGGGCTCTGGAATCAAAAGGAAGAATCAGATCAAAGTGAGTCTTTGCTCTTCTAAAAAGTATCAAGAACAAAATGTCTTACCAGCCATTTCTACGGTACACTTCAGGTAAACAGAAAAAAGCTCATGGCCTCTGCAGCCTTCCCATTTCCAAGGCCCACTTAGGGCTCTTTCTTTAGCTCTTCCTGAGCTAGGCCAGGGGGCATTAAAGCTTACAGTCCATTTCTCTGAGATTCAGTTAC
Organism: Callorhinus ursinus; assembly: GCF_003265705.2. Taxonomy (NCBI): domain Eukaryota; kingdom Metazoa; phylum Chordata; class Mammalia; order Carnivora; family Otariidae; genus Callorhinus; species Callorhinus ursinus. Next base: position 58,898,516 of record NW_027397064.1, on the reverse strand, counting down.
AAGTCACTCTTGCTACAATTCTCTCTGACCTTGCATTTTTCTTTGGGTCACTGGAGCAGTTTCTGGCTAATCTGCCTGTGAACACTGCCTACCTTCTCTAAGCCAGAATGTGGCTTGCTTTTTCTGGTAGCCCTTCCTTATGGTGACTATCTACGCCTGGCTGAGCTGGAGGGATGACAGCCTAGATTCTTTGTCACCAGTATTGACAGCAGTATATGCCTCCTCAACTAGACCTTGTCTATGCCAATAGCTTTATCTTTGTCTGTATTTTCCCCACCCCCAAATAAGGTATTATATTTGTGATATTACTTTATATTACAGATTAAGTCCTTAAAGACAGTACCCACCCCCTTGATGTAGTTAAGATCTTTGTCAGTGTTTTTATTTTTATCATTCAACTTTGCTAGTTCAGGGGCGCCTGGGTGGCTCAATCTGTTAAGCATCTGCCTTTGGCTCAGGACATGATCCCAGGGTCCTGGGGATCAAGTGCCACTTTGCATTGGGTAGCATGGCGTTGGGCTCCCTGCTCTGTGAGGAGTCTGCTTCTCCCTCTCCCTCTGCTCCTCCCCCCTTCATCCTCCCCCCTTCACCCTCCCCCCACTCATGCTCTCTCTCTCTCTCTCTCTCTCTCGCTCACACTCTCTCAAATGAATAAAAATCTTAAAAAACAAAACACAAAACTAACAAACTTTGCTAGTCCAAACATACATTTTAATGTAAAAATGCATGGATATAGAAAAGTATAGGCTTCTGGTTTAGAAAGCCCCCCTCTTTGGAAAGTTACTGACCTCATAAGAAACTATGAATAAATTCCCCAAGGTAGGATGAACAGAAAGTGACTTATACTCATATACAAACATAATTAAGTATAGACACAGTTGCATAACTAGAATGAAATTTAATGTAAATGTGCCAAAGAGAAGAAAGCACAAAAAAATTTATAAAACTTACATGAAATAAGAAAATGTTCAACTGGGTAATAACCAAAACTTCATTAACTTAGCAGTCTTGGGGACCTAGAAAGTGAGGTAGCACAAGCCAAATTCTTTTGGTGTAGCAGGTCCTTCTAGACCAGGCCAGGCAAGTGGCAGTGGATTTGGAGCAGGGGTAAGCCCACCGCGTGGTACACAGCACACTGAATTGTAGGTAGAACCCAGCAAACAGGGAATTCATTATTCTTGAGAGTTCCCCTGTGTACATGATCAGCTTCTGCCAGCACTTGGAGGAGAGATAACCCTATTAAAATGCCTTTTTAAAAAGTGAAAGCTAAATGACTAACATTAAAACTTTGAGGAATGGGGAAAGAAAAAGAAACTATGAGGAAAACATCAGCTTGCTTATCCAGGGAATGAGCAGAACTTAATTCTCATTCCAGCATGGGGCTGATGGGCACCCAACTCCTTCCACTCTGGGTAGAAAACAAATCCCCAAGTTGCTACTGAGCCAAACTTTAAAGGCCAGTCAGGAAATGAGCAGCACTCCCGAATGGGAAAGACTGGATCAGTGTTTTTTCCAAAGTAAACAAAAGATCTGCAAAAGTGTTTCCTTGCACTATTTGGCAAGAGAAAGAAGCACCTGGAGAGTGAGTTAGGATGAGAAACCATATAAGAAATGGGAGTAAAACAAGGATGGTTATAATGAAGCTTTGTCTCGCTAATCTCCAGAGCCCAAGTGTTCTATTAGGAAACAAAGCTGCAAATGAAGAGACAATCAGACCAGTTGATTAAGAATACATTCATGGAAAGGATAAATAGAATAAATACTTTTCTGGATCGTGAATTTCATCTTTCATTTGGATTTTTAAAAAACTTTAAAAATACCTTCTAGAGAGTCAAAGTAGAATATATACATTAAAATAAATGAGGGCTGTGGAGGAAGAAGTATGAGCAATGAGAAAAGCAATTATCCTTGGAGACAGAAATTTCCTTGCTTCAATGCAGCATGTGATGCGGGCAATTTCAGTCATTCTCTTTCAGGTGATTTTCAGTGCGAGTTCCAAATGCTGCTTGAGGGGACACGGTCTCAGCTTACCTGAGGGACTGGGGCATAACTAAAGATATATGGAGAGCTATCAGATTCTTTACACCAAACATTCTGTTGAGTAGGACAGCCTCAGGTAGAAGACAAATCACCCCTGGGAGACAGGTAAGAGAAATGAGGCAGCAACTGCATAGTGTTGCCTGTGTTAAATACACAGCATTTACAAACCCCCCAAAACCAATGCAAATTACTCAACGGCATCTCATCATTAATTTTATGAAGTCACAGAGTTTCAGCTCTTTTTCCCAATGAGAAAGGCTTAGACTTGAAGGGTGAGTGCCATTCCTCAATGATTTTGAAAGAACCAATAATCATCAATACATAAAGATTAACTGAGAAAGAACTCATTTTTGCTTTTTCTTCAATGAGCTAGAAGTGTCACATAAAGGAGCAAGAGACTGAAAGAACTGCCAAAGAATTTGTATAAGCATAACAAAACTCATAGTTCCCCTGGACCAAACCCATCAGCCCAAGCTGGAGAGATGATGCTTGGGGGCTTTTTAAGAGGCGATCAATGGCTCACTTGACTTGGTAGGCAACATCTGATAGAAAAGCATATATTTTCTGGGGCCCAGGCTCAACTTAGTGCCTATCTGCTGGAGAAAATCAAAGATAAAGACGCAAATCCCTGGGAAGCCAGGGACACAGCTAACTGGACGCTATTTGTGACTATTTGAAGTCCATGAGTTCCTTAAGTATTGATTTCTTTTCCTCCTTATGAAATGTTAACGTGTATTTTTATTCATTCACCTGCCTCTAGCTGTTCCTTACTAAAGGTTAAGTGGTTGTGAAACCACATGCGCTACAGAATCCAAAGCAGCTGTTTTAAACTCTTGAACAAGTAGTGCCTTGTAGCCCCAAGGGCAGCTGAGGGTGGGCTCTCTCTGACCATCTGGAGATTTTAATGTGCTCCGTTCATCTCAAGCCAGCGTGGCTTGCCAGAGTTGGGGTCACTGTGCTCGGAGATACTTCAGGAGGGTGTTCAAGGGGGCTGTGCTCTGCAGCCTCCTGGGCCTCTCCAGCAGGTGCACTTGCATTTTCAATTTGAGGCTGTTTTTCTTACCTTCTGCAGGCACTCATACACAAGAACTGTTATTACTTGTTACTGCATGTTGCTGATTCATACTCAGAGGGAAAAGTAATTTTGTCTTCAACACCTCTTCCCTGTCATGTAAGGCATATGTTAATGAAAGACAGATTTTGGCATCCACTCTCCTCTGTAGCTTTGAAACCACAATGTAAGATTCATTATAAATGAAGATGCAACTGTTATTTTACTTCTATTTATATTTATAACAACACCAGAGCCATCTTGCAGGTACCTTTGTGCCTCTCAAATCCCAAACCATATTCCAAGAAATGCTCAACATTTTATGCTTGAATTGGCATTAATGTGCCATTAATGTACATACAATGTTTTAAAATAAAGATGTTTTCACTCATGTTTTATTACTGACAATCCCTGAATTCACATCTTTTACATTATACTAAAGCTGAATCCCTTGGAAGACATTTTAAGGGCTTTTTCAGACTGCTTTTTTTTTTTTTCCTGTAAGTGAGGAGTATGCAAGCAATGGGTGCTCCGCTAGCTGGCTGGCTCGCTCGGAGGGGAGCCAAGTGGAAGCCTGAAGGGGGTGGGGCGGGAGCAGAAGTAAACATATGCAGAATGCTGAAAAGAACTGATTGAAAGCTTTTCTTTGTCATTCCTCTCAGTTCTTTTCCTTCTTTTCCTTCCCAGTTTGTTAACTATGGACAAGTACAACGTACTTATTTCATAGAATCACTGGATCTAGAATGAGCTGTCACCTTGTAGATTGTCTCATCCAAACTCCTACCCATTGCTATAATTCTCCGCTTGATTCAGGAGCTCTTTTTCTTCTCCAGCAGCTTTCCCAGCAGCATGTGAGCTATCGATTAAAAGTGTGCTGAGGAGACTAGAGGTTTTGGAATCAGACAGTTGTGGGTCCAAACTGTGGCTCTGCCACGGATTGGTGGTGACATCCTGGGCAAGTTACCCCAAATCTCAGAGCCCTAGTCTCATCTGTTAAATGGTCCGAATAGAGATGAAGTCATAGGAGTTTGAAGATTAAATGAAGTAATAATGTAATATATAAAAATATCGTATATAGGGTGCCTGGGTGGCTCAGTTGGTTAAGCAACTGCCTTCGGCTCAGGTCATGATCCAGGAGTCCCGGGATCGAGTCCCGCATCGGGCTCCCTGCTCGGCGGGGAGTCTGCTTCTCCCTCTGACCCTCCCCCCTCTCATGCTCTCTCTCTCTCCCTCATTCTCTCTCAAATAAATAATAAATAAAAAAATATCGTATATAAAAGACTCAGCACTGGTTGCTAAATTAAGAGTAGCTAAGTGGTTCACAAGGAACCAAGACCCATACTTTCTGTTTGACTCCGAGGCAATACTTTTCCACCACATCTTACTGTCTTTCTCACAGGGTCTCATAAAACCACTGAAAAAGTTTGTTGCTGGAATACTCTGTATGCTGCCTTGTAGACTGTAGATGTTGGTATTAATAACAATACCTCACATATATTCAGTGCTTTAGAATTTACAAGGCACTTTCACAAGGGGGGGGGGGGGGGGGGGGGGGGGGGGGAATACCCAGCCAACTTGTCGTCTACTGATGACTAATGGACGCAGGAAGCAGGAGCAGCGAAGGCTCTGAAAGAGGTCTATTAGTGATGCAAATGTGAAGTTATCTGCACTTGTGAGGAGCATAATAAACATTAAAACCAATTAGAAGTAACCACGAGCGATATATTCAGGCTTCAGAACTTGCCTTTGAGGAGTTGGAAAACCATAGAAATACAGGACAGGAGTCTGGGGCAAGAATTTAATCTACCTGAAGTTTAGCAGTCTAAATATGGGTGAGTTTTCACATACAAACTAGAGTATAGTAACTAGATTGCAGAATGGTAGAAACCTCGATGTGTTCATAATTTAGAGACAAAGCATATGGAACTGAGTCAAGCAAAGCAAATAATTTCTGAGAAGTCAACATTAACTGGGTGTTTCAATACGATAAATGTGTCATACTGAATGCAAAACTTTTAATGATAGAAACTGTTACCTTGACTTTCTTACAAACTTCTGAAACAGTTCTTCATGTGCGAGAGTTTTTACATTTGGAAAATGCTCAAAAGTGAATTTTTATAAGTGGAGAAAAATGGAGGGTGCGTTTTTAATATAGAATATTTCATTGTTTCTGTGTCGTAAGAAGACGAAGGAACATCTTTTTCTGTTAGAAAGAAAATGGTCCTTTTGAAATTCAGCTCCCTCAGAAGATGAATTTTTAAATCTTAAACTCTGCTTAACTAATGGGTCCTAGCTTTATGTTCATGAGGAAATCAGAATTTCATTCAGCTATCAAATATTTTAAACTAATACCCAAGCAGATACATTTGCAACACTTCATGATTTTTTAATATCAATAGGCAATATTCCAAATCAGGTCTTTCCTTTTTTTTCCCCCTCTCTGCCAAAAATCTATATTTTGTCTAGCAGCAAACTTTAAGTAGAGGGCTAATTTAGGTGGCTAAGCAAGTGAAAGACTGACCAGACAAGTAGAAGACACTGGTAGAAATGGCCCTACCGAGCAGCCATGTGGCATTGGAGGTCTATGCTAGACAGAGCCCAAAAGAGCCCAGTTTGTGTCTCACAGTCCAAATTTGGGTGATGTATTTTTGAAGTTTCTAAAGGTTAACTACATGCTATAATACGTTATAGAAAGACACAAAGCTGAATTTTACTGTGCCAGTCAAAAGCCTGGCTTGAATCTGCTATTTAGGACTGAGAGAGAGTACAATTTACATGTGTGAGAATTTGAGAACGATTTTACCTTCTGTTGTTTTTAAAATCACCTTAGGCCATGATTTTTAAATTGAGACACAAGATCTGCTGGGGTTCCCATAGCAACATTAACTTATCTAACTGCCTTTGTTGTATGTAATACTTTTGTGACTATTTTGGCTTTTAAATGTACACTTTAATTATGAAATACAACTTAGTGAAGGTCTCAGGCACATTTTAACTTCTGCATTTATTGACTGATGCCATGTAAACAGAAGCCTTGATATTGTACTTCTGAGGAATTGCTACCAAGGCAAGTGTATGCAAAAAACGTATATGTGGTCTTCCTTGCCCCGATATCTGACCTCACTGCATTCCATTCCATATAGGATGCCTCAATCTCTCTAAATATATTTATAACATGCCATGGGTAGGATACAACAGAAACAAACTAACCTGATAGCTCCAGACTAGAGACTAGAATCCAATGTGCCCTCTATTCAAGGCTGTCTGGCAGCTGACTACCCACCCCATCTTTTCTCCACGATTCATCATCAGGAACGGCCCACACCAAACACACTTGTCTTCTCCCCATCAAGGACTAGCCTGACACCCACCGCCCCCCAGAACCTGATGCTCCCCCCTTCCTTTCCACCAGCTAATCTTTCTCTCTCTTTGGAACCACTATTGCTCCTGCTGTTTGTGACCGGGCAGCAACCCTCTCCTCTCTTTTTCTGATAACATTTTCCTTTTAGGAACTTTCCTTTGAGGAACTTTCCTCCATTCCATACATTCAGGTGGCACCATCAATGAAGCTGCCCTGCCCCAAACTGTCAAGAGATGAATCCATGACCCAAGTTGGACCAATCACATTCTTCCAGAAAACGGAATTTTACGTGAATTCAAAAAGGAAAAACAGTGGGAACTGAATTTTTCCAATGGTGGTCCTTTAAGAGATTGTCCATTTCTTCCACATTTCTGTGGCTCATAACCAAAGTGTGCTAGCTGATAAGTTCCCTATTTGAGTACCTATTTATATATTATCTGAGATTGTGATTTAGAGGCTTGGGATGTGCATATTTTTCTTTGCCAGACAGATCCTATCTATGCCCTCTGAAGACAGGGCTGGGTCTGTATTTACTGTATTAGTCCATATAATTTAGCACAATGTAAGTACTCAGTATATGTTATATAACAAATGGAAAACCAATCTTAAAAACTCCACTTTTACAAAGTGCAATTTGCAAGCCAACTTATATCCTTTTTGAGTTTGAGGCAAGGTGGCAATAAGAATTGTCTTGGGTTTAACAGTTGTCTTAAAGGGAGCTTACAACCACTTGTACACCTAAGAATAGCCTGAAAATAATCTTAGCATGGGTCATACTTCCCCAATTTTAGGAAAGGAAAGAGAAACTAAAATTCTATTTCAGACATTAGTCTCTGAATTAAAAAAAAAAAGAGTTTTGGGGAAAACAGACAACAAGAAAACAAACAATTCACCTAGGCCTTGTGACTTGCCAGGGAAACAAGGAGTGCTCCCTCCCTGGTATCAGATAAGAGAGGAAGAGAGTTTAACTGTGTTAGACTAACGCATAAACAAGTGGTTTTTTTGCACTTCTAAAAAATGGCAGGGTATGGTTTCTCAGAATCATCTGACTTATATCAGTAATTTAATTGAAAGCTTATAAAATTCAAAGTACAAACAAAATGGTTAGACATAATAAACCCAAACAAGCTTGAGCATATTAAGCTTTGAAAACACAGAATATGGTACACTCTTCCAAATCATTTACGAGTGCTTAAACAAAAGAGCTCACCCATGATAAACAGCAGGATATACAAATTCTCTTTTCTTCTGACTGTCCTTTCAAAAATGAAAGATCTACGGAAGTCTTTGTACAGTGTAATCCTCTGGTTTGTACCTTAACATGGTACATAATTCAGCCATGAGAAAGGAGTGAAAATATCAATTTGGAGGTTTTTTGAGTCAAGTGTAATGGTTTCTGGAATTTGCCTTGAACCCACACTCGGTGCATTTTCACTTGTTTTTTCCTATTCACTTGTAAGCGACGATCAACCAGATTTTGCTTCTCGTCTAACCCAGCCTTGCAGAACATATTGTGGACTTCCCCTGTGAGAAAAAATGGCAATCAAGGGTCTATGTGACAGGGGCACGGTGGTGGGGGAGAGGGGGACAGTCAGGGACAATGGAATATTAATGGAATGACTGACCATCTAAATTTCACTTATACCAAGAAACTCCCTAGTACAAATTGGTTAAGGAAACTTGTGAAACCAAGTGGATTTCTTCTACTTCACAGAAATACATCAAGTATAAACAGCTTAACAGAGCAGGTATAAACAGATATACAATACTACTGGCTGCAGATTTCAGTATTTTGAATGGTGCTCTCTGTTTTGAGTTTTTGTTGGTTTGCAGAGACCCCAAATGGCACATTATAAAAGTACTCACATAAGTTTGGAGAAAATCCTTCAATGCAGAATTCATTTTAAATGCTTTTTTAAAAATGAGGAATTGATAAGAGGTAAGTAATTTTCTATGGACTCTTAAAATCAAATTCCCTCCTCTGGCTGTGTCATCATTTTTTTTTTTTCATATCTGGGCTAACCATACTTCCAAAATGGAACAGACTACACCTTCATTTGGGTATAAGGATGAAACAAGTGAATCTTTAAAGCAGTTTCAACTGGAAAAAGATTAAAAGACAAAGAGGCCATTTTCAAGCTTTCACATAGAACAGTTACAGTGTGGTTACAGAGTAACCAAAGAGAGTTTTTTTTAAAGATTTTATTTATTTGACAGAGAGAGACACAGTGAGAGAGAGGAAACACAAGCAGGGGGAGTTGGAGAGGGAGAAGCTGGCTTCCCACGGAGCAGGGAGCCCGATGCGGGGCTCGATCCCAGGACCCTGGGATCATGACCTGAGCTGAAGGCAGACGCTTAACGACTGAGCCACCCAGGTGCCCCCCAAAGAGAGTTTTTACAGCTAATTATTTTCCCTTAGAGATAAGCATACCTTTTGTAAAGAAATATGCTCTGGTACCATCTCCTCGAACGTAAAAATTTTCAGATAAGCAATGCCCTAAAAAACATAATTGTGATCAGAGTAACTTAGTATTCCTTAAAACAAAACAAAAACTTGACATAAAATATAAGCAAGGCACTCTTTAAAACACATGAAAAGAATTCCAAACTGAATATACCCCTTTTAAAACGAAGCTGAGTCTTATCATATCTTCCATAGTCCCGAAATAACAGCATTCCTCCAGGTTTCAGTAAATTGGACAGTCGGTTTACAACGCCTTGCATCCTTTGAAAACAAAGCAAGATACTGTCTGCAGAAATCTTGTTTTACATGCCACATTTAACTTTCTTAAAGACAAAATAAGAGAAGCTCTATGGGGCCAAAAAAGTCTCACCACAAACATAAAGGCGACAAAACCAAAAATACTTCGTATAGAAAGGAAAAAGAATACCAAAACTTGCTAAAGGATCAGATTCAAAAGACCTAGAGTATTAAGTAATCACCCAAATGACCAGAGTGGTGTCTTTGCAGAGCTTGATATGTGATGTCAAAGCTGTACTGCAAAATTACATAGATGGTTCTTGGTATTCATATCAAGTTATGGTAGTTCCAAGGCAGATAAACGCCAAAGTCGCTTCCTTTTCCTTGCAAGATAAAAAATATGGTGGAGCCATCCCAAATTGCACATATCTAAACAGAGATCACGTTTCCTCCAAAACTAGCTCCTTCTCCTTTATTTAGTTCAAAGGTACCGTCCATTCACTGAAGTGTTACACCTCAGAGATATCCTTAACTCCTTTTCTTTTCCTCCTCTTTCATTAGCCTCTCCACAACCACCTGGTCATCCAATTCTAGGTCTTCTTTGTTTAAATTGACGTTCTGTCTCCTTTTTGTTTCCCTTTGGTAGTCCTTTAATACAAATGCTACCTCCTTAGGCCTGGAAACAGAATACTTCCTAACATGCTTTATTATTCCCCCTGTTAATTCTTCCTGTATTATCAATGAGGAGTTATTCTGCTTAAAATGATGGTTTTGTCAAATCATCCCTTTGCTCAAAAATGTTCATGACTTTAATCCATAGGATAAAATTTCAATTTCTTAGTTGGGCCCTTAAGATCTCCTACAACTGGCCTCAATCTCTCCAACATCTTTCCCACCACATCCTAATGTGAAGCATCAACTCTGGCCAAACTGTTACATGCTAGGCTCTGAAGCAGTCCATGCCTTTGTTCACGTGGTTTCCCCTCAAAGAATTCTCTCCTTCTTACTTTCTGCCTATTTAAATTCTAGTCATACTCCAAGCCCCAGCTCAAAACTGGGAAGCTTTTACTTTCTTTCTTTTATTATTCGTTCTTTTCATCTGGCTCCCAATCAAATACGACCCCTTGTGACTGCTCTTGACTAATGTTTTTGGTTAAATGTTCATGGTCTTACGTGTGATTATGGGTCAGAGATGGCAAAGATTTCAGATCTCATATCAATGCCGAGTGACTGACATTGGCTGCCTACAGAGTTCACCAGGAATGACAATCAGGGTACAAAATCAGTCATGAGTGTCTGTCCTGAGCAGAGAATGGTAAATGGCAGCCCGTGTGCTGAGTCTTTGCCATCTCTGCTTTATCCATGCTACTTAAAGCTTCTAGATTTTCTTATTTTAAAAATGAGGAGGAGTTTGCATCAGATAATCTGTAAATGCCTTCCAATGAAAACACTGTTCAGTGGAATTAAGGAATGAAAAGTCAGATTTATGTCAGGTTATGAAGGAAGTAGATAGTGAGAAAATGAAAGTAACTATGAAAACAAGATAGAAATATAACAGAAAGAGGTAGCATAATTAAATGAAATGCTCTCTTAAAAAACTGCAACATAAGTACATGAAAGGGAAAAAAAGAAAAGTATTTTTCCTTGTTTATTTTGTTAGAGGTTATTTTCACACTATGTTTATGGTCTTGGGCTTTGGCAATTAAAGAAAACCATATCTACACCTTAAAATATTCACTTTCAGGATAAATGTCTTACGTACAGAGAAAAATATCTTTCTGCAATTACTACTAAAACAAATATGAAACATAAATGCAGAAAAACAAAGAGCAAAATGCAGCCATCTCCCTCTGCAAATCCTTTCTTCCCAACTATCTTTTAACATCTGGGGTTGTAGGTAAAAGCAAGGGTGGGGAGCTGCTTTTCTTCATCAGCTCATCTTGCTTGGCTCAGTGCCAAGTTCCAGAGTGCTGAGGACTGCAGGTGGGCATGGGCTGGGGGAGATGGACAAGACAAGAATGGGAGAGGGCCCCTTTTCTTTCTTTATTTGACGTGGGCCAACTCTGCTATCCTCATCTACCTCTAGATGGAGGGTGAGGAAAAGGAAAAGAAGAGATTAAAAAAAGGAGTATTATATTGATTGCCTACTCTATGCTTACATCTGTGGTAAAAATATTGTACTTTCTTTTATTTCAGTGATAAGGACAGTTAGCTCTTCTTTTGTAGCCTCTTATGGTTTATTCCCATTTAAGCTGGGTCCCCCAGACTCAAGGTCTAGCAGACCTGCTCGCCATTCACTTGTGCATGGATTTTCCAAGCTGGCAAGAAGCCACTTTTCTAAAACTTTCATGGGGCTGAGTATACCACCACAGTCCCAAATGACCCTAAAGATACCGTCTTTTCACTCCCTGTTGCCTTCCTTCTACTCATTCATCTTAGTTTTAGATCATTTCCATATAGGTAAGAAAGTGGCTAGGGACATGATACATCTATCTGCATTTATTTTATAATAAATAAATAGAATGAACATACTGTAGGATAACAGTAATCTTTCCAAGACATCTGCTTCCCCTTCTTTTTAACATTCAGTTCAAATCATGAGAAAATACACTATCTAAACTAATTTCAAGTAGTGTTGTTGTGGTCTTAATTGGAATTTAAACATTTCCTGTTATAGGTGTAAAATAGAAAATCTTGTTCTCTATCCACCTACTCCATCCTTTTAACTATTCATTATTTTAATTATGAAACAAAATTCATAGATGACATCTCTCTACCAGTACCTGAATGATGCCAATATTCTAAACAGATTAGCACAAAGACATAGATTATAGAAACTGGGAGGAAAAAGTAGCTTCATGGAATGTGATATCTCTCACCAGGTGCAAAAATATGTTTCATTCAGATTTATTTGGAAATTTAATTTGTCTTTCAACAAGCAATCAAAGTGCTCATCTTTAAATGAGAAGTAAAAGAACTGTAAAGGGTCCTAGTGAGTTTGTAACTGCAAAGGAAAAAGCACACGTTAACTCATTTTCTTTGGAAAAGGGTCGCACTCATCAAACAAAGACTGGTTGATGTCAAGTCTGTACCTACCAGCAGAGGAACTTTCCGAGGGCTGAATCTACTACCACAGCAGAAAAACCAATTTTAAGAAAACTTACAAATGCACAACCCTTGACACCACACGTGTGCCTTAATACATATGAGGTGGCAAAATTTTAACAGAAGTGATTATTTTAACGGCTGGTAATATCTCTTTCTGCTTCCTCTCTGGACATGTTGACTGTTTCAAAACATTGTGTGAACAAAAAATTTAAATCATAAATATTTAAATGATGGCACTAGCCAATCTTCTTTTATAAAGGTCCAAGGTTAATCTGGCAAATCTTGAGTGCCCTACTTCCCTGGAGGACTTCTTTAAAACAAAATTTTTAAAGCCTGTCGACAGACCGGTGTGAAATCAGATTCACAGCCTACCTCTTCACGAACATTCAGTAAGATGCTAAATCAAAGATGTTTGTTTCTGATCACCAAGTACAATTTCCCTCTTGGGAGTCTATTAGGCTGTTCTGAATTTGTAATTTCCTTGAAGCACTGTCACTTTTAATAGGTATGTGTCTTGCCAGAATATGCTCACTTCTCTCTGACAGTGATAGAAAGCTAATGAAGCAGTTTGACCAGTTTCTTTCTCCAAGTCTGAAGAAAGGAAAAACTGCATTTAAAAGGCTGCATGTTCTACACTGTGTAGTTCACTAAATCATAAATTTAAGAATTGTCACTTTTTTTTTTTTTTTGATAGTTCTGAAAACCACGACTTAGGATAAAGGGGCTTTACACATTTGCTTTGCCCTTTTGTCTTCAGTTACCTGTCAGGATGAATGGAAGAGAGCACAAAGACAAGGAGAATGACATCCAGGATCCCATCTGGAAAAGGGTAGGGTAAGCCCTCATCACAGACGTCATGGACAAAGGCACAACACTGGGCTGCTCTGTAGGATGAGTGCAACTATCATGATAAAGGAATAAAAAGAAAAAAAAAAAGCAGTTAGCAGACTTCTAGCATTTTTCTTAAAATAAAAAGCTCAAACTTTATATTTCTCCCTAGTGCCTTTCCTCTGTAAATCTGAATGCACTTTATTTCAGATTCAGTATTCTGTTAGCTTATTTCATGCTGCCATAAAAAATTAAGTCTTGCACTTGGACTTGATAACAAATATTCTTCGCAATCCCTCTTTAGTTTAAAAAGAGGCGTAGGGCAGGCCTTTGAGTCAGTAGGCAGCATTGTTGGAAGCCTACCCTATGTTACTTCAGAGGCACTGAGATGGTCCTTAGTTCTCTCTCCCACTGCTTGTGCCACACCTCCTTTGGCTTAAAATACAAATATCCTCTACTACATAATAAAAAATTAGATAATGGTAATGACAGCACAACTCTGTAAATATACTAAAATCACTGAATTGTATACATTAAAATGGTGAATTCCATGGTATGTGAACTGTATCTCCATAAAGCTGTTATTTAAAAAAATTAGACACACACGCACATACACACACACGCGCCTACAAAACAAGACCAGAAGGATATATACCAAAATACTAACCTCGATTCACCATAGGATTCTAGGAAGTGTGATTATAGGTCAATTTTATCTTCCTGTTTAGGCTTTTCAGTATTTTAGAAAGTGTCTACCATGAATAACTATTACTCGTAATATCAGGAATTAAGTTCCATGTACTGACTATATATTTCTCTTAGCAGAATTTCCATTCCTTTTCCATTTCCTAAAAATACTTTTTACTAAGGGAATGTTTACTAGCTTTTGGGGATTGGTCAAACAAGTCCAGGCTCCCCACTGCTTTCCCAATGGTCTAGGACAGTTTACATTTGTATCATATGCCTTCTCAAATTTTTTTAACTTCAAAATTTTTAATTTAATGAGTGCCTCCTATGTGTCAGACTATGTGTAGGGCTCTAGGGACATAAATATGAATAAGATCACCTTGTAGGGGGCGCCTAGGTGGCTCAGTTGGTTAAGTGTCTGACTCTTGGTTTCAATTCAGGTCATGCTCTCAGGGTCCTCAGATCAAGCCCTATCCTGAGATCAAGCCCTGTGTTGGGGTCCACACTGGGCATGGAGCCTGCTTAAGATTCTCTCTCTCGAGGCGCCTGGGTGGCTCAGTTGGTTGAGTGTCTGACTCTTAATTTCAGCTCAGGTCATGATCTCAGGGTTGTGAGATTGAGCCCCATGCTGGGTTTCACGCTCAGCGGGGAGTCTGCTTGAGATTCTCTCCCTCTCTCTCCCCCTCCTCCAGCTTGTGTGCATGCTCTCTCTCTAATACATAAATAAATCTTTAAAAAAAAAAAAAAAGATTCTCTCTCCCTCTCTCTTTCCCTCCCCCCTCTCAAAAAAAAAAAAATCACCTTGTAGGAGCTGTTGACCTTTCTGGGTGTACCAGTGCCTTCAACTTTATTTTAAATTCAAAACAACTATCATTTTAGGGTGATATCTTAGGCATCAGCTGATGGCATGATTCCCAGAAATAGTAAAAGCTCAGTTAAAAATGGTCACAGATAATATTTGAAACATTTCAAAAATACCACATCAGCAACAACAAACTAGATCCTTACCTGGCTCTCTTTAAAGAAAATATGAGGCATACCTTTACTAGTTCCACAGCTCCGGAAGCAAAATCACAACAATAAAGAAAGGACTCTGGAGCATTCCTATGAAAATGGAAACAATATTTAAATCTAGAGTTCATCTAAGCTCAGGTTACAGAAGAAAGGAAAATGTAGGCTTGAACTTATAAAAAAGTATTTCTTTAATAGAATTTTGGATGACACCTGGCTTGTTGTTTCTTCTTTTTAGATATTGTTCTCTATAATGGCGTATGGGTACCTTCATGTTGCTTCTGAAATAGCACTGTCTCAAATACTTGCCATTAATTACAGGGTAACTTTCAAATTCCTGTCCTGGTTTTGAAGTTCTCCATTATGTGAGCCCACTTGCCCTTACATCCCATCACACTCTCACCTGGGAAACCTCCAAAGCCATCCATCATCATTGCTCCATCTTCCTCCTGCTACCCCCCACCTCCCCACACTTTCTTCTGTGCCTTCAGCCAGCAAGGCCTGTAGCTCCCCATAGCTTAGTCAAGTTCTACCCTTGTGCAAGGACTCTCAGACCCCTGTGTCCTTCTTGGTGCTTCAGTCCCCTTTCTATGTGTATAACTCATTTGGTTCTCGGGCCTCTCAGAGAGGCTCTGATGCCCCTAATGGAACAGAAACATATATATAAGGGGGTGGGGAGATGGGTTAGCCCGGTGATGGGTATTAAGGAGGGCACGTATTTAAGGAGTACTGGGTGTTGTATGCAAATAATGAATCATGGAACACTACATCAAAAACTAATGATGTAATGTATGGTGACTAACATAATAAAATAAAATTATTAGAACTGCTTCAAAATCTCAAAAAAAATGTACATTTTAATAGCATGTAAATACAACTTCTAAAAAAGAATAAAACACTAATATATTAATTCTTAGTTATCTTCTCAAGTTATGATCATTTATTAAGCCTCATGTATATACCAAGAATTAGAATACAAGGTAGTAAATGAAATTGTCTAGTAAAATAGTAAGAGTATAGATTTTGGAGCCAAATAGACCTGTGTTTAAATCCTGAATTTGCCATTTATTAACTCTGTGAATTTGACTTAACTTCTCTAAGACTCAGTTATTTTATTTACAAATGTAAATAAAGTCAGTCATTTTTTGGCAGGTGATGTTTACCCATATGAAAGTCTTGAGTAGTTGTAATTGGCCTCCACTGAACTTAGACAAGTTCGATTTGGCCTTTACCTGAAATTCAGTAACAATGTCTGGACCATGGTTACTCATGGGCACACATATACTTTGAATTTTGTGGGCCAGTACACTTCCTGATTATCCCTCGTATGCTGGTATCAAATAATCCAGGCATCATGTTACTTAATACCATGTCTGAATCGCAGAAAGAGATTGGTATGTCATTAAACAATAATTATAACTATGGTCCTGGCTCTTGCGGGTTTTATAGCCTAGTTGAGGACACGATTGGTTTTATATAGCTTCTATTAAGGTTGTGGATAGGGCAGAGTTCCTAAGGTATAAGTCTTAAGAATTTTGGAGGGGAAGGGCGCCTGGG